>NC_135534.1:7018796-7319122 GCF_045843805.1 Urocitellus parryii | reverse complement strand
GAGGCGGCGCGCCTGGCGGCACTGGTGCAGCGCGGTCGCCTCATGCAGGAGGTGAATCGGCAGCTGCAGGGTCACCTGGGCGAGATTCGGGAGCTCAAGCAGCTCAACAGGCGCCTGCAGGCCGAGAACAGGGAGCTGCGCGATCTGTGCTGCTTCCTGGACTCGGAGCGCCAGCGCGGGCGCCGCGCCGCTCGCCAGTGGCAGCTCTTCGGGACCCAAGCATCCCGGGCGGTACGGGAGGACCTGGGCGGCTGTTGGCAGAAGCTAGCCGAGCTGGAGAGCCGACAGGAGGAGCTGCTGCGGGAGAACCTGGCGCTTAAGGAGCTCTGCCTGGCGCTGGGCGAAGAGTGGGGTCCCCGGGGCGGCCCCGGAGGCGCTGGGGGCTCCGGCGCCGGGCCGACCCCAGAGCTAGCCCTGCCTCCTTGCGGTCCCCGCGACCTAGGCGACGGGAGTTCCAGTACCGGCAGCGTGGGCAGCCCCGATCAGTTGCCCCTCGTCTGCTCCCCGGATGACTGAGGGCGCTGCTTCTACGCCGACGCTCTCCAGAATTGCTTCCTGAGCGCCAGGACTGCTGTGGATCTCCGGACCTCGACGGTCGCTTCGGCAGTGTAATAGGGGCCGCTGCCATGGACTAAGAATCCCTGACATTGAGGAAGGCCCCCCGCTCTCGCTGGCGGGGTAGCAGGGGGACTGGAGGCTGGAGCGGAGGGACTTGCTGGGGGTTGGGTGGGGACTAATAAACTCGGACGGAAGCGGAGCCTGAAGCCTGGGCAGCATCTGTCTAGGACTCGCCGGGGTTGGGGTGAGGGAGGGAACGCTAAGACGGGGTATCATTCCCTTCTAGAGGGACTGCTTCAGAACTAAGGTGGCTTACTTCCCGCATTACTGGGGATCCACTGGGATGGGATGCAGAAAGGTCTTACTCCACTGTCTCCCCCCCCCCCCCCCGTTGGTTGCCCGGATAGGCCGTAATCAGCCCCCTGAAGTGGCTCCAGCTCCCTTCCCGGCTCCTTCCTGTCCAAGACAATGGGGCAGGAAGCAGGTGTTGGGGACCTAGAATCCACTGGCCGGCTCCTCGGAAAGTGGAGGGGGCATAACAGCGCCCCCTGTGGCGCACGCAGGAGCACTGTGGGCCCCCAGGGGGAGAAATTAGGATCTTAGCTTGCACCCCACGTCATTCTCACCTCTTGGTCCTGGAGATGAGGCAGAGCATACATAACCCTATTTATCAGATAAGACAGTTGAGGGCCAAGAATATGACCAAAGTCACTGCAGTGAGTCAGGAGCTGAGATCAGAACCTAGAACTTCTTACCCCAAATTGTCTCTTTAAAAGCATCTGGATCCAACCAGGCATCCAGGCCAAAGCTTCAAGCCTTTTATTCCATTTTGGCAGGTTTGTATAAAAATACTCTCTTTAGGAAAATAAATAGCAGCTGCCCTCTCTGGGAGGCTTGGATTTCCTGGAGCTAAGGGCTTCTCAGAGCTGGGGGCTGCAAGTCAGCTCATCACAGAAGCCTCTGACACCTCCTGAGCTGTGCCATTCAGGAGGGGCTGGCAGAATGCTCTGGTCCAATCACCTGGAGCTGCTGGCAGTGGGCTGGGTGAATTAGTGTTCTAGGCTGGTAAAACAGCACCTTCTGTTAGGGGGTAGGGTTGGCTGGGTTACAGGATAATGGAGTATAGTAGGTGTGGTCTAGAAGGGGTTAGGAGCTGCCAGAATTTCTCTGTCATAAATGGGAAATATTTTGTTTCTGATTTAGTGCAACTTGTGATGGAGAGGCCAGCTCTAGAGAAACAGTGGGCAGCTTTGGTGGCCCCAGGCTGGCTCTACTGCAAAGCAAAATATGCTCAGTCTCATCTGGAAGGATGGAGAAGAACCTGCTGGTATTGGGCATGGGATATGGTCCAGGCCAGCTGGACTAATGGGGGGAAAAGGAGATGTTGACTAGGATAGCACCTGCAGGGGATGGTGCTGGGTGCTTCACAAAGCGAGGAGGGTGGGAGAACCCAGGGGGTCAGAAGATGGGTCTCCACTGCTGCTGCTACTCTTTCGATGAGCTGAGGCACAGGGCTCAGGGGTGCTGGGATAGGTGAAGACCAGACTGGGGGTAAAAGGGGTCAGAGAGGGTGTAGTCATGAGTGTGGGGGTGTGCAAGGCCTCAGGTTCAAGTACAGGCCCTGGGGAAAGGGAGATGCAAGGTACAGGGCGGCAGGGGGCTGGTGAGCTGCTGGTGCCCCCTGTACTGCTGGTACAGCCTGTGTCCCTCTCCTTGTCTCCCTCTGGGATTTTGCAGATGGGGCGGTGAGCTTCCAGCACCAGCTCCAGACGCTCCTTCTGCTTCTGTAGCTCTTCAATCTCTCTCTGCAGTCCAGATTTCTCATCCTCCAGTTTGTCAGTCTCCTATAGAGGGTTAGGAGAAGAGGAGAAGATGAGGACTGAAGACCCTCAAAGCCTTCCCTGGAGGGAGGTTGGGGGGAAGTAGGGGTTTGGAAGTTCCCTGCAAATCTGGACTGCAACTCCCATAAGCCCCTGGGAGAAAATGGGCACGGGCATGACTCCCATCAGGCCCAGGGCTTCTTAGGAAATTGTCAGCTGGCTTCATTTGGTCTCTGTTGAGAAGCGTGCTGCAACTAATTTTTAATTACCTTGTCCTCGTCCTTTTCGCAGGACAAGGAGCTAGGATGGGGCATGGGGGCTAATGTACTGGGGTCCCGCGGACTCCTGGGATCAGGGTCCCTAAATCGACCAGTGCTCACCGCCTGCAGGAAGTCAGTCAGTTCCTTCCTGCGATTCCTGCACTTGGCCGCGGCCAGCTTGTTCCGCTCACGCCTCACTCGCCGCCGCTCTTCCTCCTCGGGGCTGATCTAAAGGGAGGGGATGGGGGCGTCAGTGAGGCGGTGCGCGCCACCGGCCGCCTGGAACTCGCCCTCTGCGGAGGGCACCGCAGCGCGGGGTCACAACCCTCAACCTGTGATTTAGTGACCACCACCCTCGGGCTGGTTCTCCGTACTCAGGCGCAAATCCTCCTCACCCCTAGCTTCAGTGCCTACTTCTCTACCGAAATGCCCTCGCCTCCCACAACACTTAACCCTTCTCATCTCCCAGGACCAAACTCAGAAGCCCTCGCCTCCATGAAGCCCAGCTAGAAGTGAACTTTTATCTTCTGAGCCCCTAGGTCAGGGTTATCCCTGTTCCCAGGACCCTTGTCCTTTTGGATCTCTGGTAGGACAAATCTCTTCCTGCAGGAACAGTGACGCCTTAGTGGGGCTCATGAGTGCTGCTGAAGGCTTTTTCTTTTTTTTTTTTAGTATCTCTATTCTATTTATTCATTTGTATGTGGGGCTGAGGATCAAACCCAGGGCCTCACATGTGCTAGGTAAGCACTCTACCACTGAGCTATAGCTCCAGCCCCTGCTGAAGGCTCTTTATTGGGAGCCTTCCTGTATACCATCTAAACACTTTATTTAGGTTTGTAGGCTTTGCTTGTTTTTTTTTTGTTGTTTTGTTTTGTTTTGTTTTGTTTTTTTTTGCGGTGGGGGGGATCTAGGGACTGAACCCAGGCCTAGTGCATGGTAGGCAAGTGCTGTACCACTGAGCGACATCCTCCAGCATGCATGCATATGTGTGTGTATATGTAGATATGTATGCATTTTATACTAGAGATTGAACTCAGGGATGTTTTGTTGGTGGTTTTTTTTTTTTTTTTTTTTTTTTTTTTTTTTTTTTTTAAGTACCTGGGATTGAACCCAGAGGCACTTAACCACTGAGCCATATCCCCAGCACTTTTTTATATGTTATTTAGAGACAGGGTCTTGTTGAGTTGCCTAGCACCTCCCCAACGAGGGAGGCTTTGAACTCAAGTTCTGCCTGCCTCAGCCTCCCAAGCTGCTGGGATTACAGGCCTGCACCACTGCGCCCAGCCCCCAGGGGCACTTTTTACCACTGAGCTACATTCTCAGCCCTTTTTATTTTTTATTCTGAGACAGGGTCTCACTAAGTCGTTCATGCTGGCCTTGAATATGAGATCCTCCTGTCTCAGCCTCCCTAGTTGCTGAGATTACAGGTGTGGGTCCCTATGCCTGTCCCCTACATATATTCGTATCCAATTTCCCTTGTAAGGAACTGAAGCCCAGAGAAGATGAATAATATGTTTATGTTCTGGAACAGGAATTATTATCTATTTCCTCACTACTTGCAATGAATGAGAAGCCAACTAATGTAGGCCCCCTCCCTCAGGAAGACCCCACTCATAGCTCAGCCCCAACCCAGTAGTACCCAGGATCAAAGGGTCACACTCAGGACAGGGACAAAAGAAGGAAGCACAGGAGTGGTTACCTTTGCCTGTCTCTGTGGCTCATGCTCCAGTTCCCTTCCCTAGTTGGTTACAAAGGTGTGGTCACATGCACCCGTGGCAAATCACATATCTTCCAGGGTTCCACCCTCCCTCCCTATCCTCTACCCAGTGTTCAGAGGAGACTTTTAAATGTGGAAACCTCACCTCACTATTGTTTCATATGCCCAGGAAGAAAAAAAGAGCATTTGCCTCCTTAAAGACCCTTTATGTCTCATTCATTTATTTTGGGGAAGCCAGAACTCTTAGTTCCCTCTTCCTGGAGTCTTTTGTCAGCTCCCAGTGACACAGTGTGGGTCAGTGGTCAGATCTGACTCTAGAGTTGTGTAGACCTGGGGCTAAAGCCAGTCCTGTCTCATCACTCACTACTTGTATGATCTTGGGCAAGTGAATACCTCACTGTGCCTTCATTTTCTTGTCTGGAAAATTATAAAACCAAAGTAACCCCCCCCAAAGGGTTTTTGTGAGGATTAAATGAGATAGGAAACCTTGAGACCTGGAAAGTAGCAAACCTTCTTGTTCCCATTCCCCCTGCCCCACTATATAGACTGCATTAGCCTACCTCTTCATGTATATCATCAGGGAAGAGACCCTCCCATCTTTCCACAGGCAAGCCTTATACTCTTTCTCCTCCATTCTTGCTCCTGCATGGCTTCTGCCTATGCAAATCTTACCCTCCTTTCATGCTAGCATGCTGCCCTCCATGGGGAGCATCCCCTGATCCAGAAGTGATCTCTTTACTATCTGAGCCTCCCCCTGGACTCCTATCACTCTCTGACTTGGGCAGAAGTCACCAGTGACACTGCCTTCCCTCTTCTAAACCTGAGTTCTCCTTTCTAGAAAGAGCTTGTCCCCTGTACCCTATCACTCCTGTGGGCAATCAGAACCAGCACAACACCTTGGCTTCTTACCTGTTCACAGGGCCTGCGACGCACCCCTGCAGGTGGCCCAAGGGTCCGAATGACTCCTGGCCGGGGTTGTGGGGGGCTGTATTGAGGGTAGGTCAGAGGCCTGGGGTAGCTGCTGGGTCCCAGGAAATGAGGCTGTACCATCCACTGCAATTCCTGGCTGCCACTCAGAGCATTGATGCTTGGCACGAGGTGGAACTTCTGAGGGATAAGAAACACAGGTTCAGGGATGAGGTCTATGTGTATCGAGGGCCTGTCCACTGTCAATGCACATACCGGTTCTGGGAAACTAGAACTATCACAGTTTGGCAATCAGAGAAACTGACTTGGTGGCAAATCTTGTTCATGAGCTGTGTGTCTTTGGGCAGTCACACAGCCTCTCCATGCCTTTGTTTCCCCATCAGAGTTAATTTTCAAGCGTGAACTGCTCAGCATTGTTCTAGTGACTCATAGAATTGGCACAATAGTATCTTCATTTTCAGACAGGAGAACAGTTGTCCACAACTACACAGCCACTAAGTAGGAAACGGGATCTGAGCCCAAGTGGCTGGGCTCTTACCTACTTCTGCACCCACTGGAACAAAGAGGAGAATTACAGTCCTAGCTCCCAGTGTGGCTATAGGAATGTATGTCACAGAGTCTAGTAAGTGGCAGATGGCAGGTGTCCAATGCTGAGAGGCTGTGATGGGCAATAGCCACTGTTCTGGATTCATCTGGTCCCAATTCTACAGCCATTTACTGACTGTGATTCTGGGCAAGTTATTTGATTTCAATGTGTCTCAGTTTCCTCATTTTAAATATTATAGGTAAAGATTAGAGCATTTTATTGATGTGAAGCAGCAGAGCTTTAATAGCTCTGAAATCACAATTGGAAGTTTTAAAAATTTAGTGGCACAAAATAATGTTGTTGTTGTTTAACTATGGGGTTTTAGAATCTATGAAATACGGTAAATGCGGTGGAGAGCACCACCACAGGAGGCGCCCATATTAGCGACCCCGCTGTTGCCTGTGACCATTCCCTTTCAGCCTGAAATCTGAGGAGTGGGTTGGGATGGGGATTCAATGCTCTGTGAAGAAAACTGGGTTCCAGCCCTGTGGCTGGGTCCTGGGTGTGGGCGCCCAGCTGTCTAGGAAGCGCTCCACAAGCCCAGGCAAGTCCCGACCACGGTGGCATTGGCTCAGAGGTGCGGACCCAGCGGGCCAGTGACCCTAGTTCCGGGATCAAGGAACCGCCAGCGGCATCTCCTGCTCCTGAGGTTGTCCAGGCCCGGGCCGCTAGGGGCCAGGAAGGGAGGGGCGCCCGGGGTGACTCAGATGCCGTGACTCGGCCGCCCGCCGTGAGTCGGCGGAACGAACGCAGCTCTTCCCTCCCCTTGGCGACACGTGCTCATAGCCCCTCGACAGGAAATGGGCACCTGCAGCCTCCCGGGTCTCTCCAGTGGGCAGTGGGCGCCGTCGGTGCCAAGAGTCGGGGACGCGGGAGTTGCCAGTTGCATGACCCGGTGTACGTCCCAGCACCTCGCGCTATTTGCCGGGTCCGGCGTAGAGGTGGAAAGCCACTCTCCCAGAACCCATTATATTCCACTGTCAGGCCCACGGGGTCCACTACGCAGAGAAAGGGATAGTGATTTGTCAACGCGGTAGAGAAGGACGGACAAATGGACAGGCACACGGACGGTCCTAGACAGACTGTCAAGGATTCCCACTCTGTCCAGGCTGGTTCTCATGGACCCCGTCTCCCTCCTGGGACGGGACATCCCCACAGCCCAGCCCCGGGATCCCAGGAATTCAGCCTGAGATGGAGAGCTCAGTTGACCCTGTGTTGGGCAGGCTGAGGCAGGTGGGAAAAAAAAAAAAAAATAGCGGTGAACAGGAGGAAAGAAAGACGGTAACGAAGACTGAGGGATAGGGACAGGCAGCGAGTGGGCAGGGGGCAGGCGAACGAAGGGGGCGTTCGCAGATCTCCTTCGCGCACGTAGCGCGCGTTTCCCTGGGTATTGGGGGAAATTGGCCCCTGGAAGGCAGAGAATGGGCAGGATCCTCGTCTCTGGCCCCCGAACCCCGTCCCTATTCCTGGTCCCGGCCTTAGCCCGGGATGTACCGGAACCGATCCGGCGTCCCAAGCGTTGTCCACCCTGGGACCGCGGGTTCCGGCGCCTCTCACCTGCTGAGCTGCTGCCTGCGCCGCGGCGGGGGGCTGCGCGGGACCGCCGTACGCGCTGCCGGCCCCGGAGCTCGGTCCGGGTTCCCCGAAGTCTCGGTACATGCCCTGGGCTGGCTGCTCTGTGGGGTCCGCGTCGGCGGCAGGGGTTCTGACTCACTCGCGCCTCGCAGAGTCTTTTCTTTTTATGAATGAAAAGTTCTCGGGCGGAACCACTTCGACCGCGGGGGGTGGGGGCGTTTCGAGGCGGCGCAGGTCACCTCGGGGCCCCACCTCTCCAGACGCGCCGCCTTTCGCTGGTCGGCACCGAACTTTTCCACCCATCCTACAGTCAACAGCCGACTTTCCTTCGGAAAAGGGGCTGCCTTTGGCGTCCCCCAGCCACCGCGGCGGGCCCGCCCCCTCTGACGTAGCTGCCCATACATGGTGCAATTTCCTCGCCGCGCCCAGGTGGAGCGGAGGATTCCCCCGCGGATTTACGCACCTGCCCGGAGCTTGGCGCCCCGCCGGGTCCCGCCCAGAGCACCGATCCAGAGCCGGCTGCTGGCGCCGCGGCCCGCGCCCCCAGTCCGCTCCGGCCTGGGCTGGCCTCGGTTTCTGCTTTCATAAAATAGGACGGAGAAGGTGAAACTGCCTGGAAACTGTAAAGTGAATTACTAATGTGATGGATGATAATGATTATTTACTAGATGTTTATTTCTATGCCAGGAACCATCCCTATCGCCACGCAGGGTTTCACCTTGAGGCCCCTCCACTGGCATTGTTTTAAGGCTCCAGCTACTGTAAAATGAATAAATGAAAAACCAGGGTTACAATAAACAAGGTGATGCTCTGATCTGCTCACAAATACAACGAAATACAATTGTGTTACTCAGGCTCATTTCAGGAGCAACCATCGTTTTTTTAATTCAGCGCTCCTACAGGCAGTGGGAACCTGCAGTAGGACACAGGAGTCCTGAGGTCTGCTGAACGCCAACTTCTTTTTATTTTATTTTTTTAAATATATTTGTTTTTTAGTTTAGTTGGGCACAATACCTTTAGTTTTTCTATTTATTTTTATGTGGTGCTGAGAATCGAACCCGGGGCTTTGCATGTTCGAGCAAAGTGAGTGCTTTACCACTGAGCCACAACCTCGGCCCTAAATGCCAACTTCTTGACTGCCAATGGTATTCTGGAATTGTGTGTAGCCAGTCTTGGAGCATGTCAAAAGTCTGCACGAATGAGAGGCCCTGGCCAAATATCCTTGGGAGGTAGGTACCATCATTATCCCCATTTTTCAGATGGAAAACTGAGGCTGAGAGTTGTTCACTAAGTAAGGTGGACAACTCAGGGCTGTGGGAGCTCCAGGCCTAGGCTCAGGCAAGTTTTCAAAGCCCTCAAAGCTTCAGGGACAGCTTTCCACGTGTGCAGAATGTCAGTGTTGAAAGGGCCAACCTAACCTCCCTCCCTATTTCCTCCCATTTTATAGATAAAGAAATCGAGACCCAGAAAGAGTAAGGAGCTGCCCTGGTCACACAACTACAAAAAGAGAGTTGAACTTTCCTGCTTTCCACTGATACTTCCTGTTGACAGCTCCAGTCTTGCCTGGGACCATAGGGAGCAATGGTGGTGGTGGTCCCAGGCTGCCTTTCTGGGAAGCAGCGGCCAGGGGTCTGTGGGTGCCCTCAAGACTTAAAGACAGGAGGACAGTTTGGCCCTGAGGTTCTAGTCTCAAGGTTACCATTTTCTGTTTGTGTGACCCTGGGCAGGTTACCTTCCCTGAGCCCCAGTCCCATCTGGGCCTCCCTGCTGACCTCATAGGGCTGCTGTAGGATCAAATGAGATCACAAATGTGAAAGTGCTTTGTAAGCTGTAAAGTGCTGTGAACTCAGAAGGTGCTTACCAGCCTAGTACCCCTCCCTTGCCCTGGTTCTACTCAATGCTTGTCTTCCTCTAAAAAGAAAACACAGCAGTTTACCAGAATGAGAAATACAGTGTGTGTGTTTGTGTGTGTGAATGACACAGAGAGGCACACAGACAGAGATAGTGTTTTTGAGATAATGGGACCCATGGGAAGAACATGAATGCTGAAGTCAGACAACTCTGGAACTCGGGGTTCTGGGTTTGAAATCTGGGTAGGCTGCTAGGTTGTATGACCTACATGAAGCACTCAATCTTTCTGAGCCTCTGTTTCCCCATCGGTAAAATGAAGACATGAGCCAGGCACGGTGGCGCACACCTGAAATCCCAGCAGCTTGGAGGCCTGAGGCAGGAGGATCTCGAGTTCAAAGCCAGCCTCAGCAAAAGTGAGGCACTAAGCAGCTCAGTGAGACCCTGTCTCTAAATAGAATACAAAATAGGGCTGGGGATGTGGCTCAGTGGTCGAGTGTTCCTGAGTTCAGTCCCTGGCACACCCCCTCCAATAAATAAATAAATAAAATGAAGACATGGGATAAAAACAAAATAGTGTCAAATGCTTAGGACAGTTTATAGTAAGAGTTTGACAAATAATTATGAAAATAAATTCATATATGAATAAAAAACCCCAGCAGGAGCAGCCTTTGGGACTCTGATCACATGTGTGTTTCCACACATATACACCTACATGCTCATATGGATATCTGGACTCCTTGGCTGAGCCCAAGCTGAACAGGTCAGGGGTGACACAGGCAGCCAGTCACTGACACATGTGAGGCTTGTCATAGAGGGTCAGCCTTGACAGTACCTACCCACCTGCCACAGGAATATCACCCTGGCCCCTCCCCAAGTAGTCTGGGATGGCTGGCTGAGCAGGGCTCTTGTCTCAAATTGTGTGTGTGTGTGTGTGTGTGTGTGTGTGTGTGTGATTACATGACTTTGAAAGTCCCTTCCTGCTCTAACCGTCAGTGGAGCCACAAGGAGGCCCTTTCAGAGGCAGCACATTCCAAGCTCCTCAGTCATTAACTCCTGCTTTGTGGCCACACAGGCGTTCCTGGTGCCTGACCTCACCAACTCTTACCCAGGGAGCCAGAAGAGAAGCCCAGGGGGCCTCGAGGTTGCTGTGAGTCTGGGACACGGGGAGTTGAAAGACCCTGCAGCTGCCCCTTGATCCTGGCTCCATCTCTTCTCCTCTCTGAGCCCAGAGAATCCCCTGCTCCCAGGGCTGCAGTGAGGCCAAAGAAATAATAGAGGTGTGTGCCAGGCATCTTGTAGGTTCTCAGGGTCAAGGGCGCGTTGGAGGTGATGTTTATGTTTTTCAGTTTCCATTCTCTTTTTAAATTGAAGTGTACTTTTTAATTGAGATGAAATTCTTGTAACATACAATTAACCATTTTAAAGGGTACACTTCGTGGCATTTAGTGCGTTCACCATATTGTGCAAGCACCTCTCTGGTTTCAAAACTTTATCACTCCAGAAAAACACCCCATTCCCATTAAGTAATCACTCCCAATTTCTCCCCTCCTCCACCCTCTGGTAACCTTTAATCTATTTTCTGTGTCTATGGCTTTGCCTATTCTGGACATTTCTGTAAATGGAATCATAACAATATATGACCTATCATTTTTGGCTTTTTTTCACTTAGTGTAATGTTTTCAAGGTTCATTCATGTTGTAGCATGGGTCAATACTTTGTTCCTTTTTATAGATGAATAATATTCTTTGCCAGGCGTGGTGGCACACATCTGTAATCCCAGCGGTTTGGGAGGCTGAGGTAGGAGGATCGCTAGTTCAAAGCCGGTCTCAGCAACTTAGTGAGGCCCTAAGCAATTCAGCAAGACCATGTCTCTAAATGAAATATGAAAAAAGGGCTGGGGATGTGGCTCAGTGGCTAAGCACACCTGTTCAATTCCTGGTGTGTGTGTGATACACATACACACCCACACACCCACACATACACATGTTCACTGGTATGAATATACCATAGTTTATATATTTGTAAGTTGATGGACATTGGCTTATTTCCACTTTTTGGCTAGCATGAGCAATTCTGCCATGGACCTTAGTATACAAGTTTTTGTGTGGACATACATTTTCACTTTTCTTAAGTATTTACCTAAGTTGCTGGGTCATAAGCTAACAGTCTGAGAAGCTGCCAGACTATTTCCCAAGGTAGCTGTACCATTTTACTTTTCCACCATCAGTGTTTGAGAGTTATGATTTCTCCAAATATTTGCCTATCCTTATTGGTTCCTAGTTTTTTAAATTAAAGACATCTAAGAAAATTAAAAACATTCTAGAGCTGTGAAGTTTTTGGGTTTTTTTTTGTACTGGGGATTGAACTCAGGGCACTTGCACACTGAGCCATATCCCTAGCCCTATTTTGTATTTTATTCAGAGACAGGGTCTCACTGAGTTGCTTAATGCCTTGAAGTTGCGGAGGCTGGCTTTGAACTCTTGATTCTCCTGTCTCAGTCTCCTGAGCCACTGTGATTACAGAAGTGCATAACCGCACCCAACTTATTATGTTTTTTTTTTTTTTTGCTCATTGTGTTTTGATTTACATTCCCTTAATGATCAGTGAATATCTTTACTTTAATTTGGGGAATGAGATCTCACTATGTTACTCAGGCTGGCCTTGAACTCAAAATCCTCCCTGCTCAGCCTCCTGAGAAGCTAGAATTAGCAGTTACCATCTTTTCATGTGTTTCTTTTTTTTTAAAAAAAAAATATTTGTTAGTTGTAGATGGACACAATACCTTTATTTATTTTCTATGTGGTGCTGAGGATCAAACCCAGGGTGCGCACATGCTAGGTGAGTGCTCTACCGCTGAGCCACAACCCCAGCCCTTCATGTGTTACATGGTCTCCCGTATACAGTATATTTTTGGACAGATGTTTACTCAAGTTTTTTGCCCATTTGTAATTTTTTTTTTTTTTTTTTTTTTTTTTTGGTGCTAGGAACTGAACCCAGGGACACTCCATCAATGAGCCGCATCTCCAGCCCTTTTTGAGACAGGGTCTAGCTAAATTGTTTAGGGCCTTGTTAAATTGCTGAGGTTGGCCTTGAACTTGGAATACTCCTACCTCAACCTCTCAAGTCACTGGTATTACAGGTGTGTACCACCTGCATGTGGCCAAAGTTTAACTTTTTTTAATTTCTTTCTTTTTTTTTTTTTTTTTTTTTGGTGCCTGGGATCGAACCCAGGGCCTTGGGCCTGCTAGACAAGTGCTCCACTGAGCTATATCTCCAGCCCCAATGTTTAAAATTTTTTGTGAAGCCAAATTTATCTACTTTCCCCTTTGTTGTTTGTGCTTCCAGTAGAAAAATCTAATGATTGATTACCAAGTCCAAAATAATGAAGATTTATCCCATGGGGCTGGGGATGTGGCTCAAGCGGTAGCGCGCTCTCCTGGCATGCGTGCAGCCCGGGTTCGATCCTCAGCACCACATACCAACAAAGATGTTGTGTCCGCCGAAAACTAAAAAATAAATATTTAAAAAAAAAAAAAGATTTATCCCTATGTTTTATCTATTTTTTTAATGTTTATTTTTATTTTTTATTTCTTTTTTTTTTATGTGGAGCTGAGGATCGAACCCAGTGCCTCACATGTGCAGAGAAGGTGCTCCACCACTGAGTTACAGCCCCAGCCCCATGTTTTATCTCTTAAAATCAAGGTGTTGAGGGCTGGGGTTGTGGCTCAGTGGCAGAGCGATGGTCTTGCATGTGTGAGGCGCTGGTTTCAATCCTCAGCACCACATAAAAATAAAAATATTGTGTATACATGAGTATAACTAAAAAAAAATTTTAAATCAAGGCATGGATTAAAGTATAACATGCATACAGTAAAGCACACATGCCCAGTGTACTCAGGAAGCTCAGTGACTTTACATATATATAAACCCATGTAGCAACCACCCAAAGACAGAGGGCGTTTCCAGCAACAGAGAAGGCTCCTCTCAGGGTCACCACTGACCACCTATAGTAACATATAAATAAATAATATGTATAAATAATTTATTTTATATACACATTTATTTATTTATTTTTTGTTTATGATACTGGGAATTGAACCTGGGGGGCTTTACTGCCGAGCTACATCCCTAGTCATTTTTAATTTTTCATTTTGAGACAGGATCTTGCTAAATTACTGAAGGCCTTTCTAAGTTGCTGAGGTTGGCCTCAAACTTGCAAGGCCTCCTGTCTCAGCCTCCTGAGTAGTTGGGATTACAGAATGTGCCACCTGCCCAGCGGTAAGCATTTTTTTTTTCCTTTTTGCAATGCTCAGGATTGATCCCAGGACCCATGCATGCTAAGGCAAGTGATTTCCCACAGAGCTACATCCCTGGCACAGCCTGGTAAACACTAGTTTGACTTCTATCTTCAACAGATTTGCCTATTGTTAAACTTCATATAAATGGAACTGTATTGTGTACACCCTTTCGGGTCTGGTTTCTTTTACTCAAGATGTCAGTGGAATTGTCCCATTGACAGGTGAACCAGCAAATCAGTCTTTTCCAATATGGTGGAGCATTCCGCTGTACAAATATTCCATAGTCAGTCTCTCTATTCCCACTGACTTGGGGGTCTCTTCAATTTGGGGCTCTCATGAATAAAGTTGCTGTGAGCATTCTGGATACGTCCTTTGGTGTTCAATTCCAAGTACTTCTCCTGGAGTCATGCTTGGGGAGGGAGTTGTTGGGCCATTGGGTAAGGTGTGTATTTGGCTTCAATTGATTCTCTCCAATAGTTTTCCAAAGGGGCTGTAACATTGTACATTTCACCAACATTGGGTAAGAATTCCAGCTGCTCCACATCTGGAGACAACTTTTTTTATTTTTTGCTTGGGATCCAATTCATGCTAAGTACACATTCTACCACTGAGTTACACCTGCTTCTATACCCTGAAGATGACTTTTTTTTTTTTTTTTTGGCTGGGGGCGGGGAGTGCTGGGGAATTGAACTCAGAAACTAGGAATGTTAAATCTGTTTCACAGTGAGATCCTATCTTAAAATAAAAAATAAAGAAGGCTGGGGATGTAGCTCAATGGTAGAGTGCCATTGGATTCAATTCCCAGTATGGCAAAAATAAAATAAAATTCTGACCATTTCACCCTCTGCTTCGGGTGCCTCTGAGCTGTGGCATTTTTAGAATTGCCACACAGGAGGACCTGAGGCCTGGAAGGGGTGCAGTGAGGATGTTTGCTGTGTCCTGTGCTCTTGTAAGTTGCATGTGGATTGCGGGGGTGGTTGGGAGAACAAAGAGGATAACATTGGAGGCTCCTCCTCACTGAGCTCTGATGAACCAAGAACGTTCAAAGTAATTTATGTAATCCTGTGAAATAGATCATGATCTTATCACATGACACCCATTTTACAGATTAGGAAATTAAGGAACAGAGAAATTAAGCAACTTGCTAAAAGCCAGAGGTCAAGGAATGAAAGCATCCAGAATCCTCAACATGAGATTTCAGGCCTTCTCAAACCTGGTGGACTCCTATGGCTGTCCACCTATGCCTATGGCTGCCTATGGCTCTTCTTTCAGTTCCTGCTCACAGCTCTGCCTTGCCTTACTGTTGGACTGAGCCTCTCACCTTCGAACAGGCTGGTCCCTCTGCAGAGCTGCCTTTCCTCCGCTCCATGCTCCAATCCTCCTGCTCTGGGTTTCCCCACTATTTCTTCAGCAAGGCTTCCCTGAGGCCCAGCCTAGGTTAAATCCCTTGGGCAATATACTTCCCTGGTACTATGGAGGATATTACTGTTTTCCCTCTACCCAGAATAGTTTTTAAAGGTTTTGCATTTTGGAGAGAAATATGTGTCTATCTCTATGTGTGTCTATAACCTGCATCTCTCAAGTTGGTGACCATGAAAAGGAGATGCGGAGAAGAAAGTATTTCAAAACATGATTTTTGTTTTTCTTTATATTTAAAATTTTTAGTGACACTTCTCTTTTGACTAGGTAATACATTTACATATATCAAAATCCAAAAGCTACAAAAGCGTGTGTGGTGAGAAACCTTCTCCTTCACTGTGAGCTTTCTTGTGTTTTGTTTTACACAGGTAGCCTGTTCTACAACCTGTTTTATTCTTTGCTTTTGTGTCCTCTCTCTATTTTTTCAGCAGTGAGGATTGAACCCAGGGCTTTGCACATGCTAAGCAAGAGTTCTACCACTGAACCATATCCCTAGCCCTGCTTTTGTGTTTGTATGTTTTTGTTTGTTTTGGTACTGGGGATTGAACCCAGGGGTGCTTAACCACTGAGCCACATTCCCGGCCCCTTTTTCTCTTTAATTAGAGACAGGGTCTTGCTGAGTTACTAAGTGCCTTGCTAAGTTGCTGAGATTGGCTTTGAACTCATGATCCTCCTGCCTCAGCCTTCCCAGCTGCTGGGATTACAGGTGTGCGCCACTGTGCTTGGCATGTTTTTGTTTTTGTTGGAAAGCCTTCCACTCAGTATGTATAAATCTTCCTCTTAAAATAATAAAATAAAGGGAATGAATCTTGAAAAAAAAAAAGAAAAGAAAAAGAAAAAGAAAAGCCAGGCATGGTGGTGCACGCCTGTAATCCCAGTGACTCAGAAGGCTGAGGTAGGAGAATTGCAAGGATAAGGCTGGCCTCAGCAACTTAGTGATGCCTTTAGCAACTTGGCAAGACCCTGTCTAAAAATTAAAAAAATAAAATAAAATAAAAAGGGCTGGGGATATGGCTCAGTGATAAAGCACCCTTGGGCTAAATCTCCAATACCAAAAAAAAAAAAAAAAAAAAAAAAATCAGGGTGGGGACTAGGCACAGTGGTATATGACTATTTGGAGGCAGGATTAATTGAGCCCAGGAGTTAAGACCAGTCTGAACAACATGAGAAGACCCCATCTCAAAATCAACAAAACAAACAAAAACTCTACATGGTTAAAATTGCTTTAATAGTCAATGGAATTCACACTTTCTAGTACACTGATTATGTGTTTTGATAGATGCATGTGCCCGGGTAACCACATTCCAATCAAGATAGAGCACATTTTCATTCCCTTCAGAAAGTTCTCTTTTGCCCCTTGTAGTCAGTGCCCCCACCCCAGGAAATCACTTGACTCATTTTCGTTGCCATAAACTAGTTTTGTCTCTTCTAGAATTCCACACCAATGAAATCACATGGCACGTGCTCTCATGTGTGGCTTCTGGCTCGCATCATCATGGCTATGAGGCTCCTCCATGCTGTGTGTGGCCCCATGGACTCCTTTTCATGGCGGAGTAGCATCCTGTCGCCCAGATATACCACAGTTCTTATACCCATTAGCCTGAGTTAACTGAATGAAAAGTTGGATGGAGCCAGACCTGGAGTGGGGGAGTGGAAGGGATGATAAAGACCTGGTCCTGGCCCCAAGGCACTGAGAGCCCAAGGAGTGGTCAGACACTAGGGAAAACAGTCCTGGGAGACAGTGCTGGGGGCAGGAGCCAGAGAACGCTTGGGGAATTCCTGGACTCCCCCCAAAGATTTTTTCCAACTGGGGTTGGGGTGAGTGGGAAAAGATTTCCTAGCAGCGGAGGACTGGAGGTCAAGGGAGACATTCCTGGGATTGGAGACAGTGGGCACAAAGGCCTGTGGGTGGGCTGAGGAGAGGCCTCAGTGGCTGAGGTCCAGGGCATGCAGTGGAATGTGTGTCGGGTGGTGAGCTGGAAGGGTGGGCTGGTGAGGCCTAAGCCAGCGCCTTGAAGAGCCCTCCGAGGAGCTTGACCTGGGCTGGGGGATGAGGAGGCCAAGGAGGTGTGTTTAAACAGGGATGTGGCTGGAGTCTGGAGAGGAAGGGATAGAGCCCCTTGCTGAACACAGAAGGTCTGTGTGGCCTGGCCATCCAGGTTCTTGGTGGTCAGGGGAAGCCATATGGTGAGGACAAGACTGTGGAAGAAGAGGCAATAGTGGATGGGGATGCAGCCAGGACTGGGTATCATCATGGATGCAGATTCCTCTGAAGTCTCCAGATGCTGCTTGACCCACGTGTGTCCAACCCTTTGATGTCCCCTGAGCCCCAGGCCACTGTGTAATGAGGCAGATGAAGATCTCAGTTTTCTAGAGAGGGAAAGGGGCTGGGCTAAATGCTACCAGGCAGGGGCTGGGGATGTGGCTCAAGCGGTAGCGCGCTCGCCTGGCACGTGTGCGGCCCAGGTTCGATCCTCAGCACTACATACAGAGATGTTGTGTCCGCTAAAAAATAAATAATATTTTAAAATAAATAAATAAATAAATGCTACCAGGCATCAGGGGCAGCTGTTGGATCCCCATTCTTGTCTGGGCCTCTCTTTCCTGCACCAGCCACACTCCAACCAGGGCAGTGGGGTGTCTGAGACTTGGTCCGAGCCCTGGCTGGGTCTCCAATTTTTATATGATTTCAGTATGGTCCCTTTCCCTCTGGGAGCCTCAGCATCTCCTGCACATCAGCAAATCATAAATACCCTAGTCCTTCAAACCCAAGGTTTGAATGGAGAGAGTCGAGGTGACCAAAGGGCCCTCACCCTGCTCCAGTCTGAACAGCTCCAGAGGCAGAAGGGATTAATCGCATGAGATACCCTGGCAGGTAACAGAGCTAAGGGAGCAGCTTCTCCAGAGGAAAAAACCAGGGACTATAACCAGACTGAGAGCTGGACAGGGCCACCTCAAGCATCCTTTATCACCCTTTTTATAGATGGGGAAACTGAGGCTCGGAGAGTAAGAGCAGACCTGCTCTGTGCCAGGCACTAACTCACTTCACTCCTCACAGCCCTCCTTTTGTTAATGAGGAAGCTTTCTGGCTGGATAACCTGGACAATGCCCTTAATTTCTCCAGGCCTGTTTCCTCTTTTGAAAAAGAGGGAAATTCTTGAACATAATTTTCAAGGTTGTTGGGAGAATAAATGAGGTGAGGCATGGACAATGGTTAGCAAGGAATTCCTACAGTACAGGAGCCAAGAATGTTTTCAAGCATTTGCTTGCTGTCATGTTTTGTGCCATGTGAACCTTTTTCTTGAAAGACGGGTGACTGCCTCTGCTATCAGTGTCCAGGATGGCCCTGTCCACTTGTCCTGGCCCCTTAAGTGTCTTAGAGTGGTTCCTGCTCCATGAAGACCCAGGTCCAGGATAATTGGAGCCTGTCACCCATTCTTGGGCTCATCCTAAACCCTCAGACCTAGGACTGCCCCCACTTCCTGTCCCCAGGCTCTTAGGAGCCAGGCCTGCTGTCCCCTGAGGGTGCCAGCTCCTGCTCTGGGCCAGAAGTGGGATGAAACGCTCATCCTGGGATGGAAGGCTGGCGGGCCTGGGCTGGGTCAGTAAAGGGCCCCACCCTAGCTGGGAGGACCTCCAGGCACCGGTGTAAACTGAGTCATGGGGGCCCAGGGGGTGAGTCATGTGAGCAGGAGCCAAATGGGGCAGAGCTCGCCTGCATGGGCTCCTGGCCACACCTCAGAGAAGCTCAACCCTCAGCCCCGCTCTGATACCCAGCCAGCCGCTGACCCTGGGGCAGAGGGAAGCAGGACCAGCCCAGTCTCCCTGTGGGCAGAGCCTAGAGGCTGGATAATCATCGAGCATGTGTGTGCACGGAGTGTGTGTGATGTGTGGTGTGCTGGGGGAGACAGGTGGTGAGACAGAAAAGGGAGGTTCTGACTTGGGAGGAAGGGATTGGGGAGAGATTCTGGCGGGAATGACTCTGCCCTCTCCTGGCCTCAGAGGGTTTGGCTGGTTTTTCTGTAGGAGCCCGCTTTCTCCCTTTAGTTGAGGGGGGAGAGCCAAGGCCTGGTGCAGGACTTGTCCACCCTCCAGGGTTCCCTGGGGACAGAGCTGGGACCAGAGAAACCAATTCAGACTTTGCCTCTGAGAAGTCTTTGCCTCCAGGAGCTAGAGCTGCTCAGGGACCAGGGGCAAAGCCTCTTGCTACAAAGCTGTGGAAAACACTCTTGGGAGTGATGGCCGCTGCCAGAGTATTTCTAATGTTGACCTTGGCCAAATTCCTTAACATCTTTGGTCCTCAGTTTCCCATCAGTGAAAGGAAGGCTGTGAGGAGTGAAGTGAGTGGCACAGAGCAGGTCTGCTCTTACTCTCCGAGCCTCAGTTTCTCCATCTACAAAATGGGCGCTAAAGGATGCCTGAGGTGGCCCTGTCCAGCCCTCGTCTGGTTGTATAGTCTCTGGTTTTCTTTCCTGGGAAAACTCCTGAAGGCCTGTCACCCTGCCTGACTGGCTCTCTGTCTAGTCTAGGGTTTGTTATGTCTTCCTGGGAGGCCAGGAACCAAAAAACCATGGGGTTGGTGGGCTTCTCAGCCAGGTGCCCTCAGGCTTACCCTGTTGCCTGGGGATGCACGTCAGAGAAGTGGGGAGTTTCCCTCCTCAGATGAATCAGCCGTGTGAGCCAATCCCCATCCCTGCCAGGGCCCCTCCCAGTCGGTAGGAGTGGGGTGCAGCTGCCCCACCGGGAAAATCCCCCAAATCCTGCCAAATCTCCAGCCCTGTTTCCTGTCCTCCTGATTCTGCCCACTGTGTCCTGGGGTCGAGCAGGGTCTCCCCTCACTAGCAGCCCTTTTGGTGCCTCCTCTCCAGGACCTGGGGGTTTGCAGTGTTGGTAGAGGACTGGATGTGTGAGTGCGGAGGAGGGGAGGGTCTTCTTTTCCTGGCCTCAGTCATTCTTCCCTTGGGTTTATAAAAGGAGCATAGCACAGGGGCTTGTCCAAGTTTAGCCAGACCACCCCAAACCTGGCCACTTCCCTGCTCCACATTGACAGGACCTGGCCCAATAGAGCCAAGTCCCTTGCCAGCTTGAGGGGTGGGTTTTGGGGAGTCTTGAACTGACAGGGGAGCAGTCCCTCACTGTAGGCCCAGGACACCCTTCTTGCCTAGTAGCTGCACTCTCTGAACCTCAGTTTCTTCATCAGTATCAAAGGGACTCTCCATGTGCCTTGGCCTATCTCCCAGAAGTCTCTGAGGACCCAACCTGTGTGCTTTACCAATTGATCCTAAACCCTTAGTGGATCTCATTGATTTCTGCAGCACTCACCCCAATATCACTTTCATACAATGAAGGCTCAATCGTGTCGCAGGTGCTATGGAGCAAGATGACCAGGTTTAAATCTTGGCTCTGCCACTACTGTGTCCTTGAGTCAATTACTGAACTTCTCTGAACCTGTTTTTTTCTGCAAAATGGCCATAATAGCCAAGCCAAATGAAGCTTGTGTGAGGTAATCCAAGTAAACACTTAGCCAGTACTTGGCTCTTGTCAACAGAATGAGGAAACTGACGCCTAAAGACACAAAATAACTTTCATTTAACTATGCATTTATTCAAGAATGTTTATTTATTAAAGAATGTTTATTGACTCCTCCACTAGGCTGGGTGCTATTTTGGGTACTGAAGATACCCTGGAGGATAGGTAAACTGCTGCTGCTGTCCTCAAGGGATCCAGGACACGCAGATGGGAGCCACAAAGCTGGGTGAAGTGGCACACTCCTGCAATCCCAGTGACTTCGGAGGCTGTGGCAGGAGGATCACAAGTTTGAGCCCAGCTTCAGTAACTTAGTGAGGCCCTGTCTCAAAATGAAAAATTAAAAGGGCTGGTGATGTAGCTCAGTGGTAAACTCCTGGGTTCAATCCCTAGAACAAACAAACAAACAAACAAAAAAGATGGATACCACAGGTGGGTGGCTATACTGGGAACCTAGGAATGTGCTAGAACAGTTGGGGTGAAGATAGGTGGCAGAAGGCCTGTAGGGATGACCCCTGGGTCTATAGGTCTGAGATGTGGAGTTAGGAAAGTGGGTGAGGAACCGGCATGCCTAGCAAAGGCACAGAAGTGAGAAAGGCTAGAATGTCAGAATGTGTGCAAGAAAACCACATGCAGCTCACGATTCTAGAACAAGGATGAGAAGGGGAGAGATGCAGTGGGAGGGGACAAAGGGAGCTGGTTCCAAGTTAATTACTTTCTTCATTTGTCTCATAATTTATGGAGAGGTGAACTCAGGGCTGAAATTTAGACACTGTTCCTGGCTTTGTACAGCACACAGTCTTGGTGACTTAGGGTACAGCAGGAGACAGACATCAATCAGGTGATTACATAAGTAACCACAAGGTCTTGTGATAGGGCTACAAAGCAGGTGTTCTAGTAGAAGGAAGGCTCGAGGCCCAGGGGTGAGGAAGTGCCAGTTGGCTTTGGTGGAGTGAGCATGGGCAGGTAGGGATGTCCGAGGGAAGCTGGGGCAGCTGATGAGGGCCAGATCAATGCCAGCCCAGAAGAGTGGACTCTTACAGGACTTGGGGAGCCATGGAAGGACTTTGAGCAGTTAAGATGCATGGCCAGCTCTGCTGCAGTGTCCATAGACCTGGAGGTGTGGGAAGACAGAGGAGGCAAACTAGTGGCTGTTGCCATTGTTTGGAAGAGATGGTGAGGAATGGGCCAATGCAGGGCCATGGAGACAGGGATGAGTGTGGCGTGCTGTTATGGGAGAACCAGGGCTGCCCATATCACCTGGGCATCTTTGGACAGGCACCCATGATGGCCTGTCCAAACCTTGGCCCACTTCAATCAAAAACAAAGCACTGATGGTCTGAGATAGGCAGGGCAACAGGCTCCAATTCCAAGGTCAGTTCTGGGGACTTCCCAAGGCTGGACTGGGGGGACTCAGCCCTAGGGAAGCTCAGGGTGGGGAGGAAGCTGGGGAGGGGGTTGAGCCAGCATCTCATGACTCAGCCACTTCCACCCAGTCAGCCCCGTGGCATCTCCGCTCCCTTGCTCCAAATTCCAACTTAGTGAGGCTGCTGGAGGCTGAGTCAGCTCCTGCTCGGCACGAGAGCAGCATCCAGAGGGGTGTCCTGCCAAATTCCCTGGCCCTCAACCAAGGCAGGGCCAGGCGCAGAGTTGGGTAGGCAGAAGATGCAGGAGCCAGGCTTCCAGAGGCTACAGCAGCCTGAGTGGAGCAAGGTGTCCCATGAGACCATGTGAGTAAATGTGCTTTGTGGGTTGTGAAGCATGAAGGCAGGCAAAATTTTCTCCTCTAGGTCCAGGACCACAATCTGCCTGAAGAAGACAAAGAAAAGGACCCAAGTCCCAGCTCTGCCCACTCAATGGATTATCCTGAGAAAACCCCTTTCCCTCTTGAACTCAATTTCCTTGAAAACAGGATGGTGGTCCCCTTAAAGAGTTCCTAAGAGTTAAATGGTGTAGATGGAAGTGCTTCACAAACCGGTGGCTTTTGTTATAGCAGAGGTGAGGACACATGGAAAAGTCTCAGGAGACCACTTATGGTTGTATAGGTTATTCACTGAGAGAGACTGTCTAGCCAAGAGAGACTGAAATCCAGCACATTCTCTGCTCACCAAATGGTGGGCCCCAGTCTGGGACTGCCAGGACCAAGAAAACACTTTTCTCTAGAGTACACAAATGCACCCTGGGGAGTAGGAGTGGTCCCTTGGGACTTCTTGGGTCAACCCCAGATTTATGGAAAAACTGACTTTTTGGATGAAAGGAATCAGGGCTGGCTTTTCAGAAGTTCTCAGAAAAAGGAGACCACTATTGGACACAGTGGCATACACCTGTAATCCTTATGACTCAGGAGGCTGAAGCAGGAGGATCACAAGTTCAAGGCCAGCCTCAGCAATTTAGTGAGACCTTCTCAAAATAAAAAGCAAAAAGGGTTGGGGATGTACTTCATGATAGAGCACCCCTAGGTTCAATTCCTAGTACTGCAAAAAAAAAAAAAAAAAAAAAAGGAAAAGAAAAGAGGGAGAAGGGAGATCACTGTTGGCAGTGAGGCATATCGGATTACTGGGCAGGCAGTGGGGTTTCAGGGGGCAGTCTCTCCTGGCCCAGACTCTTCCCAGCAACCAAGCAGTTAACCACCAAAACAGTATTTTAAAAAACACTCAAGACACAGACCCAAGCTGGGTTTTATTGAAATGCCAGGAACAGGCACATGTCAAGGTAGCCAGAGAAGGGAGGAAGATGGTGCAGACTGTGAGTGGGCAGGGAGGGGCAGGCCCCAAGTTGTGGCCTTGCATCCCCTTTCTGCCAGGGGATGAGCAGGCACAATGACCCTCCCAACAAAATGGCATGCTCAGTCCTGCAGGGCCCCTGTCCCCTGGACTATGATGGCTCCAAGGAGAGGGAATGGAAGCACTAAGTTTCCCCCCTTGAGAGGAAGGAAGGAAAGAAGGGAAGAATGCAGGAGGAGGGGAA
This sequence comes from Urocitellus parryii, assembly GCF_045843805.1. Classification (NCBI taxonomy): domain Eukaryota; kingdom Metazoa; phylum Chordata; class Mammalia; order Rodentia; family Sciuridae; genus Urocitellus; species Urocitellus parryii. The sequence continues at coordinate 7,295,618 of NC_135534.1, read as the reverse complement.
GGTATAGCTGGGGACGAGGGTGCCAAGGAAGGTTCTCTTCTTGAGTATCTGCACCCAAACTGTGATCCTGGGCAGTGATGGGAGCAGCAAAGAGGAAGGCTGAGGGCTTGGCCCTCAGGGAGCCAAGCCCCAAGTCTTTTGGGGCTGGAGTCAGCCCTGAACAAAGGGCAAAAGTTCCAGGGGACTGAAGATGCAGGAAGTTACCAAGTAACCTAATCCTCAGAGCTGGGGGGTTTTGGCCTTGGGACGAGGAGGAGGAAGACAGTTGGGTCCATCCTCAGCAGGGTGGGGATAGAGGACAGTCTCCCCCATTTGGCCTTATTAGGTGAGTTCCACATTGTTGGCACGGTCCAGCACCCGAGAGCCACGCGAATTGCCTCCAAGCTGGAAACGGCTCTCATAGAGAGTAGGGCAGAGATGCCAGCGATTGGCCCGGTAGATGCCCAGGTAGGTGTAGACATCTGGCTTGTAGGTGAGCAGACACTTAATGCCTGCCGCACGGATGGCCGAATCTGCTTCCAGTACACCTAAGCGGTCCGTAAAGTCGTCCGTGTAAACACAGATGACCTGGCGCCCACCCTCCTTGGCCCGTGGGCTCACCTTGGCCACCTGAAGTCGGCCCTCAACCACAGCCCGGGCAATGCCAGCCCAGGCATGGTCCAGCTTGAAGCCAGGTGCCAGGTGAATCAGCCACTTGCCTGAAAGCACATGGTGGGTGATGGCCAGCTGGCGCAGGGTACCTGGTGTGATAGGCCGCCCGCTGGTCTGCAGAGCCTCCCAGGCTGCCTGCAGGCCCTGTACATCACCTGAGTTGGGGGTATAGCCCTGCCCATAGGCTGCAATCCAGCCCACAGGTTCAGAGTTGGGTGAACCGGGGTCCCCATAGCGTGTGACTTGGGATGGTGGGTACTTGGCCAACCAGGCATCCAGCTCAGCAGCAGGTGTAGTGCGGGCATCGAACACCAGCCAGGGGTCCATGTCAGCTGCCATGGCCTCCGCAGCCAGGTGCTCAGCAGTGAAGCCATCCTCTCGGCCACCCGGAGAGTCCTCCTCCTCCAGTTCCTCACCTGGCTCCATCCTGCTATGAGGGAACGGAATCAGGGCAGGTCTGAGACAACTAAGGCTTACTGGGTCCCAGCAGGTACAAAGTACTACACTAAACTGTGTGGCCTTGGGCAAGACTAAATGTCGCTGTCCCTCATCTTTACAATGAAATAACAACCGATCCTGTCCAGTAGATTTGTTGTGAGAATGAAATGCCTGAGGTGGAGTGGGCCCCACATAAGCTATTGTTATTACTACTCTCACCGCTTACAGACCAGGTAAGCTCAGCGAAAAGGGACTTGCCCAAGGTCACACCTGTAGTGAGTGGCGGAGGAGGAATGTGAATTCAGGTGTGGGAGCAAGCAGCCCCAGCAACACCTCCTGTAGAGACCGGCTGGTATCCAAGAGGCTGCGATCTAATGGACAGAAGCAAAGAAGCACAGGTTCACGCAGCCCCCCAGGTAGGCCCAGGAGGGCGAGGCCTCCCGAGCGGACGTTCTCGGGACCACTTAAAGACTGGCACACAGAGGCCCTGAGAGGCCAGAGTGACCAGTCCGAGACCAATGGGCGGTGCCCAGACTCGAACCCGGGCTGGTTAGAACCTGCGGGAGAGCCAGGCTCTGGCCCTGCCGCGCCCGCCGCCATTAGCACCTTCGGCCCGAGAAGCGCCCCCGCTCCAGCCCTGCTGCTCCCGCCGCCCCGCAGTCACCTCCGTCCTTCGCTGCGTTCGGCGCCAGCCCAGCCTCGGGCCCGACTCCGCTCCTGCCGGGGCTCCGCGCCGCCGTCACCGCTGCGCCCCGCCCCCGCCACGGCAGCCGCCGCCGCCGCCATCTTAGCGCCCCGCCGCCTCAACAACAACTTTATAGACAAGCGCAACCACGGGGCGGGGCCACCGGGCAGGACTGGCCGGCTGTGGGGCGGGGCCGGAGGGGAGGGGCGGGGCCGACCACGGGGCGGGGCCATTGCTGGAACCCAGGGGGCGTGGGTCTACGGGGGCGGGGCTAACGTTCGCTCTTCTGGCTTGGGGGCGGGCGGTAGTTGCCGAGACGAGCGGCCCGGCACCGACGCACACTGCCCGGTAGGCTCCGAGAGACGGGCACTTGGGCCCTGTGAGCGGCGTCTCGACAGGCGGCGCTAGGACCCTGTAGAGAGCGGCGGGGGCGGAGCGGGCGGCACCAGGACCCGGGGGAACTGCGTCGGGCTGGTGGCGAGCAGGCCCGGAGGCCCGGGGGCCCGAAGGCTGCGGGCGGCGGCGCTGGGCCCGGCGCGGCGAGAGAGGCCCCGAGATGCCGAGCAAGAAGAAGAAGTACAACGCGCGGTTCCCGCCGGTGAGCACGTGGCTTGGCCCGGCGGGAGCAGGCCCGGGCTCCGGGGAGGCTCCGGCCCTGAGCCGGGCCGGGGGGTGGGGGGGCGGGCGCATCTGGGTGTTCGGGGCCTGGACGCCCCGCCCCCTTCCGGGCCCTGCCGGCGTCCGCGCCCCCCGCCCCTTTCTCCCGGGATACCCCTCTCGCTCCCCCCAGCACCCTTTCAGAGACCACTGCGACCGGGTCCGAACTCTGCCCCCTTCTGTAGGCACGAATCAAGAAGATCATGCAGACGGACGAAGAGATTGGGAAGGTGGCGGCGGCTGTGCCTGTCATCATCTGTATCCTGCGGGGGGCTGGCCGGGTTGAGAAGCCTGGGGGAGGGACCGGGCACCCCACTTCCCGCGTTCTCCTTGACACCACTCAGCCCGGGCGCTCGAGCTCTTCCTGGAGTCGCTGTTGAAGAAGGCCTGCCAGGTGACCCAGTCCCGGAACGCCAAGACCATGACAACGTCCCACCTGTGAGTGGCTGCTGAGCTGAGAGGGGCTGGTGGGAAGGCTGTGCCCTGACAGGGAGATGGGATGCTGCTGGGAGACCAGCAGACTAAGAAACTGGCGGAGGAAAGCTTGGGTGTTCCATGAAGAGGGAACAACTTGAGCAAAGTAGGGAGGCTGTGGTGGAGTTGGGGAGGGGTTTTCTAGGCTCCACTGCTGACATCCAGGCTCCTTGATGTCCCTGGCTGAAGGCCTTAATATTTGGGCCCCATTGAAATGCCTTCACCTTCCTACCTCTTCCAGGAAGCAGTGCATTGAACTGGAGCAACAATTTGACTTTTTGAAGGATTTGGTGGCGTCAGTGCCTGATATGCAGGGTGATGGAGAAGACAACCATATGGATGGGGACAAGGGTCCTCGCAGGTGGGGGCCAGGGTCATGTGTACAGGTGGGGAAGATCAAAGCTACAGGGACTGGGGGAAGCTGGGGGGCAACCAAGGAGGGGGAAGACCTCTGGGCAGATGGACTATACCTTCCTGCAGGGGCCGGAAGCCAGGCAGTAGTGGCCGGAAGAATGGTGGGATGGGAGGCAAAGGCAAGGACAAGAAACTATCCGGAACAGACTCGGAGCAGGAGGTGAGTGAGGCCCCAGCCATCTGTTTTGCCCTGTGGTGATGAAAAGGGCAGCCTGTGCCAGGTTGTGCTGGCTTAAGGTTTTTTCTCAACCTTATCTGTGACTTCTTGCAACTCAGTGTCTGTATAGGTTAGCTCTGGGGGTCTATTCCTGTCCCTGCCACTCCCAGGGATCTGGGTTCCCTGCTGATGGACTCATGGCTTTTCTTGTCAACTCTGACCCCTGCTTTGCTCACAGGATGAGTCTGAGGACACAGATACTGATGGGGAAGAAGAGACACCGCATCCCCCACCCCAGACCAGCCGCCCCTCTGTACACTTTCAGAGGTAAGCAGCCCAGGGCATCAGGAGGGAGCTACCAGACTCCTCAAGATCACTTGGTTTTCCCTGTGATCTTCCTCAGCCACATGGCTTTGTTGGTTGTAGCAGGCTTGGGGGATGGGAGGGGAGCAAATAGGGGTGCTTAAAGGCAAAAGACCTTCTCTGAGAAGGTCTTGTCCCTACCCTGGTCAGAGGCAGCAGGTGGAGCCTGGGCAGGACTGTGTGATCTGCTCTGGGTCCTCCCCTCCTTGGGGCTTGGCTCTCTATGGTCCCGGAGGGTGGCCAGCTCCACAGCTACCTCTGTGGAGGATGGGGGCGGGGGGCTCAGTGGGCCAGGATGGGCATGGGAGCGAAGCCTGATTTTCCCTCCTGCTTTCTGCCCTGCAGCCCTCCGACCCCCTTCATGCCCTTTACTTCTACTTTGCCTTTGCCTCCGGCCCCCCCAGGCCCCTCAGCACCTGACGCAGAGGACGAAGAAGACTATGACTCCTAGCACCCTCTGCCCCCCAGGCCGCACCCCCTTTTAGTTGATTTTAGTTGCTCTGGGGGGAAGAGATAAACTGTTCTTAAATTTATTAAAAAATAAATAAAAGGGAACATCAGTGTCTTCTCAGCCTGTGTTCAAGGCTTTGTGACTGTTTTCCCATCCATTCCACTGCCTTCCCATGCTCAGGGACCTTGGTTGGTAGGCCAGGCAGCAGCTAAGTAAAACAGGAGTTGACCAGGGAAGCTGGAGGCCACAATTTGCCAGGATAGCACCAGGGATGCTGATAGAAGGAGATGGGTGGAGGGTGGTCTAGTGCCCATGTCAGCAGGTGCTAGATGTACTGGGGGACAGCCTGTTTCGTGCTATGTGACCCTTTCTTCTCTGGACTGCTGTGAAAGGACAGTCAAGACAAAGAGATTGGTCCTTGAAAACTGCGGGGCAGGGTAAGGCAGAAGCACAGAGAGCCTAGCAGACCCGAGGCTTGTTTTGGCCTTGACTTGACTTGACGTGGGGGCTTAGAGGGAAGGAATTATTAAGGAATTATTATTTCTTTCTGTAGCAGCTTTGGCAGGGAATGGACCTGGAGGACAGGTGAGGGGAGGGCCTGAGTAAGCCACCAAAGCAGACAAGAACCATCAGGCCCTGGGCCACCTAGCTGCATCTGGAAGGAGGAGGTCAGCTATCCAATGCTGCAGAACAGGAGGTGGTACCTGCCAGGTGTCCTTTAGCCTCAGGGGAGCCTTTACTAGCTGCTTCAGTACCATGGTGGTTGATGAAAGAATGGGAGCTAAGGTGAGAAGCTCTGGATGAGGGGGTTCTGTGTTTGGGTCTGTGAGACCACTGAAAGAATAAGATCTGGTATTTTGTTTGTTCTTATTTTGGTGGTACTGGGGGTCAAAACCAAGGTTTTGACCCCCAGTACCACTTAGTGCTTAACTACTAAGCCACATTCTCCAGTCCTTTGTTTTTTATTTTGAGACAAGGTCTTGTTAAGTTGCTGAGAGTCTCACTAAATTGCTGAGACTGGAAATAATCCTTCTGCCTCAGTCTCCCAAGTCACTGAGATTATAGGCATGTTCCAGTGCACCTGGCAGTGTTTTTTTGTTTTGTTTGTTTGATATCAGGGATTGAGCCAGGGGTGCTTAGCCACTGAACTACATTCCCAGTCCTTTTTATTTTTTTAAATTTTGAGATAGAACCTCACTAAGTTGCTGAGGCTGGCTTTGAACTTGTGATCCTCCTGCCTTGGCCTCCCAAGCTGCTGGGATTACAGGCATGCCACCGTGTCCAGCTCAGTTATTGTTTTTGTTTTTTTGATATTAGGGATTGAACTTGGAGGCACTTGACCACTGAGCCACATCCCAAGCCCTACTTTTTGTTTTATTTAGAGACAGGGTCTCAGTGAGTTGCTTAGCGCCTTGCTTTTGCCGAGGCTGGCTTTGAACGCATGATCCTCCTGCTTCGTCCTCCCAAGCCATTGGGATTCTAAGTGTGCACCACCACACCTGGCTTAGTTTTTGTTTTTAAGATAGCAGAAACAAGTTTCCAGAGAGAGAGACTGAAGGGAGAATAGAATTGGTGAATTGAGGTGGTAGGCCTGAGGCAAACCCCAATCTGAAGAGGAGTTGGCTTGGGTGGGGCATTGAGGTGCCCAGAGTTTTCTCTGATGGTTAGGACCATCTGCCTTATGTAAGGGACAAGGTAGGTTGAGGTGGCTCCAAGGATAGTGGAAATATCTGCAGCTTGAGGCATCTTGGTGTGGGGCAGCTGGCATGGATGTTCAAGGAGCTGCCTCCTATTCATTCCCTCCTGCTTCCCTTGGGAGAGCCATCTCTCCCTTACCCCAACCTGGGATGTGTGCGCAACTGACACCACACCCTGAGGTTGAGAGGTGGGCAGGTGCACCAGCCTGGCCAGGGACAGCACCCTACTCTGGCCACAGTGACTAGTGCAGGGTGGGAGTTCTAGTGCATGAGAACCCTGGGAATTTAGGTGGGACCACTGGGAAAGGATTTTGACAAGATCACTGGCACGGATGACAATGGCAGTCACACTAGTGTAGCAAAGCTGGTGGGACACAAGTAGTCTGGGAGCTACTGGAAGGTATGTGCCACTTCAAGGAGCCATCCTGCCTGAGGCTGAAGCCAGTGCTGAGGACAGAGCCAGGTGTTCCAAGATAGAGATTTCTGATGGCGTCTTGGCACCTGGATCTTGACCCTTCAGATCCTTGTGTACCTGGACTTCCTAATTATATGAACCAATAAACAGTGGCCCCCCAAGCTGTCAGGTTTCTGTTACTCATAACTGAAATAACTCGGGTAAAACAGGGACCATGAACATTAGGTGATCCCCATTGCCTCAAAAAGTGTTTTCTAGCAGTAGGTTTTTGTTGAGCAGATGAGGAGTGGGGATGGGAGAAGAAGAAAGCCGTGCGTGGGAGCCTATTGCCAGGGTCCATCCCAGGTGGGCTCTGAACAGAGGGTTCAGAAAATAGTGGGAAGGCAAAGAGGCCATGGTGCAGGAAGCAGCCCTCACTTCATTGTGGCGAAAGTCCCTAGGAGGCACCCAGAGCAGCTGGCCGGACCCTCTGGGTTCTCAGCCTTTTGGCTGAACCTTGAGGCAAAGTGTAGAACTGCAACCTCTGGAGCCAGGACCTGGTTCGAGCCAGGACCTGGTTCAAGTCAGGACTTGTGTGCCTCAGGTTCTCAGCTGTGCAGTGAGCTAGTTATATTACCTTTGTTAGATATGTGTGCTATGCAACAGTTTGTCACACCTGTATGAAGGCAAGCTTATCGATTTAACAGACCCGATCTATATAGGCTCAAATGCAATGGCAGTTTGTATCTTGCCTACATAAGGTTCATAATGGGATTTATCTGACCAATAGATGACACTTGTCTAAGGAGACTTTAGGGCTTAAGCTCCTGTGGCCCTGCCATCCTCAGCCCATGATTTCCAGGCTCAGACACCCATGAAGTGATCCAGTGCCTCTGCTCACCTCCCACAGACTAGGGCTAATCACAGTTCCCCTCCTGAGACAGGCAACCTGAGACACCAATCGTTTTCTGCCACAGGACCTCTAAGACCAGCGGAAAGGGCCTGGCCCAGCCTTCAGCAAGTGTCAAGAGTGAGAGGGCAGGGCCCTGGGGAGATGGTGCTCCTGGCTGGGTCAGGCCTCTGGGTGCCTGGTAGTGGGTGAAGATGGCTGTAGTCCCATGGGCCCACCAAATACCAGAAAGGGGCAGCCACAGTGCCCTGCCTACAGAGCTTTGCTGGGGAACAGGTGATTCCATTCTTTAGCCACCAGGGAGCCGGGAGCCTGGCTCCTCAGACCAAGTCCTGTCTGATAACAGCTTGGCCTTGGCTGTGCCGCGGTGTGTTGAATGTGACCAGACTTGTGAAATGGGGAGCAATTTCCAAGGCCAGTGTGGCAGCCAAGGACTGACCTTCCCCCAGATGGAGGGCCCCTCTGCAGCAGCACTTATTGAGCACCCATCATCATTACTCAACGTCACCCACCCAGACACCTGAAAAGAGAAAGTGACCTCACCGAGGAGATGGTGTCACAGAGCTCGTAGTGCTTTTGGAAATGTCAATGGGGACAACCACCTTGGAAAAGCATTTGGCTGTAACTACAGGTTTTCCCTGTGACCCTACAGTTCCACTCCTAGGTATCTTACCAAGAGAAGTGAGGGCACATGTCTACCAAAGACATGAGAGCCCAGCGCCCATCAAGAAGAACGTGAGTGGATACATGGCAGCCTGTGAGTGCTAGAAGAGCAGGGAGGAGCAGGCCCCTGTTCCTCAGCGTGGGTAAATCCCGTGGAAGTTTTGTTGAGCAAAAGCAGCTCAATGGCAAGGAACACTAATGATGTAATTCATTTAAATGAGATTGGTGCTGACAGAAGTCAGTAAGGGTGGGGATTGGCTGGGAGGGGGCACAGGGAACCTTCTGGAAATACTGTATAACTTGAACTGCACCGTGGTTATATACAAAGTTACATCCAGCTGTATACTTAGGATTTGTGTACTTTTATGGTATCCTCATAAAAATTTTATTCATTTATTCTACCTACTTACCTACCTACCAAGAATCTATTATCTGTCAAGCAGTGTTCTAGGTAGTAGTGATTATTATGAACAGAATGTTCTTGGAGTGTTTCTGAAGGGGAAAGACAGACGATAAAGAACAGAAATAGCATGTCAGATGGAGGTTCGTGCTGTGAGGAAAATAAAGAAAAATGAGAGGCCTGGGGAGTCCAGGCAGGAAGGGTGGCCCAGCACCCTGTTCCAGGTCCAGAGGTGGCCTGAATGAGATGAGAATGAATAGAAGGTTCCAGGGTGAGGAGTGAGTGGGCCACCCAGCTCTCTGTGGGGGGAGAGAGAGCTCCAGGCAGAGGGAACAGCAAGGCAGGGGCTGGGCAGGTTGGGCGGCTTCTGTGGGTTCCTCTGTGGTCTTCTGCTCCCACTTCCTCAGCCCCCAGCCAAGCCTACTCAGGCCCATCTTGGCTGAGGAGTGTCTTTGTGGTGCTGGCAGCCCCTCAGGATCCAGAGCTTTGTGGAGGGGGAGGGCGACCGTGTGGGGGTCTTACCTCACACCTGTCCAGGGTGTGGCTTGTCCTGGGGCCCCAGAGACCAAGGAGGAAAGCTGAGGAGGGCAGTGGCCTCACCCACCTGGCCTGTTCCCTGCCCTGGAGGGTAGAGGCCTTCCCTTCCCCTCTCTGGGCTCTACCTTCTACCCACCCCACCCCTGTGGAGCAGCTCCTTCCCTGTGCTGTTAGATCTGAGGCCACTATAGGTTTCCTGCCTCCGCCCTTCTCAAGGGCAGGCAGCTTCACCCCCTTTAGACAGAGAAGTGAGGCGACTTCTTGGCAAAGAGGCAGACACTGGCCAGCACAGGACTGTGCCTGGCCCAGCATGTAGGGAGGTGGAGTTAGCAATCTTCCCCACCCTGGACCTGCTGCTGTTCCTTCTCAGGTGCAGTGGCACTCAGCTCCAGGACATGAAAGCGACCAAGTTCCCACTGTTAGGCTGTGGGCCCTGTGATAGGGGAGTGGCATCCATGATCTAGGTGCTCCACCAGGGTCCTGATCCCTCCTTGCCTTGGTGAAGGGCCTTTGGTGACAGGGGGTCAGGACTCTCTCTGGGGCTCCTGATAGCTGAGAGTGAGCAGGGCCATGTGACACCCACCTCCTATCATCAGGGAGAGCCATCTTTATTCTGAAATCAGTCTTTCTGTTGTGTGTGTTTGTGTTTGTGTTCAAATGTCATTTTTAAAACATGGAATAAGGGCTGAGCTTTCTGCACCCATACGGGTAATCAGGAGAGTTGCAAAGGAAAGCAAGATCCTATATGACGGCCATCAGACCTGCGAGGACAGGTCAAATGAACCACCTGGCAGTGACCATGTGGTAAAGGGCAGTGTGGTGTCTTGGTGGGAATGGAAATAGAGGACAGTTGGCAGTGAAATGATCCCAGCATGTCCCCTCTTGGGTAGAACTCTCACATATAGAAAGATATGTCCTAGGCCTGTTAGACAAGGCAAAGTGACTGGGGAACTTCATGGCGGCATCTGTTTCCAGCTGAGAGAAGCAGCAGGGAGCAGGCGTGGGGGTGTGGCACAGGGACTTGGATCTCCAGCACAGCACCACTTGTGGAAAACACAGGGGTATGCAACAAGCCTGAATGTTTCTGCCTCTTACTCTGTGACCTTGGGCAAATGACTTAAGCTCTCTTACTTCAGTTTCCTTATCTATACAATGGGGACAATAAGTGCATCTCTTATGGGGACTGAGCTGATATATGAGATATGATACCTGAAGTGCCTAGCACAGTGCCTGGCATACATAACACCCAATCCATGGTGCTCCCTTTTTCCCACATATATGGAAATCAGTGCCTGGAAGGCAGATTGGAGGTGCCTTGGGGGCGGGTCTGGGGGTTGCTCAGTGGTAGAAGCTTATGCATGAGGCCCTGGGTGCCCTCTTCAACACCATAAGATGTGGGCATACTTTGCCAGTGATCTTTAAGAATGAGCTAAACCAGTTTATCTTCAGGATTAAGGGCCTGGTAAATGGTGGCCCTGAGCACTTGCTCTGTGCAGGGCTTTGTCCCACGCTCCTGGAAGGTGAGTGCAGGGAAAGACATAGCTCCTGTCCTGCGTGCATGCCAGTCCAGTTGGTCAGTGGGTGACAGGCAGGTGGTAAACAAATCTCTAACCCTGAATGCTGGGGTGAAAAGTGCTGCAAAGGGGCTGGGTGTGGCCTAGCACGTGGTGGCCCTAAGTACAATCTTCAGCAGCAAAAAAGTAAATAAATAGAATACAGGCCAGAAGGTACTAACCTGTTTGTTCTGGTAATCCAGGAGGACAACAGTGTTGAAGTAGCAACACCTGTGCGGAAGCAAGGCAGGGACAGAAGTCCCTACTTTCAGCCGAAGATCCTCCCCCAACCTGGTGTCTCTCCCCTCCTCTGGTTCCTGGTGTCCCCTCCGTTCCCCCTGCTCCAACTCCTAGACCTTGTCTAGAATCACATTTGCCATTGCTGGGAAACTGATCGGTTTCAGGGTAGGGGACTGATGCTGGGGTAAGGGCCTGGCCCTCCATCTGTCCTGGGAAGGTCCCTCTGCATGGCTCATCTGGCCCACTCTCCCCAGGGGTCCACCTGCTACTGTGAAGAGGAAGCTAACATCCTGCTAAGAGTTTGTCCTTGGGTGTGATATTCCTTGTATTTTAATTCTAGCACCACTCTTGGTGGCCTCTTGTCTCTAGTACCCCAACCTCTCTGTTTCAGTTTCCTTATTATAAAACGGACATCATAATTTTCCTGCCTCCTAGTGTTGTCTCTAGGATTTTGTGATCTTTATAAAGATCTGTTGGAATTCAGCCCTGAACGAACCCAGTCCCTGGAACGTTTGCACCATTTACATTTTCTTCTTTTTTATTTTCTATTTTATTTGTTTATTTGGTACTGGGGATTGAAACCTGTGGTGCTTAACCACTGAGCCACATCCTCATCCCTTTTTGTATTTTAGAGACAGGGTCTCACTGAGTTGCTTAGGACTTCACTAAGTTGCTGGCTTTGAACTTGTGATCATCTTTCCTTAGCCTCCAGAGCAGCTGGGATTACAGGTGTGCACCATTGTGCCCGGCTCGTTTTCTTTTTTCTTTTTTTTTTTCTATTTTAATCATTTTTAAGTGTGTGGTTCAGTTGCATTCACATTGTGGTGCGACTATGGCCACCATTCATCTCCAGAACTTTATTATTCCAAATGAAACTTTGTCCCCATTAATGACTTGGCACACCCCGCCCTCAATCCCTGGTAACCACCCTCTGCTCTCTGTCCACCCCAGATGCCTCATGTGAATGAAATTGTACTGTATTTGTCCTGCTGTGGCTGGCCTGCTTTACTTGGCACAGTATCTTTCCGGTTCAAACATGCTGGAGTTTATGTCAGAATTTCCTTCCTTGGTAAGGCCGAGTAATATTCCATGTATGTATGTGTATGTATATATATATATATATATATATATATATATATATACTCACACAACACCACATTTTCTTTATCTGTACATCTAATTTTTTTATACAAATGGAGCACAACTTTCATTCCTCTGGTTGTACACGATGCAGAGTCACACCATTCATGCAATCATACATGTTATCTGTACATCTGTTACAGACACTTGGATTGCTTCCACTTGTGGGCTATTGTGAATAATGCTACTATGAATATGGTGTACAAATATCTGAGTCCTTGCTTTTTTATTATTATTATTATTTTTGTGTGTGGTACTGAGATCAAAGATACCCAGGGCCTCTTGCATGTCAGGCAAGTTGGCTACACCAACTGCTTAGTACATCCCTGCCTCCAATTTTCTTGTTCGTGTGTACCCAGAATTGGAGTTGCTAGATTACATGATAATTCTACCTTTAAGTTTTTGAGTTTTTCATGACAGCTGTCTGATTTATATTTCCACCAGTGATATATAAGAGTTCCAGTCTCTCCATATCCTCACCAACACTTGTTAATTTCTGTTTGTTTTTAGGTTTTTATTTTTTGGTACTGGGGATTGCAACCAGAGGCACTTAACCTCTGAGGTACATCCCCAAAGGTTTTTTATTTTTTTAATTTAGAGACAGGGTCTTGCTGAGTTGCTCAGGGCCTCACTAAGTTGCTAAGGCTGGCTTCAAACTCGCAATCCTCCTGCCTGAGCCTCCTGAGCTGCTGGGATTACAGGTGTGTATCACCACACCTGGCTTCATTGTGGTTTTAATTTGCATTCACCTGATAGTTAAGGATATTAAACATCTTTTCCTGTGATTTTTGGTCATTTGTATAATTTCTTTAGAGGAATGTCTATTCAAATCGTTTTATGTGCTTTTAAATTGGGTTATTTGCCTTTTTTATTGTTGAGTTGTAAGAGCTTACATATATGTCTATATCTACCTGTCCATCTTTCTGGAGAGAGAGAGAGAGAGAGAGAGAGAGAGAGAGAGAGAGAGAGAGAAGTGTGTGTGGGTGTGTGGTGCTTCTGATGGAATCCAGGGCTTGCACATACTAGGCAAGTGCTATAATCCCCAGCCCTGCATTCTTTATATATTTTGGATACAAATCCTTATAAGAGATATGATTTACAAATATTTTCTCTGATTTTATGGGTTGGTTGTCTCTTCAGTTCCTTGATGGTGTTCTTTGAAGCACAGAAGTTTTAAATTTTGATGAAATCAAATTTATCTATTATTTTGTCATCCATATTTTTGGTGTCAAACCTAATGAACCATTTGTCTGGTACAAGGTTATGAGAATTTAATTCTAAGTTTGTTTTTTTTTAACTAAGGGTTTTTATAGCTTTTTTTTTAAAGGGTTTTATAGTTTTAGCTCTTTCATTTAAGTCTGTGATTCATTTTGAGACTATTTTTGTATATGGTGTGAGGTAGGCTCTATCTGCTTTCTTTTGTATATGAATATTCACTCCTAGCGCCATGTGTTTTTTTTTTAAGGGATAGAAGTATTTTTTAAATATAGTTTTTAGTTGTTGATAGATCTTTATTTTATTTATTTATGTGGTGCTGAGAATCGAACCCAGTGCCTCACACGTGCCTCACGTGCTCAGCAAGCGCTCTCCCACTGAGCCTCAACCCAGCCCAAAAAGACTGTTTCTCTCTCACTCTCTCTTTCTTCTTCTTCTTCTTTTTTTTTTTTTTTGTACCAGGAATTGAACCCAGGGACGCTTAACCTCTGAGCCACGTCCCCACCCTACCCCCCTTTAAAAAAAAAATTTTTAGTTGTAGTTGGACACAATATTTTTATTTTGTTTATTTATTTTTATGTGGTGCTGAGGATCAAACCCAGGGCCTTGCACGTGCTAGGTGAGTGCTCTACTGCTGAGCCACAACCCCAGTCCCCCCCCACCCCCTTTTTAAAAATGATTCTTTATTTTATTTAATTATTTGGTGCGAAGGATGGAACTCAGTGCCCCATGCACTTGAGGCAAGTGCTCTACCACTGAGCCACAACCCCAGCCCCACATCCCTAGCCCTTTTTACATTTTATTTTATTAATTTATTTTTTATATTTATTTTTTAGTTTTAGGTGGACACAATGTCTTTATTTTTTATTTTTATGTGTGCTGAGGATCAAACCTGGGGTCTCGCACGTGCTAGGTGAGCACTCTACCACTTGGGCCACAAGCCTAGCCCCTATTTTATTTTGAGATAGGGTCTTGCTGATTGTTTAGGGCCTCAATAAATTACTGAGGCTGACTTTGAACTCACAATCCTCCTGCCTCAGCCTCCCAAACCCTGGGATTATAGGTGTGCACAAGTGTACCTGGTGACTATTTTTTTCTCATTGAGTAGTCTTGACAAGAATTAGCCATACATATAAGAGCTCTAATTTATGGATTCTCAATTCTATTTCATTGATCTACAATGATCTGGATTATGGTAGTTTTGTACTGTGGGTATTTTTTTTTCTCTCTCTCTCTTTCTTTCTTTCTTTTTTCTTTTTTTTTTTGGTACTGAGGATTGAACTCAGGGCTTCAAATATGCTATCGAAGCCTTCTACCACTGAGTTACATCCCCAGGAAATTTTTTTTTTTTTTTTTTTTTTTGAGACAGGGTCTTGCTAAATTGCCCAGGCTGGCTTTGAACTTGGGATCCTTCAATTCATCTGCCTTAGTTCCTTGAGCTGCTGGTACACCAACACATCTGACTTAGCTTTATATGTTTTTAATTGAAAAATGTGAGTCTTAACAGCTTTGTTCTTTTTAAGGGTTACTTGGCTATTCTGGGGATCTTTTAATTTTTACATAAATTTTAGGATTAGCTTATCAATTCCTGCCAAACATAGCTGAGATTTTGGTAGGGTCTGAGTTAAATCCTTTTACAGCAAATTGTCATTTTTTTGGTTTTGTTTTTATTGACACATTTTCTTCTGACTAAGAATTACATTTTTCATATATATACACATATCTATAAGTAAATGTTTTATTGGGTGCCAAACATTGTGAATTTCACATTGTTGATTTGAAGTTTATTGAATTCTTTTTAAAATATTGGACTTTCTCTGTCACTTTTGGTCAAAATATTTATGGTTAGTTTTTGTTTTTTAATTTTTTTAATTGTAGGTAGACACAATGCCTATATTTATTTATTTTTATGGGATGCTAGGCAAGCACTCTGCCACTGGGTCACAACCCCAGGCTCTTGTGGTTAGTTTTGATCATTTCAAGATTAGTTTTTCTGGGCTTGGCAGCAAACACCTGTAATCCCATCAACTCTGGAGGCTGAGGCAAGAAGATTGCAAGTTCAAAAGTTCAAAGCCATCCTCAGCAATTTAGTGAGACCCTGGCTGCTATTAAAAAAAAAAAAATGGTCTGGGGATTTTATTTAATTAATTATACAATGGGAGTGCTTGAATGGCATATAAGAGGCCCTGGGTTCAATCCCAGTAAAAGCAAAGCAAGACTTCCAGTCCTGTGTGAGCTCTCAGAATCTTTAGTCTCTATAGTAATTGTTCTTTTCCTAAAAGGTGTTCTTACCTAGCTTTGTGGATTTAGCCTTTTCCTCTTGCAGATTAGCACTACTCCTAACACCAGGGGACCCTTTGCAGGAGCTCTGTTTAAGTTCTGTTTATGGCTGGGGCATGGTGGCACACGCCTGTAATCCTAGAGGCTCAGGAGGCTAAGACAGGAGAATTGTGAGTTCAAAGCCAGCCTCAGCACACAAAAGGCACTAAGTAACTCAGCGAGACTCTGTCTCTAAATAAAATACAAAATAGGGCTGGGAATGTGGCTTAGTGGTGGAGTGCTCCTGAGTTCAGTCCCCAGTACAAAAAAAAAAAAAAAAAAAAGTTCCTTTTGTGTATCCTGCCTTATAAATTATAGCTGCCCTATATACTTTTGCAAGCCCTGATCTCTCTCTCTCTCTCTCTCTCTCTCTCTCTCTCTCTCTCTCTCTCTCAACTCAGTGAGATTGGTGGACCCTGTTTGGGCTCCCTTCCTGCACAGAAACAACAAATTACTCCTAAGCAGATAGTAGATGTACCCCTCAACAATGGCAGGACTTACCTCTTCTTTTCCTTTAGTCCAGTGCCACCTGTTGTCTAACATATGAAAGCAGCTGTTTCCTGTATTTTGTCCAGGTTCTTTCTTGTTTGTGGCCAGTTGGTTATCTATTTCTTTTTCTTTTTGCAGTACTAGGGATTGAACCCCAGGGGTGCTCTACACTGAGCCACACTCCCAGCCTTATTATTATTTTTTATTTTGAAACAGGGTCTTGCTAAATTGCTGAGGCTGGCCTGGAATTGCAGGCATGCACTACCATGCCTGACTCCAAGAGGTGATTTTAGTCTTGCTCATTTCCCTGTGGCCAGAATTGAAAGGCCTCCCTCCTTCCACTCCCCAAGTTCTTTCCCTTGCTTTCTTCCTAGGTTCTTCACATGCTGTAATTGAATTAGGGTTGTATGCATGTGTTTTGTC
The DNA here is from genome assembly GCF_045843805.1 of Urocitellus parryii. Classification (NCBI taxonomy): domain Eukaryota; kingdom Metazoa; phylum Chordata; class Mammalia; order Rodentia; family Sciuridae; genus Urocitellus; species Urocitellus parryii. The sequence continues at coordinate 7,279,348 of NC_135534.1, read as the reverse complement.
TCCCCCAGTTGGACTGTGACCATCTACAGGGCAGGGGACCTGTCCCATTCATGCTTGCGTCTCTAGGGTGTGTCTTAGGACCTGGCACATGAAAGGTATATGGTGAACATGTCCTTTTTCCAGATCTGCCCGTTTTCCAGATCATGTCAGATCATACCCCTATCTTTAGAGAGCTGCTTACCCCTCCAATCACATAGCACCTCCAGGACTGTTGGTCAGGGTCCCCTCCCTACTGGTTCTAATAACTGGTCCAGGGGTGGCTGTGAAACTCAAGGCAGGACATGTCAGAGTCCTTTCTGGGGTTTTTTTACCTGTGTTATGAGAATCCTCTGTCCCCTTTGGTGGACAAGGTCCAAGCTTACAGACAGCATAGGCAAAGGTTCTCAAGGCCCTTGTTCTAGACAAAATTGAGGTCAGGAGCGTTCTTGCCCTTTTCATACGCTGATAAAATAAACTAATCATTTATTTTATTGTTTTTGGCTTAATTTATTTCTGTCAATTGTTTACCAAAGGGACTTGATTACTATAAAATCTTTACTATATCTCCATATATTTGCTGAATGAATTGAATAAATTTACACATCTGCCTCTTTCCCTGGGCACCTGAAGTGGCTTCCAGTAAAAAATAGAAATGGTTAATCAAGAATGTGAAAACATAATTAGAGGAAGTGAAGATTAGGACCAAGACTAGGTGCAGTGGCACACACATATATGTAATCCCAGCAACTCCAGAGGATGAGGCAGGAGGATTGTGAGTTCAAGGCCAGCCTCAGCAATTTAATGAGGCCCTAAGCAACTAAGACTCTGTTTCAAAAAAATAAAAGTGCTTGGTCTTGGGTTGTGGCTCAGTAGTAGAGCGCTTGCCTAGCATATATGAGGCACTGGGTTCAATCCTCAGCACCACATAAAAATAAACAAATAAAGGTATTGTGTCTGTCTACAACTAAAACATTTTAAAAAATAAATATAATAAATAAAAGGACTGGGGATACAACTCAGAAAAGGCCCTCTGGGTTCAAGCCCCAGTACCAAAAAAAAAGGGGGGGGGATTAGGATCAATATATAAATATGCAGTCCATAAAAGCATGTGAGATGTTTTATTTATTTATTTTAAAATTATTTTTTAGTTGTTGATGGACCTTTATTTTTTATTTATTTGTATGCGGTGCTGAGAATCAAACCCAGTGCCTCACACATGCTAGGCAAGCGCTCTGCCACTGAGCCACAACCCCAGCCCAAGATGTTTTATTAATTGAATATTAAATTTGGCTCTGAGCTTCCTGGCACCCAAAGCAAATAGAGAGCTGTAGTACCTTTTCTTTTTTTTCTTCAGAGCAGAGTAGACAGAATACACAAGTTCCTCAGTGAAAATAAATTGTTCCTAGACTTTAGTGTCAAAGGGGAAGTTTCAGATAGGGCCCTGGGAGAAGGTATTGAGGGATGTGGTAGAGATCAAGCCTAGCCACAGTCCAACAGCCAAAGTCCGCGATGGGCGGAGAAAACCAGTAAGGTTGCCAAATCAGTTAATTTTCGGTTGCCTTGCCTTGACCTCTCAATGGCTCTTGTCAGAGTGGGTCACTTCCCTTCTGTTTGCAATACTTCTTCACTTGGCTAGGAGCCCTCACCCTCATGGCCGCTCTCTTCTGGTCCCCATGGCCACATCTCCCTGACCTCTCCTGACCTCTGAGCAGAAGGCGGCCCAGCCTCTATCTCCTGACCTCTGCTCTCCTTTCCCTTCCTCGTCTGTCAGCCAAGTCCTCCAGTCTTTGTACTAGCAAAGTTCCTGGGCCTCCAGTTTAATTTCCCTTCAGTAGTCAGAGTCACAAGGCCGTGAGCGTGTCCTGCTTCCTTATAGTTCTATCATCACAGGAAGTCAACTTTCTGTTTAATGAATCTCTCTAAAAATGCCTGGTTTTGTGCAGTAGCCAAATCTCTGAACTTCATTTAGAATGAAATATTCTCTGCTTCCTTGGCCATTGCAGCCCCTGATGATGATGAGGGAAAGCAGATCTGCCCAGTCCCTGCCCCTCCCCCTCCTGCCACACCCTGGAGAATCCCTGCCATTGCCAAGGGGGATCCTGGGGAAGTAGGAAGGAAAGGGATAAGGAAGAGTTTATTTGATTGGCACTGGTGGAATGTGATCTATCTCTCTGGGTGGCCATGTTTAAAGCTGGTTTCTGCCCTAGGGATGCTTTCAGGGGTTCCTAGAGCTCCTTTATAGATCCCCCCACTTTCACTGCAACTCCTGAGAAACAGCAGGTCCTCTGTTTTAGCTGGCTCTGATTTTCTTTGACGACAGGCACACCCAAGACCCTCTCTCCTGGGCGCCTGTGCAGGATAACACAAACTCTCTGGGCAGGACCCCTTTTTACACTCTTGCTGGCCAATTCCCACTGTAGGGCCACATCTTTTCTGGAGGCTTCTTTTACTGCTGGCCTGCTGGGCTGCCATAACTGCAGCAACCCCCGCCCCCAGCTTTCCAGGTCCTCTGTACCAGATCCAGGATGGGAAGATAACTCCCTAGATTCCAGTTCCAGCCCTGGACACAGCAACACAGTCACCCTAATCTATCTCATTACCAACTTTCTCCCTCAAAATCCATCCTTGATCTCTTTAACCTCTTGAGATAGATAAGGGTTTCAAGTGGCAGAATGAGCTGGGCCTGGAAGTGTAGGCTGGGAATCCCAGCTGTTTGTGTTTCTGAAATAGGAGGATTTAAAGTTCGAGGTCATCCTCAGCAATTTAGCAAGATACTGTCTCAGAATAAAAAAAAAAAATGAAGATGTGGAGATGCGATAGGACACCACTGGCTTCAATCCCTAGTACCACCAAAGGAAAAAGGAACGGGTGTTGGGGATGTAGTTCAGAAAGTTTATAGGCCCTGGGTTCAACCCCCAGTACCACTGAAGGGAAAGAGAGGAATGAGAGACGGGTAAGCAAAAAATGAAAGAGACCAGGCAGAGGTACACATGACGGTTTGTCAGAGCTGACAAATAAAGGCCGTCTCTCTATAGTGGAGAGAGGCAAAGCAGGTTTGGGTTCTGGGGTTTTTATAGGGCAGGCTCAGGAATCAGAGCTGGGTGGGTCTTAATGCCTTCGATTAAGGTTGGCTTGGGGGCTGGGGATGTGGCTCAAGCGGTAGCGTGCTCGCCTGGCATGCGTGCGGCCCGGGTTTGAACCTCAGCACCACATACCAACAAAGATGTCTCTCTCTTTAAAAACAAAAAATTCTCTCTCACACACTCTCTCTTAAAAAAAAAAAAAAAGGTTGGCTTGGTATGAGGGAGTGGTGAGCCTTTCTCAGAAAGGCCCTTGGGTGGAAAAGTGAAACTTTTTCCTTAAAATGGTGGCTGTCACTTAGAATGGCATCCAAATACTAAGCAAGGACCTTATAACCACAATGGGCATGCTTGTAATCCCTCAACTCAGGAGACTGAGGCAGGAGGATGGCAAATTCGAGGCCAGCCTCTGAGGTAGGAGGATGGCAAATTCGAGGCCAGCCTCAGCAATTTAGTGAGAACCTATGTCAAAATAAAAGGCTTAGGAATGTGGCTCAATGGTTAAGTGCCCCTGAGTTTAATCCCCAGTTAAATATATGTATATGTATGTATAGATATATGTATGTGTATACATATATTTATTTTATTTTATTTTTTAAAGAATGGCAAAATGGATTTTGTGCTTGTTAGTTTTGCATGTCAACTTTATTGGATTAAGGATACGTAAAGTGAAGAGATTTCTTTTCCCTTTTTATTTTTCCCCTCAGTACTGGGGATTGAACCCAGGACTGTTGCTGAAAGCTTGGTCCTCGTCCCCAATGCCAATCCAATAATGAGGACAAGGTTTTACAAAAAAGGAAAAAGAAAGGTTATTGCATTGCTAGCAAGGGAGAAACACAGGGGACTCCTGTCCAAAAGGCTGTGATTCTGCCCATCAGCAAGAACAGGGGGCTTTTAAAGAGGAGACTCAAAGGCTACACTTCACGTGTTCTCTGTTGAAGTTGTAATTCGAATATTAATTTGGGAGATAGTAATTTCTGAGATCTTCTGTTACCATCTCCAAAGTCTGGATTGCTTCTTCCTTTTTTTAAAGAAATATTTTTATTAGTTATTGATGGAGCCTTATTTATTTATATTTGGTGCTGAGAATCGAACCCAGTGCCTTGCACATGCTAGGCAAGCGCTCTACCACGGAGCCCCAGCCCCAGCCCTGGATTGCTTCTTCCTATGGTAGGTATGTACTCAAGGACAGAGAAGTCTGCCTAGGATGAGGAAGAAAGGTAATCCTGTTTTCCCTGAGATTAGGGAAAGGGAGGGATTAGAGAAGAACAGAGAGAGAAGAAAAAGAAACATGTCCATTTTAAAAATAAGTTGCAGTGGAGAGCAGCGAGAGTTATATTCAAAACATAAAGTAGACCACTGTTACAGGACAATTTACCACTGAGCTACATCCCCAGACCTTTTATTAATTTTATTATTTATTTATTTATTTATTTTGGTACCAGGGATTGAACTCAGGGGCACTTGGCCACTGAGCCACATCCCCAGACCTATTTTTTTTTTTTTTTTTTTTTTTAGAGAGAGAGAGAAAGAATTTCAATATTTATTTTTTAGTTTTTGGCGGACACAACATATTTGTTCTTTGTTTGTATGTGGTGCTGAGGATCGAACACGGGCCACACGCATGCCGGGCGAGCTCGCTACCGCTTGAACCACATCCCCAGCCCGGTATTTTGTATTTTATTTAGAGAAAGAGTCTCATTGAGTTGTTTAGCACCTTGCTGTTGCTGAGGCTGGCTTTGAACTTTCAATCCGCCTGTCTCAGCCTCTTTAGCAGTTGGGATTACAGGCATGCACAGCAGCATCTGGCTCCTTTTTATTCTTTTGAGATAAAGTCTCAAGAAATTGCTGGGTGCAGTGGCGTACATCTGTAATCCCAGCAGCTCAGGAAACTGAGGCAGGAGGATCACAAGTTCAAAGCCAGCCTCAGCAACAGTGAGGTGCTAAGCAACTCAGTGAGACCCTGTGTTTCAGTGCCCCTGAGTTCAGTTTCTAGTACCCCCTCCCCGACCAAAAAAACAAAAAAAGTCTCAACAAGTTGCTGAGGACCTCACTGAGTTGTGAGTCTGGCCTCAAACTTGTGATCCTCCTGCCTCAAATTCCTGAATTGCTGGAATTACAGGCATGTGTTATTGTGCCTGGTTTAGGCTCTCTGGCCTTTGGATTTACACCAGTGGTCCCAGGTTCTTCGGCTTCTGGCCTTGGACTGAGAGTTACGCCATTAGCTTACCTGGTTCTGAGGCCTCCAACTTGGCTTGAGCCATGCTGCCTGTGTCCAGCTTGCAGATAGAGGGTCTGTCATGGGACTTCTCAGCAGCCATAACTGCACAGCCAATTCCCCTAATAAGCCCTTCTCACATATCTATGTAAATATCCTATTGGGTCTGTCTCTCCTTCATACAGGTTCTTCCTGTTTTCTTTAAATGTTGTCCCTGGCAGGTCATCTTGGAATTCCTGTCCTTGTACAAGGTCCTTTCACCACAGAGGTGGCAGTGGCAGTTTCCAATCTCTTGCTCTCATCACCTTAAGACAAATGCAGAATCCTCCGCATGGCCACCAGATCCCCTATAACCTGATCCTTGAGCCCCCACAGAGATTTTAAATAGCAAAACACCAAAGAATATTACAAATAATTATATATTAGTAAATATAAAAACTTAAGCAAAGTAAATGTTTATAGAAAAAATGAGAAATGCCCAAATTGGCATAATATAACAAACTTTCATAGAACCATAATCAGTAAAGAAAATCATATGTAAGACTCCAGTGTACAGGAGCCCCAACAGACACTCTTAGAGGGACTTCCACCAGAAGAACACAGGACAGATGACCTTTATCTTACGTCAGTTTTTCCAAAAGCCAGGGAATGAGAGAAGGCTGCCCAATTCCTCATTTGACTCCTGATCCAGAAAAGGAAAGGAAAATAGAGCTTTGGGTTGTAGATACAATGTTAAACCATAAACTAGTAGAACAAAATATAGGAGATTGCCGCACCTAGGGGTGGAAAAAGGACTTGTCGAGACTCCACAAGACTGGGGTACAGCTCAGAGGCAGAGGATTTGCCTAGCCAGCATTGCAAAAACGAAAAAGAAAAAAGGAAAAAAAAAGGAAAACTCCTCCAATACAAACCCTATCCAAAAGACTTTTGGATCTGATTTCATCAATATTAAGAATTTCTGGGGGCTGGGGTTGTGGCTCAGCGGTGGAGTGCTCGTCTAGCATGTGCGAGGCCCTGGATTCCATCTTTAGTACCTTATAAAAATAAATAAAAGTATTGTGTCCAACTATAACTAAAAAAATAAATATTAGAAAAAAAAGAATTTCTGTTCCACAAAGACCCTCAGAGACAAGTGGACAAATGATTATGATCCAGAGCATATAGAACTGCAAGTCAATCAGTAAAAGACAAAAACAAAATAGAAGTGTTGGGGGTGGGACTCAGTGGTAGAGCATGTGTTTAGCATGTGCTAGGCAGGCCCTGGGTTCCATCCCCAGCACTGCAGAAAACAAAGCAAAAATATGTGGTAAAGCACCCCTGGGCTCCATTCCTAGTACCATTACGTTTGTGTGTGTGTGTGTGTGTGTGTGTGTGCGCGCGCGCGCGCGTGCGCATGCGCTTGTGAATGAGTGTGTGTATGAGTGTAAATAAGGCAAGATACCATTTTATGCTCACAGGGTTAGGAAAAATTCACAAGGTGAATTATACTAACATTTGCAAGAATGTAGGCAGAAAGCAGAAAGCTGTGGTCATTTCTGCAGGGCATGTACAATGGTATAGCCTTTCTCTGGAGCAATCTGAAATTTGTCTTGTGTTTGTGCCAAGTCCTCACACCCTTGATCCTTGATAAATAAGTCAGGGAAGTTCTCTAGCTGGTATCCAGAGAGGTGTGTACAAGGTCCTTTCACCACAGTGTCCTTTGTGGAAACAAGAGTTGGGAGCAACCTTGGTGTTTCCCAACAGGAGAGTGGACTAGACTAAGTGACGTGTGATGGAGAAAAACTACAGAAATCTGCAGTAGTGAGAACCAACACAGGAAAATTTTAAACACAGTAATATTGAAGAAACAGAGTAAGGAAAAAAATGAGATTTGTACCATTTATACAAACTAAGAACACATAATACCATTTATATAAGCTAAAAACATGAGAGCCACGAACAGCCTCAGGAGGCAGGCACCAGCGTGAAGTGTGGGTACGACCAGGGCTTCAATCACTGATTTGCTGGAAAGTTCCTCAAGGGACCCATGCATCGACCTCTCTAATCACTACCAGCAGTGTGTTCAGAAAGCAATAAAAGAGAAAGAGGTTCCTGGCAAAGAAAAGCCTGAAAACTCTTTTTGATATTAACAGTCATCTTTTTAAAATTTTTTTTTTTTAGTTGCCAATGGATTTTTCACTTTATTTGTTGACTCATTTGTGGTGCTGAGGATCAAACCCAGGGCCTCACACATGCTAGGCAAGTGCTCTACCTCTGAGCCACAGCCCCAGTCCCTTATCTATCATCTTGAAAATAGATCCCTATATCAGAAAATTGAGGACTCTGGATTTTGTCAACTAAGACTATGAAGATAGCTGTGGAATTCAATGAATTTAGGAGGCAGATGTTTTATTTCTTCTCTATTGATGTTTTCCTCTCACTTGTAAAAGATGATGAACCATCACTCCGCTTTGAGAAGATTTCTCACTTGTTCTGGCATCTTCCAGAACCTCAGTGGGCTAAAACTGAATAGTTTCTTGGGATTATGGTTGCAATACATGGTCTGGATTCAGCTTTAAATATATCTTGTATATAAATTATTGATAAACTAGTCAAGATGATCAGGGTTGCCTGACTTCTCGGTTTTGTTGCAAAGGACATTAAGTACATTGTACTGGGGTCATTGTTCACGAAAGCAATTGGTTAGGACCTCTTTCTTCTCTCAGGGAGCTAATGCTTTAAAAAGGAATCCAGGCACAACAGTTTCATCCAGTTTATTTTTATATAGTAACTAACAGTTAAAGATTGCTGGTGGCCTGGGTTAGCAAAGAGGAAGATATTTTTTTATCAGTTCCTTGCCTTAATAAGAGGTGTTCAATTAAGACATGAAAGCTTCAAGATGTTAAAATGAACACCATTTCAGAGCTCACAGCGTAGTTCTGGAATTACATTACTTGGAGTTGCTATGGCAAAAGAACCCAAACTACAAAAATTTGTTATTGCCAGTTATCCACCCAAGTTAATGAATTAAGCATCAAAAAACATCAAAATGCTGAATCTGGTTAAGTAGAGGGGAAAAGTGCTTGCTTCATTTGCCTTGTTTGCCCACCCTGCCCTGTAATGTCTATAATCATAATGATGGAATAAATTTTAACATTTAGTTTTTATAAAAAAAAAAATGAATACACAAAAAATGGCATTAAATACTTCAAAGGACCCATTCATCTGTAACTGGGATGGGAATGGGGATCAAAGATACAGAAGAAAAATACTAAACCAAAACAAGAAGGCGGCCTTGCATCCACTGATGCTTGTCATACCATGTGAGACAAGAAAGATAATGAACTCCTCAGCTCTCTGCTCCTGAGGACTAAAAGAAAAGGAGATGTGTGCAAAGGTCATGAACAGGCAACTTGTACAGAAGGCACCAATGGCCTATCAAGAAGAAATACACGAGTCTCGTAAACAATGCAGGGAATACACATCACAGCAACAAGAAAAATATTTTTCATGTATTTTTAGGAATTTGAAAGATTATAATAGAAAGATTCAGATACTTTGCTGGCTGATGGAAATCTACATTGATTCAGTATTGAAGGCAGTAATTAGGCACTGTCAAAATGTAAACTGCTTAAGGCGCTTATCTTGCAGAAATGCTTAGGTGTGCAAAGGCACATTTGCAAGGACATCCCCAGCTGCCCTCTCTGTAGGAGGGAAGCAAGTGGGGGCTGTGCCCAAGTTTGACAAGAGAAGATGGGTCAAGTACATTATGCTGCTTGTAGTATGAAACACCTTGAAGATGGTGACAGCTGACAGGGAAAGAAGAACAACTGCTTCCCCACACCTTCAGCCAGGACGTTCTGCTGCCTCCATGTCAGTCATAATCACCCACATTTACCTAGTGCGTCACCTTTATGATTTCATTTAGTCCCCGAAACGCACATATGACCTGGGCTCATCACCCAGTTTTGTAGGGTGAAGAAGTGGTCACAGCCCTGATGGTTCCCTGGACCCTGCTGAACTCTCCCCGTGGAAAGAAGTAGGCCTCACATACATCCTGACCCCACCTGGCTGTGCTTTTTGACAAAGCCCTTGAAACTGACCAAGAACTGGTTGCCATAGAGATGGCCATAGAGATGGCCTGGAGGACAGTTCCAGGGCTGGCAGGTGGGAGTGGGGAATGAAGCCGGACACCAACATGCTAAACACCCATCAACCGTTGGTCAGGGCCAACTCGGAAAGGCCAGCTCAGGACCTGGGCCCTCAGACTCCAGAGACAGCCACAGGCCTACTCCAGCTTCTGTCCGGCTTTTCCGCTGCAGAGCAGGTGAGGGAAGCGGGCCCAGTGTGGGAGACCGCCAGCCGCCTAGAGCAGGCCAGGGCCGGGGAGGCTCTGAGAAGCCAAGAGCCTGGAGCTGAGGTCTGGGTGGCCTCTGGGACAGGGACTGTGGGGAAGCCTAAAGGATATGAGGTGAGGATGAGGAATGAGGAAGCAATTTAGGGATCACTGCTAGGGGAGCAGGTTTTGGAAAAGAAAATTAATTCCTTCCATCTTGGCTGTAGAAAGTCCAAGGCCCTGTGGAACATTCAGAAGAACTGTTCTTCATTATTTGTTTTAATTCTTTATTTTTTTCTTGGTTAATTGACTCTCTTTTAAATATTATTATTATTACTTTTTTTGGTACTGGGGATTGAACCCAGGGGTGCTTAACCACTGAGCCACATCCCCAGCCTTTTTTATATTTTATGTAAAGACTGGGTCTCGTTAAGTTGCTTAGAACCTCCTACAGTTGCAGAGGCTGGCTTTTTTTGTGTGAGGAGGGGAGAGGTACTGAGATTTCTTTCCTTTTTTTTTTTTTTTTTTTTTTTTGTGTGTGTGTGTGTGTGTGTGTGTGAGAGAGGAATTGAACCCAGGGCCTTGTGTCTATTGCCAGGCAAGCACTCTACCAACTGAGCTATACCTCAGCCTTTTTTTTTTTTTTTTTATACTGGGGATTGAACTCAGGGGCATTTGACAACTGAGCCACATTCCCAGCCCTATTTTGTATTTTATTTAGAGACAGGGGCTCACTGAGATGCTTAGCGCCTCGCTTTTTGCTGAGGCTGGCTTTGAACTTGAGCTACTCCTGCCTCATCCTCCCGAGCTTCTGGGATTACAGGCGTGTGCCACTGCACCCAGCTTAAAAATTTATTTATTTATTTTTAAATTTTCAAAATTTTAACTGACACATAATAATTGCACATAATTATGGGGCACAATATGAAACTGGATAGATGTAGACATTATGTAATGAACAAATCAGGGTAATCAGCCTTTCTATCTCCTTAAACATTTATCATCTCTTTGTTGGGAATCTTCAAACTCCTTCTTGGCAGCAGAGGGTGACAAACAAATCTGGGTTCTGGCAATAGACTCCACATGTGCTGGTCCTGCCTCTACAACTTACAAAGGCTGTGTGACCTCAGCTCTTGGACCTCTCTGAGCTTCTCTGATCCTGGTTTTGCATATGCATGATGGGGTGATAGCCCTTGGGAAGGTTGACTGTGTTGTTGCCTCTAAGTACTGAGCACAGGAAATCTGCTTATTCGGGCTGTAATTTTAATACGGAGAATGGTGGTGGGTGGGGATAGGTGTGAGTGGTAATGAGGGCCAGCGAGTGTTCACTGGAGACCCTTGGGGAGGCGCAGAGTGGTCCAACAGGCTGCTCAGAGCTGGCCCCGTCTCTGGTCTTTGCCCAGGGGAACCTGGGGAATGATGATGATGTGCCCAGGCAGGGCAGGCCACAGAGGTCTCAGAGCGCAGGGCAGAGGGCAAAGAAGGACTGCGGAACCCAGGGGCGGAACAAGAAAGGACAAGTCTCCGCTGAGGCTGAGGAGTAAGCAGTTGGGCATGGGGTGGGAGGGACGCAGGGGGCCAGGAGGATCCTGATGCTGACCCCTGTCCTCTCCCTCTTCAGTCTCTTCCCGGCTCCTCTCCGGAAACCCTCCTTCCCCTTCCAGTGGGCCTGGGAGAACTTCATCATGGATGGTCAGGCTCTGCTTCAGACAAGCTCCCCTGAGGCCCCTGGCCACCAAGTCCTGCCCTCGCCCCTAGCAATCCTCCAGCACAAGTCCAGGCGCAAGTCCATGCTCAACTTCCCAGAATCCCTTGATTTCTGCCAGAAGATGGAGATGCAAAATCCGGAACGGAGACAGCAGCTGGGGGCCTGGGGTGGCATCCTCCTCCCTCCCAGCAAAGGGGAGAACCAAGGGCTGGAGCTATCTAGCAAGTGTGGCCTCTGGCTGTCTGGGAAGAGGTCAGGATCAGAAACAGAGTCCGAGGAGGCTGCAGAGCGGGAGGGCCTAGGTGTGGAGGAGGTGGAGAGGGGTCTGAGCCCTGGGGAACTGCTCCAGATCCCCAGGAGGGGCTTGATCTTGGAGGAGGAGCGGTTCTCAGAGGCAACCGAGGAGGCTGAGCAGTGGGATCACAGCGCCCCCCACAGGAGGAAGGGCAGCTCTCGGAAAAAAGGTCAGAATTCTGGAAAGGAGGCTTTGGAAGAAGGGGAGCTGCGGGGCCAGAGCCAGGGAAGCAGCTCCAGCTTCAACAGCTTCAGAGGGTCACAGAGGGGGATGTCAAAGGCCAAAGAGGTGGAGGGGCCCTGGGACCTAGAGAAGCTGCACGGGCAGTTACAGCAAGAATTGAACTGTGGTGAGTGCACCTGCCTGGCCTGGGTTCCCTGGAAGCCGCCCTGGGGGGAAGGGGCAGGGAGCCCGGCCTGAGCCAAGAGTTCAGACTGGGCTGGGCTGTGCTCTGGGGGATGGTGGGGGACTGCCCAGTGGGCCAGGAGGGGGGGTTTCCCTGACTCGGTTCCACTGCTAATAGGTCCCCAAAAGCAGTCCTGGAAGGCTTTCCGGGCTGCCTCCATCCGGAGTGAGAAAGCCCATGACTTGGGAGAAAAGGAAAAGTTCCTGTTTGCCAGCTTCCCTAATCGCACCTTCCACAAACGACATGAGGCCACCAGGTAAGCGGGGAGAGCCAGGAGGGTGGGAACCAAGGGCAAGGGCTGGGGAAGGGGCCAGTTCTCCAACAGGCCGTCACTGCACGCTCATCCATTCCTTCGTCCATTCATGGTTCTGCCTTCTTGCCCCACCAGTCATCCTACATCCACCCATCCACCCATTCATCCATTTTTTTCCTTTCTCCCTTTTTTTTCAGTGACACCAGGGATTGAATCCAGGGCCTTGTGCCTGCTAGGCAAACACTCTGCCACTAAGCACACCTCAGTCCCCATCCATCTTTATTTTTGGTACCTAGGATTGTGAACTCAGGGGCACTCATCCACTGAGTATTTTATTTAGAGACAAGGTGTCACAGAGTGGCATAGCTCCTCACCGTTCCTGAGGCTGGCTTTGAACTCTTGATCCTCCTGCCTCAGCCTCCGAGTCGCTGACTATCTCCTGATAGCATCTATTCCCAGCTTTCATTCACCAGCCTGTGTCTTCCACTTTGACAACTGTCTATTGATACAACCCATTTCCACTCATTTTCCATCTTTCCTTGTATCCATTCATTAACCTTTTAGCTAACTGATTAATGTAATATAGGTCGAGTGTCTGCTCATGAATCCTTGGGATAAAGATAAAAAAGACTTGGCTCAGTCCTGAGAAGCTCAAGGTCTGGGAAAGGAGAGAGATGGGCAAGTACAACAGTTCAGGCAGATGGTTCTACACTTGGGCTTGAACAAGAGGCCATAGGAACAGAGGGGAGAAACTGGAGGTTATGAGAGGGCTGTGGCAGTGACTAGGTAAGAGATGCTTACCTGAACCAGGCAGCTAGGTGGATGGAGAAAAGGGGATGCGCTTAAGAGATATTTAAAGACTACCTCAATGGGCTTGGTGACTGGTTAGAAGTGGCATGAGAAGTCAGGGAAAATTCATTCAGCATTTTTTTTTCATAATGACTTTTATTTATTTATTTTTCTATGTGGTGCTGAGAATCAAACCCAGTGCCTCCCACATGCTAGGCAAACGCTCTACCACTGAGCCACAACCCCAGCCCTCATTCAGCATTTTTTATTATAACACTCTCAATCCTTTTTTTTTTTTTTAAGGTACTCAGTTGACAATTTAACATTGTATATATGTTTTTTAATTAGGTATAAACTGTGGCATGGCTAAATCAAGCTGATCCCCTATGCATTATCTCACTTTTTTTTTTTAAGAGACAGTGGGAGAGACAGAGAGAGAATTTTTTAATATTTATTTTTTAGTTTTTGGCAGACACAACATTTTTGTATGTGGTGCTGAGGATCGAACCCGGGCCGCACGCATGCCAGGCGAGCGCGCTACTGCTTGAGCCACATCCTCAGCCCCTATTTTTTTAAACACTTAAAATTTACTCTTTTAGTGATTTTCAAGCATACAATCACACTGTAGATCTCTTGGACTTATTTCCCCTAACTAAAATTTTATACCCTTTGCCAACACCTCCCCAGTCCTCCCCTGCTCTGAGATGCTGGTAATCACTATCTTACTCTAGGAGAACAGTTTTTGGTTTTGTTTCAGATTCCACCTGCATGAGATCATGCAGTATTTGTTTTTCTAAACCTGGCTTCTTTCATTTAAAGTAATGTCTTCCAGGTTCCACCATGTTATTCCAAATAAAGTTTCCACCCTTTTTATAAGCTGAATAGAATTCCATTATGTGTATATACCACCTTTTCTTTATCATTCATCCATTGATGGACACTTAGGTTGATTCTATATCTTGGCTTTAGTGCTTAATGTTTCAGTAAACTTGGGAATGCAAATGTCTTGTCAAAATACCAATTTTGGAGCCAGGCACGGTGGTGCATGCCTGTAATTCCAGAGGCTTGAGAGGCTGAGGCAGGAGGATCATGAGTTCAAAGCCAGCTTCAGCAATGGAGAGGCACTAAGCAACTCCATGAGTCTCTGTCTCTAAATAAAAAACAAAATAGGGCTGGGGATATGGCTCAGTAGTAGCGTGCTTGCCTTGTGTGAGGCATTGGATTGGATTTTCAGCACCACCCTTAAATAAATAAAAGTTCACTGACAGCTAGGAAAAAATATTTAAAAAATACTGATTTTGTTTCCTTTTTTTGGAGGGGTGTGCTTAACCATTGAGTCACATTCCCAATCCTTTTTTTTTTATTTTGAGACAGGTTTTCACTAAGTTGCTTAGGGCCCCCCTAAATTACTGAGACTGACTTTGAACTTGCAATCCTCCTGCCTCAGCATATTGATATGCTTGGATTACAGGCAAGCACCACTGGGCCCAGCTAGTTCCCCCCCCACCAGGGACTGAACCTAGGGGCACTTAAACACTGAGCCACATTCACAGCCCTTTGTTGTATTATTTAGAGACAGGGTCTCATTGATTTGCTTAGGGTCTCACTAAGTTGCTGAGGCTGGCTTTGCCTTAACCTCCTGCACCGCTGATTTCACAGGCTTGTTCCACCAGGCCCAGATTCATTGTGATTTTTAATCCACATTTATCTAATAGTGATATTGAACATTTTTTTCTTTCTTTCTTTTTGGGTAGGGAGGGTACTGGGAATTGAACCCAGGGGTGCTCCACCACGGAGCAACATCCTCAGTCCTTTTCAATTTTTTATTTTGAGACAAGATTTCACTAAGTTTCTGAGGCTGACCTTGAACTTTCCATACTCCTGCTTCAGCCTCCTGAGTAACACTGCTATTCCTGGCTGAACAGTTTTTCATATACCTGTTGGCCTTTTTTTTTTTTTGTATTCTTTTGGGAAATGTCCATTCAGGTCCTTTGCACGTTATTTAATTGGGTTGTTTTCTTGCTATTGATTTCCTTGTATATTTTGGATATTAACCTCTTACCAGATGTAAATTGTGTTGGTTTTTCACTGCTGTGACCAAAATACCTGACACCAACAATGTAAAGGAAGGAAGATTTATTCTGGCTCACGATTTCAGAGGCTTCAGTCCACGGTTGGCCAGCTGTTAGGCAGGAACATCAAGGTGGAAGGGTGTGGTGGAGGAAAGCCCTCAGTTCACGGCAGCCAGGAAGGGAGGGGGTGGGCAGTTGTCCCCTGCCTGCAAGGGGAGGTGAGCAATGATGGAGGGCCTCAGGCTTTGCATGAGTGGCTGGGGAGGTCTGCGCACAGATCAGAGTTGGGCTCACTGCTGGAGAGCAAGGAAAGGCCTAAGGGGGGCCCATGGCCAAATGGCCAGATGCAACCTCCCTCGGGTCTGACATTCATGACAAACCTGTTTCTCAGGCCCTTGGCTCTCTGGGCCCAAAGTCCTTCAGCCCAGGTCCTCAAGGCTGGTATGTGCTATGCTTCCATACTCACCTACCACCCCTAGCTTTCCCTGAGGTTCCTGGTCCCCTTGACTTCTTCCTGCCTCCCTCTTCCCTCTCCCCACACAGAAGCCTACTGCAGAGTTGGGAGCGGCAGCAGCGGGAACAGCAGCATCAGGCTGAGCTGCGCAGGACTAGGGAACATCGGGTTCAGCAGCAGGTGGCCCGCTGCCTAGCATCCTATGCACCCCCAGGGGGCCGGGGACCCAGTGCCACCCAGCGCAAGGTGGAGGAACTGAGGTAGGAGCCTGGCATGCCAAAAGTCTATTGGGGTAAGGCAGAGAAGTTGTGCTGGATGTCAGGCTGCAGGACCCCAAGGCAGCTGGCCAGACCACTTGGCAGCATTTTACAGATGGCTTTTTTTTAAGGGGGGGGCTGTGGTGCTGGGGACTAACCCAGCACCTCATGCTGACTCCACCACTGAGCTCCATCCCTATCCTTGAGTTTTACAGATGAAGATAATGAGGTAGTGTGAGGACGGTGGAAGGTCTTGGTCCAAGGTGAGCTAGTGAATAATAATAACCCTTCAGCTGTCCAATGCTCAAGATCAAAAGTTCTGCATGCATTTATCACATTTCCCAATTTTGTTCTTCCAATTTCCAATGACAGATATGCTTATTATTATTATTTTTAAGTATGACCAAATTTAATACATTTTTCTTTTTAGAGAGATAGAGAGAATTTTTAATATTTACTTTTTTTTAGTTTTCGGTGGACACAACATCTTTGTATGTGGTGCTGAGGATCGAACCCGGGCTGCACGCATGCCAGGCGAGCGCGCTACCGCTTGAGCCACATCCCCAGCCCAGATATGCTTATTATAAAGATTTGAAATCACAAAAATAATTAATGTAGAACTTGGTCCTTACTCTAGAGACAACTGCTATGCATGGTCAGATGCATTTTTATTCTCTTCCATTTTTCTAAAAAGCCAATTTATGAGTCAGGCCCATGAAATAAGGAGCATCACTACCCACATAGTCCTACAGATGAGGAAAACTGAAACACAGAAAGCTTAAATGATCCACCCACTCTTGAGTGAGCAGCAGAGCTGGAGCTTTGGCTCCAGCAGTCGTTCAAAACAGTCCTTGCTATACTGCCCAGTGCCCAACCTTTAGGGAAGGGCACCAGATGGTTGTCCAAGAGCCCAATCTTATGAAACAGAGAGCGTTAATAATCTGACCCTGCAGACTGCAGCTGGTTCCAGAGACGCCCTTTCCACCCCTCCTCTTCTCTTGACCTTGGTGAGTAGCAGGGAGAGGGATGAGGGCCACTGAGGACTTGGTGGAGCTCTGATCAGCTATTCTCTGAGTTTTGGACTTGTCCCCGCAGCTTTACAGATGAGGAAATGGGCTGTGAGAGGTCAAGTGTTTTAGGGGATCCTTGGCCAAAGATTGCCAAGCCTCCAGTTAATCATTTGTTTTTTGAGCAATGGGAAGTGTGAGATTCAGCTCCAAGCAGTACGTGCCTTTCTTTCTCACCTGGGAGATGAAGGCATACACAGATCTTTTCCTGGCTATCTTCCAGTCTTACAGCCTGGGAAATTTGCTGTCTGAGCTAAATCTGAGACTCTACCCTGCCCAGCAGGGGCAGGCACAGAAGAGGTAGCCTGATGGCAGGGAGATATGTCTTCCCATCATTCCAAGATAACAGACAGAGGGCTGGGCTGTAGCTTAGTAGCAGAGCATTCGCCTAGCATTTATAAGGCCCTGGGCTTAATCCCCAGCAGCACAAAAATAATGACAAAAAAACAATATAACACACAGAACTGACATCCACTGGCACTGAGTCCTTTTTCTCTTGGGGCTCAAGACATGAGCTTCCTGTCATTTCTACCAAAAATAGGATAAAGTATCCAGGAAGAAGCTGAGAGCAGCGGTGCAAGCCAGTTGTTCCCAGATTGCTTGGGCCCAGGAGTTTGAGAGCAGCCTGGGCAATACAACGAGATCCTGATCCAATACAATAACAGCAAAATTTGCATTTTAAAAAGTATAAAGCAATGTCAGGTGCAGTGGTGCATGCCTGTAATCCCAGCTACTTGGGAGGCTGAGACAGGAGAATTGTGAGTTCAAAGCCAGGCTCAGCAATGGCAGGGCACTAAGCAACTCAGTGAGACCCTGTCTCTAAATACAAAAATAGGGCTGGGGATGTGGTTCAGTGGTTGAGTGGCCCGGAGTTCAATCCTCAGTACCAAAAGCAAAAACAAAACAAACCCAAAAGTAGACAGCAAGAAAAACGCACATGGGCTGGGGTTGTGGCTCAGTGGTAGTGCACTTGCCTTGAATGTGTGAGGCACTGGGTTCAATTCTCAGCACCGCATATAAATAAAGGTCCATCAACAACTTAAATAAATAAATTAATAAATTAAAAAAAAAGAAAAACAGAAAAGCGCACACACAACCATGGAAACGACAGATACTTAATGCCAGCTTGTGACGCTTCCCCACCCCCACCCAAACTTGAAACTGCTGTAAATTCCCTCTTGAATGGTGAAGCCCCATTTTGCAGGCACTTTTCTTCCTGGCCATGTATTTCTAAGTCCACATCCTTTTCTCCATGAGGGAAGGTTCCTTCCTGGGCACCTGGCCCAGCGAGGCAAGAGTTTTCTGCCAGAGAGCCAGAACACTTGCCAGACAGCCCAGCTCGTCTCAGGTTTCTTCTACTTCTCCCTCCTGTCTTATCCAGGTGCTGCCCCCACATCCCATGGGTTGTCTTGGGTGCTTTCCTGAAGGACATATGGTCCCATGTGGGGTGTGGCCAGAAGGTCCCCTTCCACCAGGATGCTCTCAACAAGCAATGGCATTCAACTGGTTGAGCAAATTTCTGACAAGTGTACAAACTGGGCTTTTGTAAATGGCATTGGCTACCCCAGTGGAGCCCTGACCTTTCAGGAATGTTTCATTTCAACACATTTCTTTGGTTTCTCTGGACCTTTTCCTAAGCCGTCTGCTTAGAAGGAGCATAGCCACCACTGGCAAGCCTGGAAGGTAACCAGAGCCCAGAAAGGGGACTCCTCAGTCACACAGCCAGCAATCACAGCATGCTCCTGTGTGAGGGGGAATGACGGGTGGACTACAGGGAGGGGGAGCTGGGAAGCCAATGCTGGCTCCTTTCCCTTGGGGGTAGCAAGGACAAGGAGCCAGCCCTGGCTAGAGCTTGGCCTAGGGCTCAGGGCTCAGTCCCTCACTTCCCAGCTGCACAACCTTAGAGAAGTCCCTTGACCTTCCTGAGCCATCAGTAAGGTAGGGCAAGTAATTCCCACCCTGGCAGACCTGGGAGGGGTCCAGAGCCAGGATTATGTATGAAATGGCTTTATAAAGGTCAGAGCAGGGACCTTTATAAAACCCTTAGTGAGGACAAGCAGGTTGTGGACAGGGATGGACAGCCCTATCTCCCCCACAGGCGCCAAGAGCGACAGCGCTTTGCTGAGTACCAGGCGGAGTTGCAGGGCATCCAACACAGGGTGCAGGCCCGGCCCTTCCTATTCCAGCAGGCCATGCAGGTGAGGGCCAGCACCTGTCAAAGCCAATAACCACCAGGGAGCGTGGAGCCAGCTGAGTGGGCAGGGTAGCCAGGTGGAAGCGAGGCACTCAGGTGGGGTCCCTGTGTTGCTGCCTCCAGGGAAACCCAAGACACCCCCACCCCCAGTCATCAATGCTCCACGGTGGCCTCTGCAGCCCTGATGCAGAGAAGGAAACCCCTTCTTTCCTCAGACCAACGCCAGGCTCACCGTGGCCCGGCGCTTCTCCCAGGTGCTGTCAGCACTAGGAGTGAACGAGGAGGAGCTGGTGGCTGAAACACATAAAAGGGACACAGTGGGAACCTCCAGGAAACCCAGGTGAGGTAATCTGGATCTACAGAACTACTGTAGGACAAGGAACCAAGAACAGACTTTGAGCCCTACAGGGTTTCCCTCATGTCACTTGGGAAGGCAGAACCAGGGTTATTGTTCCTGCTTTCAATGAAGACAGAGGGGCAGGGCCTTGCTTAAGGACATAGGAGTGAATAAGCAGCCAAACCAGTCTGGGACTCTGCAGCTTTCTGAGCAGCTGCACACCAAACCCTAGTAGGGGCTAGTGCCACGCTGGTCATCCCATACATACTGTCCCTTACACCTTAGAATAACCCGGTATAGAGCAGGGATCATGAGGCCCACTTTGCAGTAAAGAAAATTAGACTCAAGAAGGGGGAGTCACTTGCCCAGGGTCATTCAGCATGCTAGCATAGGTGCAGGATTTGAAGCCACTGGGTCAGTGGTTTCCTGGGCATGGAGTGGAGGCTGTGGAGCCCAATGGCCTTCATCTGTGTCTTTAAGGAGCCACAGGTCAATGGGGGTGAGAATGGAGCCCTCTTCTCGGAGCCCCCCAAAGACAGAATCCACTGGCAGCCAGCCTGACAGGCACTTTTCCGCCAGCCTGGACAGAGGGCTGTCCCCAAGATGAAAATTAAAGGCTTTATGGCAAATACAGTGTGGGATTTCTGGGGGGGGGGGTGAGACTTTGGGCGGGGAATAAGTGATGAATGGGTGGGGCAGCAGGCCTCACTTTCTCCACATCCCCCAGGAGCTCTGACTGTTCTTGCCAGTCTCCACCCTGCACACACAGCCCTGCCTCTCCTTCTGAGTGGTACATCTCAAAAAGTAACAGCTGAGACTTCTCCAAGCAGTCAAATTCAAAAGGGAAAAGAACATGGGCATGGTGGCTCATGCCTGTAATCCTAGCAGCCAGGGAGGCTGAGGCAGGAGGATTGCAGAGTTCAAAGCAGCCTTGGCAACTCAGTGAGACCCTGTCTCAAAATATAATATTTTTAAAAAAAGGGCTGGGGATGTGGCTCAGTGGTTAAGGGCCCCTGGATCCCTGGTACCAGCCCCCCCCCCAAAAAAAGGGGGGTGTTGAAAAGGTTCCTGTATTTGAGTACTCCCATGGGGTGGGGGTGGGGCTTTAAAGGGGAACTCATGACATATCCTAACATCTGAGATGGGTCACACAGGGAGTCCACAAAGGGAGTCCACTTGTGTGTGTGGGGGGGTTGTGTGAACCGGGCTTTTAAGTCCCGGTAATTTTAAATTAAAATCCTTCTCAAGTTTTAAAAAAGAAAGAAATATGATATAAGTGCACACAAATGTGTCCACTTTTGTATTCGATTTCACGGGGTTTATAGGTGCACAGAAGCTCCTAGAACACCTGAGCAATTTAGAGCAGGTTAAAAAAAAAATCCAGAGAACGCGAGGGCAGGATGCTCACAATACTGGTTATGAGAGTTCCCAGTTGGGGCCTCAGAGAAGAGGAAAACATTCTGCACCATCTAACACCCCAAGAAGCCCACTAGAAGGGCGCCCACTAGTGAGGAGGGAGCAGCCTGCAGCTGGGGGAATGAGAGCGGAGCTCAGAAAAAGGCTTCCAGTTCGGGGGATGCTGATTTCAAAAGCATCCAGTTCCTTACAGCTCTGCGATTCGGCCTTCTGGAGGAGAGGCTAACCCCGAGCCGAGTAGTGCATGCGCACAGACCGCCACCGCACCGAGGCGGCCGCGAATGCGTAATCGGACTGATTCGGGCCTTCCCGTGAGCCTTTGGGGCCGACTCTCGTGCGAACGCCGGAAGCAGCCATTCTTGGTTTCCGGCAATAGGACAGCGGCGGCCTTGCGACCCGGAAGTGTTCCCATTTTGCGTCGTCGGGGCTCGGCGGCTACCCGGCTCCAGGCGTACGTACCACTATGGGGTCTTCAAAGAAGCACCGCGGAGAGAAAGAGGCTGCCGGGAGCACGGCGGCGGCCGGCACTGGGGGAACCACCGAGCAGCCGCCGCGGCATCGGGAGCACAAGAAACACAAGCACCGGAGTGGCGGTGGCGGCAGCAGCGGCGGTGAACGACGGAAGCGGAGCCGGGAACGTGGGGGCGAGCGCGGGAGCGGGCGGCGCGGGGCCGAAGCCGAAGCCCGCAGCAGCGCGCACGGGCGGGAGCGCAGCCAGGCCGAGCCCTCCGAGCGGCGCGTGAAGCGGGAGAAGCGAGATGATGGCTACGAGGCCGGTGAGGGCGGGGCTTGCGCGGGGGGCGGGGCGGGGCCCGGGCGCCTGCTTGAAGCTCGCCGGTGGCGCTTTTCACCTGCACTTGATAAAGGGTGTTGGGATTAAAGGTTGATCCCCTGCACTGAGCCCCGTGAAGACGAACGTCTTCTGTTTTCCTCAGTTGTCTTGCATGACAGGCCTTCAAATAAATGTGTTGGGGGAATAAATAAACGACTGGATGAAGTGGTATCAGTGTGTCCCGAAGCCAGAGAAAACCTGGTGTTGGGAAAATCGCGTAGAGATCTGAGGCAGTAAGGTGGGCGGGGTCTAAATACGGAAGGACCCTGTGCATTATGCTCTGCTCTGCTCTGCTCTGCTCACGGTAGGGAGCCTAAGATTTGAGTTAGGGAATGGGTCAGATTCATGTTTGTGAAGCCCACCGCATTGAGAACTTGTTCAAAGACAGGTCTGGAGGCCCAGGATTCAGGAGTGCTATAAACCCACCAGTGAGGGCTGATTGTGGTCTAAACCAAGAATTTTGCTAGGAGGGAGTGATTAGTAATGTTAGACTCCACAGGGATCAAGCAAAACCAGAACTGAAGAAGGAGGCTAGTGACCTTGGAGAGGCTGGAATCCAGGGCCATGTAGAGAGAAAGAGAACTTGGGTACTTAAGAGGAGGTAGGCTATGGGAATAGGGATTCAGGAAAGGATTTGCTCCTAATGGCAGGATGCTCTATCCAGTGGTGTCCAGCTTCTCTACATAGTGTTCAGTGAAGTTCTTTGCTGTTGTGAGGTGGACGAGGGAGGTCCAACATGCTAAGTTATCAGTGTCCTGAACATGTCACATAGAAGAGTCACCAGTGTTTCTCAACTGCATGAATTGCATAGAGAACACGGTCATGCTGCAGACAGCCCCTGCTGTGTGGGGAGAAACAGACCCAGCAATGATGGACTGTGCCAGAGTTCATGGCAGAATGGTTAATTCTGATTAACAATTGAATGGGGCTTCATGAAGGAGGTGGTGTTTTGATCTTTGCATTTGGATAGGATTTTTTGTCAATGAGGGCAAGTCCAGATTAGATTGTTAGATTAGACAGTTTAGATTGAAGATTCAGAATATTCAGAAGTGGAGAGGGCAAAGTGAGGGGTACAGAAATTTGGACCTCTTGGGTCAGGAAAGGAGGATGCATAGAAGAGAGAGAGATCTGTCAATGGAAACTTGTGTAGAGGAGCTGTTAGGGAGCCCAAAGAGGAAGAAGTTGCTGTTGTCTGGTGTTCAGCAGGCCCAGGTGCTGGGGAGGGGCCCTCATATTTGACCCTGCAGCTGGAGCTGATAATGCTAGCTTCTTGGTCCTGTGTTCAGCCCCTGCCATGCCTCTTGTTGTTTCAGCTGCCAGCTCCAAAACTAGCTCAGGAGATGCCTCATCGCTTAGCATTGAGGAGACCAAGTGAGTACTATTTCCCTTGAGCTTCTGCTTTCTTCTTCTGGGGCAGCCATATTGGATGACATTCTCACACTAAAGTGGGCCAGATGGAGTTGGAAGGGTTGTATGAATTGTCTTAGCTAAGCGTTTGAGTTATAGAGGGAGGAATTAAGACGCAGGAAAAAGGATGGTATTCACTGGTTGGGGACAAGCCAAGACCAGCACCCATATTCCCTGGTAGGGAGACCAGTGCCATTTCCACTATCGAGGGCTGCCCAGGTTAGGGTCTATGTTTAGGATAGGGTTACTCATTCCCACCCTAATTTTTACCTCCTATTTGTCCAAAAATGCATGTGGTGCCCCATTTCTTGTGGGTGTTGTTTGTTTTTGTGGTTGGGGTGGAACCCAGAGTATCATGTGTACCAGTCAAGTGTTCTTCCACTGATCTACATCTCCAACCTGACACCTCATTTATTTGGCAGCCCCTAACACTTATGTCTCTTGTCCTTAGTAAACTCCGGGCGAAGTTGGGGCTGAAACCCTTGGAGGTCAATGCCGTCAAGAAAGGTAAGTTTAGGGCTGAGGATGGGGTCAGGGGAGGTACAGTGACCATCTGTAAGGGTCTGTGAAGAAAATGGTGTTAGAGTGCAGAGGCAGCAGCACTCAGTGGTTGTGTGGGTGTATCTGCCAGAGAGCATAAGGCCTCTCCTTACTGTAGTGGGGATCTGGTGTGTGGCTTGCTCTGGTTCACCATGGCATCCTCACTCTGGCTGGAAGGTGCTCTTAGTCGGGCTGAGACTTGCACAGTTGCTGCAAACTGACTGGACTGCGTGAGATTGGTTTTTTAATTAAAATAGAACAACATTTATTTGAGGAGGTTTGGAAAGCGTAGAGGGTCCTGTCGTTCTGTGTGGGGGACACAGGAATATGGGGATGGAGCGGGGGCAGGGAGGTGAAGGGTTCTTCCCCTTTCCCTGGCTCCTTCTGGCCCTCTGAGCTGGAAGGGGGCAGGGTGAGTGGCTCCCTCCTCTCCCCACCAGCCATGGGCAGGCATAGCCTCACGTCTGGGCCCCCCTTCCAGAGGCGGGCACCAAGGAGGAGCCCGTGGCGGCCGATGTCATCAACCCCATGGCCATACGACAGCGAGAAGAGCTCCGGGAGAAGCTAGCAGCTGCCAAGGAAAAGCGCCTACTGAATCAAAAGTTGGGGTGAGGGGTCCTAGCCAGGGACAGGCAGAGGAGGCTGCTATTCTTGCTGCCTCATGGGTTGGGGTTGGGGAGCAGGTGGTGAGCTCCCCCAATCCTCACTCCCTTCCCTCCTCAGGAAGATAAAGACACTGGGGGAAGATGACCCCTGGCTGGATGATACTGCAGCCTGGATCGAGAGGAGTCGACAGCTGCAGAAGGAGAAGGATTTGGCAGAGAAGAGGGTGAGCAGCAGGGCAGCTGGGGTGGTTGCTAGGGGCCTCTGGGGGCTGCCAGGTGAGGCTGGAGCCTGGCCCTTTAGAGGTGAGATGGCTCAGAGAGGAGGGGGACTCATGGTCGGGCCATGAATTATCTGCAGCTTGCCTGCGAGGCCTTCCCTTTTTGTGCTTCCTCTTGTTAGAGACCTGGGTGTTTGCTGGTGATGCTGAATGGCCCGAGGTCACAGGCCACCCCTCTCTGTCCCATAGGCGAAACTGCTGGAGGAGATGGACCAAGAGTTTGGTGTCAGCACTCTGGTGGAGGAGGAGTTTGGGCAGAGGCGACAGGTAAGGCTGCAGCAGCTGGGGAGGGCGGGATGGGGGTGCTGCCACCTTGGTGCTGGGATCTCAGGGTTGGGTGAGTTATAGCTCCTGACTCAGCTGGATCTTCCTCCTTAGGACCTGTACAGTGCCCGGGACCTGCAGGGCCTCACTGTGGAACATGCCATTGATTCCTTCCGAGAAGGGGAGACTGTGATCCTTACCCTCAAGGACAAAGGTGAGCGAGCTGGGTGTTCTGGAGGAGGTCCCAGACACTGCTGAGCCAAGGGCAAGGGTGGGTGGTCACTGCCTCTGCCCTGTCAGGTGTGCTGCAGGAAGAGGAGGATGTGCTGGTGAACGTGAACCTGGTCGATAAGGAGCGGGCAGAGAAGAACGTAGAGCTGCGTAAGAAGAAGCCTGACTACCTGCCCTACGCCGAGGACGAGAGTGTGGATGACCTGGCACAGGCATGCCAGCAGGGTGGTGAACGGGGCAGGGCCTGGGCTGCTGAGGAGATGGGCTTCATGGCTTGTAAGGAGCCACCCTGGGTCCCAATCTGTACCTCTTGCCCTACAGCAAAAACCTCGCTCTATCCTGGCCAAGTATGACGAGGAGCTGGAAGGCGAGCGGCCACACTCCTTTCGTCTGGAGCAAGGCGGCACTGCCGATGGTCTGCGGGAGCGGGAGCTGGAAGAGATCAGGGCCAAGCTGCGGCTGCAGGCTCAGTCCCTGAGCTCTGTGGGGCCCCGCGTGGCTTCAGAGTACCTGACACCTGAGGAGATGGTGAGCGCCTCTGTGCATCATACTGGAGTGCAGATTCTTTGTGCCCCTTGGGCTGCGGGCTGCCAGTTTGCACTCGGGGAGGTTGAGCATTGGCACAGGGCTGGGTTCCTAGGTGGTTTGTAAATGGCTGCCCGAGGGAGGAGCTGGGTGTTGATGAACAGAGACTGTTGAGCCAGATGGATCCAAGCTTGTGTTCCAGCTCTGCAATGCAGCCAGCTTGTGTCTTGGGTGAGTCATTTAACTGAGCCTGAGGTGCCCATCTGGAGTGGCAATGACAGCAGCCACCTCATGAGGCTACTATGAATAGTGATAATGTGTGCAGATGATAATTTTAGAGGCTCACATGGATTTTGGGCTCAGAGGGACTGTGAACAGAGGCAAACAACAGGTGTGGTTGGTATCTTGGCTAAAGGGGAAAGAGTCTTGGAGCCACACTACGAAGGCTTCCAGGCCTGGCTCTCCCACTTAGGAGCTGGGCAACTTTGGGCAGGGTATGTACCCTCTCTGACCTCATTTCTCTCATCTCACAGTAGAGTGCTAATAGCACCCACTTCACATGTGTATATGGGAAGTGCTGGGGACAGTGCTTGGCACAGAATAACACCAAAGAAGTGGTCACTGAACTGGGCGTGGTGGCACATACCTGTAATCCAGCAACTCATAAGGCTGAGACAGGAGCATTGTCAAGTTCAAGGCCAGCCTTAGCCACTTAGTGAGATCCTATTAAAACGTAAAAAGAGGGGTTGGGGTTGTGGCTCAGTGGTAGTACGCTTGCCTAGCATGCGTTAGGCACTAGGTTTGATTCTCAGCACCACATACAAATAAGTGAAAATAAAAGTCCATCAACAATTTAAAAAATATTAAAGAAAAAACACAAAACGTGGGGCTGGGGATGTGGCTCAAGCGGTAGCGCGCTCGCCTGGCATGCTTGCAGCCCGGGTTCGATCCTCAGCACCACATACAAAGATGTTGTGTCCACTGAAAACTAAAAAGTAAATATTAAAAAAATTCTCTCTCTCATCTCTCTCTCTCAAAAAAAAAAAAACATAAAAAGAACTGGGGGTGTGGCTCATAGGCAGAGCACCCTGTGTAGTCCCAGGTACCACTGAAAAACAGAAAATGGTAGCCGTTATCAAGGTCATGGAGGCCTGCCTTCCACATCTCTCATCTCTCCTCAGGTGACCTTTAAAAAGACCAAGCGGAGGGTGAAGAAAATCCGCAAGAAGGAGAAGGAAGTGATAGTGCGGGCGGACGACTTGCTGCCTCTTGGAGACCAGACTCAAGACGGGGATTTTGGTTCCAGGTGGGTGTGACTGCAAAGGGGGTGTGAGGCTGGGTTGGCCTGGGCTGGGGCTCACTAGAGGGCCCTCCTCCTCCCAGACTGCGGGGCCGGGGTCGGCGCCGAGTGCCTGAAGTGGAGGAGGCGGCAGCCCCAGAGGATGAGGAGAAGGAGCCTGTGCCCCAGCCCCCGCCGTCAGATGACACCCGTGTGGAGAACATGGACATCAGTGACGACGGTGAGGGGCTGGTCAGGAGCAGGTGGGGATGGGTTGGGGACCAAGGAAGTGATATGAACAGGTGTCCTCCATCTCCTCACCAGAGGACGGAGGAGCTCTGCCGTCAGGGTCTCCAGAGGTGCTGGAGGAGGACGAGGCGGAGCTGGAGCTGCAGAAGCAGCTGGAGAAGGGGCGTCGGCTACGGCAGCTACAGCAGCTGCGGGACAGCGGGGAGAAGGTGAGGCCAGTGCCAGTATGACTGCGACAGCCTGTGCCCGTGAGCACCCGCATTTGAGTCAGCACAGGCGGCACTGCATCCCACCAGGAGTCTCCTTGGTGCAGAGCCGGGTCCTGAGCGAGTTTCTGGCCTTGGTGGGGGCTCCCTGCATCTGCTTTCCTGTGCCCACTCTTGGGCACTTGCTATGGGTGGGGCTCTGTTCTCAAGCCTGGGCATCCTTGGCAAGCAGGACAGTCCCAGGGCCCTGTTAGTGTGCTGGGGACAGCGGTGACCTTGTGAGCGGAGAGGCAGGCAGTAGTTTCTGATAGTGAGGAGAGCTGTGCAGAGTAAAACAAGGTAGTGTGAGGTCAGTGCTCAGAGAGGGCCTATCAGAGGCATCTGAGCTGAGGCCTAGGTAACACAAGGAGAACGAGGGGTGGAGGCTGTGGGACAGCAGATGTCTTCAGAAGTGACCCTGGAGTGCCTGAGGCCTGGGTAGGCTGGGGTAGGGAGCGAGCAAGCAGATAGATGGAGAGCCGAGGTGAGAGGTCAGCGGGTCAGTTTATATGAGGCCTGGAGGCCATAGCCTTCCTAGCCTTCCAGGGCAGTTACATGAGGCCGGCCAGGCAGAAGTAGACATGGTGACAGAATCTCTCAGCAGCTTACTTTCTTGCAGGGGGCTGCAGGGTCAAGGGAGAAGTGAGTCCTTGAAAGGGGAATTGATTAGGTGAGGTGTGGGTGGCAGGAGGGACCCTGGAGTGGAGACCAGTTGGAAGGTCCAGTGTGAGCTGTGGGAATGGCTTGCTTATTGTACCCAGGGAGAATTGGAGGGTCCCGGGTCTCAGTGGCATCACCCCAGAAACTTCTGGGTCTGCCCACAGCTGCTCCCTCCCCCAGGTGGTGGAGATTGTGAAGAAGTTGGAGTCTCGCCAGCGAGGCTGGGAGGAGGAGGAGGATCCTGAGCGAAAGGGGGCCATCGTGTTCAACGCCACCTCCGAGTTCTGCCGCACCCTAGGGGAAATCCCCACCTATGGTCTGGCTGGCAATCGGGAGGAGCAGGAGGAACTCATGGTGGGTCCCATGGCCCCCTCTTCTTGGCTGGCCAGCTCTGCTCTCAGCCACAGGCCTAGTGCTCAGGGGAGGGAGTAGGCAGCCCAGGCTGACCCTAATTTCACACCCCAGGACTTTGAACGGGACGAGGAGCGCTCTGCCAATGGAGGCTCGGAATCGGATGGGGAGGAGAACATCGGCTGGAGCACCGTCAACCTGGATGAGGAGAAGCAGCAGCAGGACGTGAGGATGGGTGTGGGCGGGGGTGTCCCTTGTGCCCCAGAACCCCCACCTCGTCCCTAGAGTGGCTCTGAGGCCCAAGGGCTGGCTGGGGTTGGGAGGCTGTCCACAGGGTCCTTGCCTGGTGGGGAGTGACAGGGCCAAGGGGGTGGGAGGAGCCTGTGTGGCTCGCTTATGCCCCACGTGTCCTCCCTAGTTCTCTGCCTCCTCCACCACCATCCTGGATGAGGAGCCCATCGTGAACAGAGGGCTGGCTGCTGCCCTGCTGCTCTGCCAGAACAAAGGTGCGGGCTGGGTGCCGTGGTGGGGAGGCAGGGTGCTGCCTGTGGGTGAGGCAGGTGCAGTGCATGCCTCTGTCCCCCTCTGCTGCCTTTTCCTCAGCCCCAGTGCCATGAACATGGGGCCTTGAATCACTTTAGTTCTGGGCATTCGGTGGCAGCACCTGTCCCTCTGCTGTGCTGTCAGGACTCTGTGTCTCCTCAGGAAGGAGTGAGGCGAGACTTGGGTTAGGTCCCAGCTCTGCCATTTCCTGGGTAAAGGTCTTTGCCTGTGTGTGCAGTGGGCATACTCAGCAGGGCGGAGGCTCTCTAGCACCCACATGCTGGGGCTGCTTCAGGCTGCCTCGGAGCTGGGCCTGTCAAGGGTGTGGGCAGTCTGGAGTCTCATAGCCTCTCTATCCCCAGGGCTGCTGGAGACCACAGTGCAGAAGGTAGCCAGGGTGAAGGCCCCCAACAAGTCCCTTCCCTCAGCTGTGTATTGCATCGAGGACAAGATGTAAGTGGGCACGCAGGGGTGCAGGCCTTCCCGGAACACAGGGAGTGGGTGGCCAGTGGTTCATACTGAGCCCCTTTATCTTGCTTCAGGGCCATCGATGACAAGTACAGCCGGCGGGAGGAGTACCGAGGCTTCACCCAGGACTTCAAGGAGAAGGACGGCTACAAGCCTGATGTTAAGATCGAGTATGTGGATGAGACGGGCCGGAAACTCACACCCAAGGAGGTACGTGCAGGCCCCTTTGCAGATAGGCCAGGCCAGTGGTGACTGGGTCAGGGAAAGGCCAGAGCCCACTGAGGGGCCTGTCTTGCTGCCTCTGACTGGGGTCCTGGTGAGGTGGTAGAGTGACCTGGTGAGACAGGTTTCTGGCTCTTGTGGGCAAGAGTCAGCAATCCCCTCCCACCTGGCACGGGGGTCAGACAGGCACCTCTGTACCTCTTGCCTGCCTACTGCAGCCAAAGCCCCCAGCCTGAGGGCCACCATCCTTGAGGGCGTGTCCAGGCTTCTACCATGGCTCTCCACCCCACACTCACTGCATCCAGCCCTAGCCCCAAATGGCAGGTCTCACGCCAGGTCCCCTGTCATGCCGGAGTCTCTGCCCTCTCCCCCTCCCTGCTGCCAGGCCTAGCCCTGGAGTGCGTGAATCGGCATGCCCTCACCCTGTTGGGAAGCTCCTCCCAGGTATAGGTGGCCCTGGCCTCACCTGTAGTCCCTGCAGCTCCTGGCCCATGCCCTGTGTCCCCAGGCTTTCCGGCAGCTGTCCCACCGCTTCCATGGGAAAGGCTCAGGCAAGATGAAGACAGAACGACGGATGAAGAAGCTGGATGAGGAGGCGGTGGGTGCCCAGGGACGTGCTGCATTTGTGGGTGCTGGGCCTCTTTCTGCCCCTGTGCTAACTGGCCCCTTCCCACAGCTCCTGAAGAAGATGAGCTCCAGTGACACGCCCCTGGGCACCGTGGCTTTGCTCCAGGAGAAGCAGAAGGCCCAGAAGACCCCATACATTGTGCTCAGTGGCAGCGGCAAGAGCATGAACGCGTGAGTGGGAGGTGCATGGGGAGGGGGTGGGGGGACTACGCCCACTTCCCTGGAGCCTGACACCCCTCTTCTCCCTGCAGGAACACCATCACCAAGTGAAGCTGGCCTCCCCCGAAGCCCCTCCCCAACTTTAATGTTAAATAAAGTTCCCTCCTTATTTTTTCCTCCCTGGTCGTGGTGCAGAGTCCAGGGTTATGCCCAGGAGGAGGGGTAGGTGGTACTCTCAGGCAGCCTGGGCCTCTTGTTCCCCATCAGCTGTGTAACTCAGGCAAGTGGCTGAACCTCTCTGAGCCTCAGTTCTGCCTTTTGTAAGTCAAAACAGCTCTGCTTCATAGGATTTCATGTGCAGATTCAGTGAGCTCATTCATTCACTCATTCCCTTGGAATTTGGGCATGAGCAAGATAGGACAGATCCCTGAACACGTGAGACTCAGAGTCTGCCCTCTCTGCCAGTTGACACCCAGTCATCAGATGGCACAACTAACTGAACAGAGATAACAGAGAACAACTAGTCTGGATCCTTGAAGATGATCCTTTACCTGCCTTGGCCCCAGCCAGCTAGGGAAACTAGTGTGTACCCTGCCCTCTCCACCTGTTGGTGGCACAGGTCCTGCTGTGGAGATGCCCTCATGCCTTCTTGGTGGACACTTCCTGATATGATGTGGAAGGTGTTTTAGAGTCTTGGTTCCCCTGGCATCTCCAGGGCTGCTTGAGCCATTGCCCTGTAATCTCCCCAGTTAGACAGTTTGCAGGGTGGCCCAGGCCTGCCCAGCCCAGTGGGATAGGGATTGAGTTCTGTACAGGGTGGAGGGGCCACCACCTGTGTCCGCCCTCCTTGGCTGCCTCAGTCTGTGAAGGTGAGGGCCATCCCAGCTGCACCTTGTCCAGGGCCAGGTCGGCTGAGCCAAGGCACTTGAAGACTTGTCCGGCACAGCTGCACCAGGAGAGGTAGGGCTCCTGCTGGGAGTGAGCTCTTGGGGCAGCATGAGCCATCAACAAGATACTTGAGAGCCCAGCATATGTGGACAGTGACCCAGCTGCTACCTCAGGCATCAGAGAAAGTGGGTGACCTGCTCCCTATCCCCCAGATACATTCCAGATGGGTCACAGATTTTAAAATAAAAGAATGAAACCAAAAAATAAATTGAAGGAAATGGTGAACTTTAAAATATAATCTTGGAGTGGGAGAATGTAAGGGACAAAACCCAGTTGCCTTAAAATAAACTATTAGTGTTGGACAATGTGATTTCTGTGTTGTAAAGACCACAAAGCAGGCAGGCCACTTTTTTCACTCTGTTGAACTTATTCTGATTTACTTTCCCCTTTGGCTGTGCCCTCAAGGTAGGTGCCTGCAGGGTGCACTTGGTGGGTCTAGGACTGGGGAATCAGTCCTTTCTCTCAAAACTGCATGCGGTGCTTCCAGTGTTGGGACTGACAGTCTTGGTGCGTCTGGCTGGCTGTTGAAGCTCGTGCCTTATTTGCAGGAAATGGACCAATAGGCTGCTTTATCCCAGGCCTGGTCTAGAGCCAAGATGGCTCCAGAGTAGAACTTTCTGGCTCTATCCGTGGCCACTGGGCAGATTAAATGGCAAGTCAGGGAACAGAAGGGCTCCCCAAGACACCTGAGGGGCTCCAAGCTGGTGCAGTCTGCTTGCTTCCTCTCTGCATCCTGTGGCTCTCAGTTCTCCGGGTTCTCAGGCTGAGGACTTACTCTTTTGTTATGTATTCTAGCCTACTCCCTAGGCTGTGCCCAGCCCAGGTGCCCCGATAGGAGGGGCTACCAAGTGCCCTAGAGGCCTGCACACCCAGGACAGGTAGGACCCAGCTTTGCTGCTCAGCAGTTGGGCAAGGCCAGCAATACTTCCCCTGACCCTCAGGCTCCTGGGCCCAGTGATACTGTAGTGCCAGCCTCAGGGACGATGGTCCCTCGGGCAGGGATGCCAGGTGAGCCCAGCAGGCACTGATGTCTTTTCCATTTACTACAGTTTGTCCTTGGGCAAGTTACTCAGTCTCTGTAAAATGGAGTCCATGAGCCCAGATTTCTAGGGCTGGTGAAAGGCATGGTTGAGAAATCCATCTCTTAAACAAACATTGGCTGCCGGCCTGCATAACCAGAGGAGCCAAACTAAGGCTTCCAGGGCGCGTGGGGCTAAGGCCCAAGGGATGGGTAACCCTTGAACAGGGCATGACCAGATGGGGTGGGAGGAAACAGCTCCTGCCTCCCCCATGGTACCTCACAGAAGGCAGGAATTTGGGGGAGGCTCAGCCACACCACATAACACCCCTCTGTTCTCATGAGCCATCTGGGCATGGTGAGGGGAACCCCGGTACAGGCTGGCTGTCCAACACTGGTGTGGCCTTTGTTCTGAGTGAGAGCAGGCCTTGTCCACTTTGCTGAGATCCTGCTCCTGCCAGGCTGAACCTACATCCTGCCCAGGTGCCCCAGATCTCCTTAAAGTCCCAAAGCTGTATTCCAGCTCCATTGGTCAGCTGTGTCCCATTCTGTATTCTGGTTAAGAGAGATTTTTTTAGTCAGCTTTTTTACTGCTGTGACCAAAAGACCTGACAATTTTAGGAGGAAAACTTATTGAGATCTCAGTCCATAAAGTGGCAGAAAAGTGTGGTAGAGGAAAGTGGCCAGGATGTGGTCACCATGAAGCAGAGAATGAGAGCTCCCCTCACCACAGACAAAATGTATATCCCAAAGGCACACCCCCAGTGATCCACCTCCTCTAGTCACACCCTACCTGCTACAATTAGTACCCAGTTAATCCTTATCAGACTGATTAGTTTAAGGCTCTCACAACCCAATCAGTTCACCTCTAATCTTTCTTGCATTGTCTTACACATGAGCTTTTGGAGGGACACCTCATAGCTAAAACCATAACAGATACTTAAAATATATAAACAGATGAATGTAATGCTAGCTGGGACTTACTATATAATCACTCCAGCATAAATAAATAAGAAAAATATGGAGGGGCAGGGAAATTAGGCAAGACTAGGAAGATGTTGATAGACTTACACTGGGTGATAGGCACGAGGGATTCATTATTACATTCCATCTATTTCTGAGTTATTCTGAAATTTTTCCATTATGAAACTTTGCTTTAAATAGAAGAAAACTGTGTTGGCTTAGCAACAGAAGAGCGTACAGATGTTCAGTGAAAGGTGTGAACAAGAATGTTCACAAGAGCATGTTTATAACAGCTGCCATCTCCGTCAATGGAAGGATAAAGAAATGGTGGATGTTCACATGTAGCAGAACAAATTCATGGATGAATCTCACAGACACAGTATGGCAGTAAAGAAGCCAGACATGAAACTACACACCATCTGCTTCCGTTCAGTATAAGAACAGGCAAAATCATTTCTACTATTAGAAATCAGAACAGAATAATGGCTTGGGACATAAAGAGGAAAAAGGCAGCCACCTGAGACTTGATTCTCTGACCTTCCTAAGATCCCATGAGTTATCTAAAATGATCTAGAAAATTTCTTTTCTAGTTAAACAACAACTTTCATATAGAACTAATATTTCTATTTGTCCTGCTTTCTATTGTTTTTCTCCTTTTTGAATAATTATTGTTTTCCCCTCTAGTGCTGGAGCTGGAACCCAGAGCCTTGTTCGCATGCTAGGCAAGCACTCTGCTCCTGAACTACATCCCAGCTCTGTTTTTTTTTTTTAAATGATCGAGTTTTTTTTTTAAATAAATATATATGTATAATATTATAAAAAATATATATTTTAGTTGCAGATGGACATAATATCTTTATTTTTATTTATTTATTTTTTATGTGGTGCTGAGGATTGAGCCCAGAGCCTCATACATGCTCGGCGAGTGCTCTACCACTGAGCCACAACCCTGGCCTGAGTTTTTGATGTTTCTTTTTACTTTCTTGGAAGTTCTACACCTGTGTCTATTCTTTGAAGCTTTCCCTTAACATTTTAACATGTGCATAAACAAAGCATAAACTTAATTCTGTTTCCCTTTAAGCCATAGGGAAGGCTTTGGATCCCTTTAATTATAGTTGCCCCTTCTGGTTTTAGATAATTTTATTATCCAGTATTTTTTGTTAGCTTTTAAAAAGTATATTTATTTAGTTATCTATTTGTTACCAGGAATGTTTAACCACTGAGCCATATTCCTGGCCCTTTTTATTTATTTATGTATTTGAATCAGGGTCTCACTAAGTTCTTAAGGCCTCACTAAGTTGAGGCTGGTTTTGAACTTATGATCCTCCTGCCTAAGCTCCCAAACTGCTGGGATTACAGGCTTGTGCCACTGCACTAAGAACTACCCCCAAGTCAGACATCACTGCCATCATCATCAATTCATGTTTTTATTAAGAAGCCTCTCTTCCCCTAACTGAGGCACACACCTGTCATCCTAGCAACTCATGAGGCTGAGGCAGAATGATCATAAATTGGAGGCCAGCCTGGGCAACTTGGAGAAACCCTGTCTTAAAAGGGCTGGGGATGTAACACACTGGTGAAGTGCCCCTGGTTCAATCCCTAGTACAAAATAAACAAAAACAGCAGTAGCAGTCTCTCTAGCCACTTCCCTGGGGCCACTTTCATTCTCTGAGTTCATCTTTTATCAAAGTCCCACTGTTGCTCAATCTGAGTGTCCTTTCTTGTGCTGGGTGGCCATCCCAATCATGGGGCTGTGATGAGTTTCAAAGCTGCTTCACCACCCGCACTTCTCTGAGGTCCAAATATTCCCAAGACAGAGTTGGCCTCAATCAAGGCCTCCACTCCAGCCAGCTGGGCTCAGTCCTTCCTGCAGCCCCCATGTTCTCTTCCCTGAACACTGGGCACACCTCATGCTGTCCACTCCTGCAGTTTCTCAGAGTCCCTCAGACTGCCATTCCAGGCCTGGAGGCCTCTAGCCCTACCTTTCTAGTTTCCTTCCTCCCTGACACAATGCCTGCTTTTTTTCAGACCCTGGAACTTTTCCTCCGGGTTGGGTGGGGGGCACAGAGAAAAACAAAATAGCCCTTCTGTGCCAATATGTGCTCTGCCTTGGGGAGGTTTTAAGGATGGGTTCCCCAAATCATTGATTTGTCAGCTCTGGCCACAATAAGAGGGGGAACAAGAAAGCTGAGGGCAGATGGTCAGCACTTCCTGCCGAAGCCCTCTCAGCAAGGCAGGTGTGGGTAGAGACGGCAAATAGACCTTGATGGCCAATGCCAGCCTATGGCAGACATAAAGCAGGCTGGGGGACCCATGTGGAAAAGGATGGCATTTGGGGACTTCAGAGAGGAGACCAGTGAGGAGAGGCAGGGAAAACAGAAGTCCAAGAGCTTCAGGGGCTGTCAGAAGGAACTGCTGAAACAGTGTGGTGAGAAGGCCTGGGGACAGGGAGGACCACTTCAGAGATGGCAGTTGGTGGGTCTTCCCCCCCCACACACATGCCCTCCCACCAAGGATCCACAGCCCCTTGAATTCCCAGAGGACAATGGAAAGGATGCATATCGTTGTCTGCAGCTGGGTTCCTATAGGGGACACATGTAGCAACAGGGCTGCCATGAGTCCCCTGCACCCCAATTTGGGTACAAACTGAAAGAAGTTCCAGCAGGACAGTTCCCTACCCTCCAAGTGCTCCCAGCCACACACTCCAGCTTCAAAGTGCTGAAGAGGAGGATGTGTCCCCAGACATTCTGACAATGCCTTAGTAAATGAATACCACTAAGTATGTGGAACTTGATGCCAGTTGTAGAGTCCACCAGACACCCCAACTTTCTTTCTGCATACTGACCACAGATCACAGAGTGCCTGTCACCTGGTCAGCAGCAGGCTTTCCCAGCAGGCTGAGCCCAAGCCAGAGCCTTGAACATTCCCAGCTGTTTTTGCCCAAAACACTGAAAGCCGGATTCTTTAAACCCTTCCATACACTCCTTTGTCCACTCACTCACTGAGGACAGACCCGGTAGTGAGGTGGCAAAACCAGATCTGACAAAATGAAATTATAAGAACACTATCTTGAAAAACCTGGGGAAAGGGTCAGTTCAGCCTTTCTTCAGGAAACCTAATTAACCACAGGTGCCTACTTTTGGATTGTAAATAACTGTCTCTAGGAATCTGACCACTCCCTTTAGAACTGTAATCTCCCCTGAGGTTTCAGAGACAAGGCTAGAGATGGCTGTGAAAAGAGCTGGTTTATCACTTTTTGCTTCTGTAAATAGGCTTCCTGTAAATAGGGAAACTTCTGTAAATAGGGAAACTTCCCCAACCCTCAACACCCCCCTCCCCAACAAGGCCTTCTGTCATGTACACTAGAATTTTTTAAGATATTTTTAGTTTTAGATGGACACAATACGTTTATTTTATTTATTTTTTTTAATATGGTGCTGGGGATCGAACTCAGTGCCTCATAGATGCTATGCAAGCAATCTACTACTGAGTCACAATCCCAGCCCTAGACTAGAAATTTTATGGCACCACATAGCCTATAAACATTGTGAGAAACTGTTGATCAGTGCTCAGAATTTGGTGTTTGTTTTCTGGGCCCGGTGGTGTAAAATAAAGTTTGGAGTTCTCCTTTTTTTTTTTTTTTTTTTTTTGGTACCGGGATTGAATTCAGGGGCACTCACCCTCTGAACCACATCCCCAGCCCTATTTTGTATTTTATTCAGAGATAGGGTCTCACTGAGTTGCTTAGCACCTCTCTTTTGCTGAGGCTGGCTTTGAACTCATGATTCTCCCAACTCAGCCTCCCAAGTTGTTGGACTCACAGTCCTGCCCCATCACACCTGGCTTTGGAGCTCTCCTTCTGTCTGAGTGTTGCTTGCTGCTTCTGACCTGTCTGTTTCCCCCAACAGTAGACACCCTGGTCTATCCCAGGGATATGCTGCAGTGCTCTGTGAGCAAGTTTTCCTAACAAAAGCTTTGGACTGCTCACTCTGGCGTGTGGTGCTTCTTTTTTTGGAATCCCAACTAGCCCCATCTCAGGAAGATTTGAGGCAATCCTTTGTGGAAATTCCCCTGCCACAGCTTTTAGGATGATGCCACATTAGAGTTCAGCAGTTGCTGTTTGGGGCATCTGGACCCTCAGACCGGCCTGAAGTTACTGTTTCCTTTTTGCATAATTGGGTGTCATGTTTTAGGGTTCTGCAACCCAGGGCAAGTTGCAGATGTGCTGGGTGGATGTGTTTATTGTGGCCTCTGCTGGTGGCTTCTATTAATACTGGTTGAATACATTGCCAGTAACTGCTTGCATCTCCTCACCTGGACCAGGGTCCTGCAGGCAGAAGCAGGAGGAAAGTCAGCACTCTGTCCAAGCAAGAGGCACTAAAGCAACGGACAGCCCATACTGTCCAAGTGTTAATGACCTGGACTGGTTAGTAACAAGCGTATCAGGTGCTTGGCAACTCACTGAGGACCTAGCAAGGGTTAAATAACAAAGTAGACATTTTAGCATCATCAGAATCTGTCAGAATCACTGAAAGAATTAATGGAGAGATTTCTAAGATTTTTTTTTTCAGATTAGAACTTGTAGCCAGTATATTAACTAAGATATAAATGAAAAAGAACTAGAATCAGATTCAAAATCATTTAAATGGCATTAAAAAACAAATGTTGAACAGGGTGTTATGGCTTGGATCTTCTGTCTGTTGCAGTACTGAGGACTGAACCCAGGATACTGAACCACTTCACTAGGTCCCCAACTCTTTTTTTTCTAAGTTGTTGAGGCTGGCCTTAAACTTGAGATCCTCTGGCCTTAGCTTCCCAAGTTGCTAGGATTTCAGGCATGTACCACCATGCTCAGTTATGGTTTGGATCTTAATATTCCACAGAGGTCATATGCTTGGTCCCCGGCCTATGGCACTATTGGGAAGTGTGGAAGCTTTAAGAGGTGGAGCCTAATAGAATAACAGATTAAGTTGTAAGGTCATTGGGAGTTGCTCTCAAAGGGGATGCTGGTCATCCTCTGCCATGTGTTCCCTTCGTGATGTACTATGCTGCCACAGGCCTGAAGCAACAGTCTCAAGTAACCATGGACTGAAAACACGAGCCAAAATAAAACTGTCCTCCTTTTAAATTGTTTATCTCAGGTATTTAACAGTGATGGAAATTAATTTTAAAGGAGATTAAAACTGGGCTAGGATTTAGCTAAGTGGTAGAGTGCTTGCCTAACGTGTGCAAGGTCCTAGGTTCCATCTCCAGCACTGCAAAAATAACAAAAACCAAAGCAACAAACAAACAACATGCCTTGTTCCTTCCATAGGCACCTGGATTCTCTTGCAATATGCCAAAGGATCAAACTTGACATAATATGAGCCACTAGTGGGGTACTATATTTTTCACACTCATGATATCCTGACAGTGGTTCCCCCTGAGGAATACTGCCCACACCTTTTTTTGTAAACTCCTCAAATAGGTAAGTAGAGATGGCTGGACCTTGAATGAGGAGAAAATCCAGGGTCCTTAACCCAAGTAACTTTTGAGGGGTTGCCTCAGCAACTACTAAGGATCAAGTGCTGGCCTTCTGCCTTCAACTGTAAAGGAAGGACCTACACCAATTTGGCTTCTTTGGATAGTGAAGCCAGCATAGTCCACATTTAAGATTTTTTTCTAAAGCCCTGTACTGGGCCACCAGATAAGAAGTCATGTTTAAGTGGGCCCCTGCAACAGGAAGACTTCAGGAGATCAGGAAGCTGTAAGGCAGGCCTGCCACTGAGCCTCATCTCCCTTAGCCCCATGGAATTACGTTCCCAAAGCTGATTGGAGTCTGGAAATTATATGCCACCAGTGTTCACTAGCCCTGGCAATTCCCATGCTACTGAGAAGCACATACTCTGTAGAAGGAACCCACATGTACTCCCTATTCCTCTTGTAAGAGAATCCAAGCACATAGATTCCAACAGACAGCACCTGCAGTTCTTTTCTCGGTTTGAAACTAGACCTGTTGGCACATGGGCAGGCAGAGCAACCCTGAAACAAAGCCTGATGGGAGGGATGGGAGACACCCTGGTGCCTTGCCTCTCAAAGGGCTATCACAGAAGGGCACTGGCAATGGCTTCCAGAGTTCTCTACCAAGGAAATTTCCAAAAGCAAAAAAAAAAAAATAAAATAAACAAATACAAGGAAATTTCTGGTAGGGCACCTGTAGCTTTAACATGCTGAGAACTGAACTTGAAGTGAGATAAAGAACACAACAGACGGGGAGCCACCACAGGTGGGCTACTGCTGAGGAAGGAAACAGTGAATCAGAGGGCCACACTGAGAAAATCTTGCAAAAGGAAGGACTAAAGAAACTAAGAGCAAGACCAAAAGAATTAAGGATAGAAGGTAAAGGTGCTAATATTCAGATAATAGGAATTTTAAAAGGAAAAATAAACATGAAGGGAAAAAGTAAGCCCCTTGGATCAAAAAGGCAGAAAGAGTGCCGAAAAAAGGAGATAAAAGGAATTGCCCACACCTCCATATCACAAAATCTTTTTTTTTTTTAAAGAGAGTGAGAGAGGGGAGAGAGAGAGAGAGAGAGAGAGAGAGAGAGAGAGAGAGAGAGAGAGAATTTTTTAATATTTATTTTTTAGTTCTCGGCGGACACAACATCTTTGTTGGTATGTGGTGCTGAGGATCGAACCCGGGCCGCACGCATGCCAGGCGAGCGTGCTACCGCTTGAGCCACATCCCCAGCCCAACAAAATCTTACAAATATCAGAAAGCTTAGAGAGAGTGTGCCACATACAAATGAAGGAGAAATCAGTCGTCATTAGATTTTTCAACAGCAATGCCAGATGCAGGAAGACAAAGTTGTTTCTAAACCATTAAAGAATTTAGAACCCAGAATTTTATATACATCCAAACTGTCATTTAAATATGATGAATTACTTCCAATATGCCAATTATAACAGAAAGTTAAATGGATTAAATTCATCAGCTAGGAAGATAAAAAAAATGATTCAGTTCTTAAAATCTAGATACAACTAGAAACATCTCAAGCATGGGTGTGCCAAGATGAAAATGCAAAGGATGGAAAAAGGCTTGTTAGGCAAAAAATACTAGCTAGAAGAAAACTAGGGTAGGTGTATTAACACCAGACGAAATGACCAAACGCACGTGGAGGAGTCCCACAATCATAGAGGTTTCCAGTCCCTGAAGATGACAGCAATTCTGACACGTTGTGTTTATACACTCCAGCCTTGTATATGTGTATTCTTCTTGAAAGATTTTCAAAAATGGGTTGGTGGGGCTGGGGTTGTGGCTCAGTGGTAGATCACCTGCCTTGCACATGAGGCACTGGGTTTGATCTTAAGCACCACATAAAAATATATATATATATATATATATATATATATATATATATATATATATATATATATATATTTTAATTGGGCTAGTGTGTGGCTCAGTGGTAGAGCGCTTGCCTAGTATTTTTAAGGCCCTGGGTTCCATCCCCAGCACTGCATACACATACACACACACACACACACACACACACACACACACATACACACACATACATACATACCTAAAGATACAAGAAAACCATATGAAAAAAGAAAGTGAGGGGGCTGGGGATATAGCTCAGTTGGTAGAGTGCTTGCTTTGCATGCACAAGGCCCGTGGTTCAATCCCCAGCACCACACACACACAAAAAAAAAAAAAAAAAAAAAGAAAGCCTGGTCAGCAGCAGGCTTTCCCAGCAGGCTCCTGATGGAATTTAAGAAGATGGTTACCTTGAGCCTTGGGAATGGGAACAGAATGGAATGGGTAGATAAGTGGGGGGTATAGGACACATTTTTGGGTTATTGTTAAAATCCCATTCTCATGAAGGTGATTACAACATTAAACATAACCAAACAATTAAATACAATGACTTACTATATTTTAATTTTTATTTTATTTGGGTTCTTTTGTGTATGTGGGGGTGGGAACTGGGGGTTGAACATAGGGCTTTGTGAATGCAAGGCAGATGCTTTGCCACTGAGCTACATCCCAGTCCTTATTTATTTTGCACCAAGGATTGAACACAGAGGTGTTTAACCACTAAGCCACATGCCCACCCTTTTATTGGAGACAGGGTCTTGCTAAATTGCTGAGGGCCTCACTAAGTTGCCCAGGATAGCTTCAAACTTGTGACTTTCCTGCCTCAGTTTCCTGGGGTTGCTGGGATTATAGGCATATGCCACCATGCCCAGCTATTATTTCACATGTTTTTTTTTTTTTGGGGGGGGGGGCGGGGGGGTTTCCTTCAGTGTTTTGGGCAAAAACATCTGGGAATGTTCAAGGCTCTGGCTTGGGCTCAGCCTGCTGGGAAAGCCTGCTGCTGACCAGGTGACAGGCACTCTGTGATCTGTGGTCAGTATGCAGAAAGAAAGTTGGGGTGTCTGGTGGACTCTACAACTGGCATCAAGTTCCACATACTTAGTGGTATTCATTTACTAAGGCATTATCAGAATGTCTGGGGACACATCCTCCTCTTCAGCACTTTGAAGCTGGAGTGTGTGGCTGGGAGCACTTGGAGGGTAGGGAACTGTCTTGCTGGAACTTCTTTCAGTTTGTACCCTATCGTCAGTGGTCGGCTGTACCACAATGCAAATGTACTTAATGCTAATGAACTGTATGCTGAAAAAATGGCTAAGATGGTACATATTATTGGGTATTTTACCACACCTAGGAAAAACACTAGAAACCAACACTTAAAAAATAAGTTGCATTGGGGCTGGGGATGTGGCTCAAGTGGTAGCGCGCTCGCCTGGCATGCAAGCGGCCCGGGTTCGATCCTCAGCACCACATAAAAAGATGTTGTGTCCGCCGATAACTAAAAAATAAATATTAAAAAAAAATTCTCTCTCTCTCTCTTTAAAAAAAAAAAGTTGCATCAAGGGAAACTTTAGCCTTTTTATCCTACAAGGGTTGACTGCCCTAGCCCCCAGGTACCTGGTAATTACAAAGGGAAAATAATAGTACCTCACAGGTATCTTAGTCAGCTTTTGTGTCACTGTGATCAAAACATTAAAAGAACAACTTAAACGGGGTAAAGTTTATTTTGGTTCATGATCAGAGGTCTTGGTCCACAGGTGGCTGACTCCATAGCTCTGGGCCTACAGTGAGGCAGATTATCATGGGGGCAGGGTGTGGGGAAGGGAAGCTGCTCCCCTCATGGCAGCCAAGAAACAGAGAGAAAAGGGGGAAGGTCCATAGGGAAGAGGCACCCTTCCAGGGCATGCCCCCAGTGACCC
This sequence comes from Urocitellus parryii, assembly GCF_045843805.1. Taxonomy (NCBI): domain Eukaryota; kingdom Metazoa; phylum Chordata; class Mammalia; order Rodentia; family Sciuridae; genus Urocitellus; species Urocitellus parryii. The sequence continues at coordinate 7,236,816 of NC_135534.1, read as the reverse complement.
AGCTCCTCCAGTCACACCCTACCTGCCTACAATGACCACCTAGTCTGTCCAAGTAAGATGGACCGATTAGATTACAGCTCTTGTAATCTGACCTTTCACCTCTGATTAATCCTGCATTAGCAGGAGCTTTTGGGGGACACCTCATATCCATCATAACAACATGGAAAAAGTTTAGAAGCCACCCCCTTTTCCCAGGTGATTAAAATCAGTATCTGCTGTAACCAGACCTCTCCTCCTGAAGCATGTGATGTCCCTTACCTGCACTACCTAGAGTAGTCACTCAGAAACAACAGGACACCATACTTTTATATCAAGAGGTGCAGTAAGACCTTGGTCCTGTGCTGTTGGTACAAAAAGCTGTTTGTCTCAAATCTAAGCACACAAAAGCAATCATACAAATCCAACACCGGATATTTTTGTCGGGTGATTGAGCTTGTCAAAATAGCCAATTCTATAAAGAAAAAAGTTAAGGGGTTTGTTCTAAATTAAAAGTAACTAAAGAGATATTAACTAAAAGTAACAATGCTGTGTGTATAAATAGAATATGGCAAAATGCTCTTAGCTGACTCTGTTGAAGGGATATGGGCATTATTTTACAATTCAACCTTTATTTAAGTTTGAAAATTCTCATGTTTGGTTTGGAGGAGGAAAAGCTGAACAACTAGGAGCTAAGCATACAACTACAAATGTGGGGAGAAGAGCTACAGAATAAGCCCAAAGGGGTGTAAGTGGAAAATATGACAAGAGCAGAAATTCATGAAATAGAAACAGCTACTAATGAATGGGAATGAAGGCAAAAAGCTGGTGCTTTGAAGAGACTAATAATGGGGCTGGGGATGTGGCTCAAGCGGTAGCGCACTCACCTGGCATGCTTGCGGCCCGGGTTCGATCCTCAGCACTCCATACCAACAAAGATGTTGTGTCCGCCGAGAACTAAAAAATAAATATTAAAAATTCTTTCTCTCTCTCTCTCTCCCCTCTCTCTCTCTTTAAAAAAAAAAAAGAGACTAATAATGAACTTCTGCCAAGAGTGACAGGGACACAAGGAGAAAGCATAAATGATATTTGATATGAAAAGGAAATAACTTTGGATACAGATTTGCCTTATAAACATAAGGTAAGTCTACAGAGAACTTTGTGCCAGTAGATTTAAAGCCATAGTTAAAATGAGAAAATATGGAAGTATTTTTCCTTGAGAGTATAACTGACTCAAGAACAGGAAACCTTACTAACCTTTCACCACTAAAAGTTCAGAGCTAGGTGTAACTCAGTGGAAAAGCACCTGTCTGGCATGTACAAGGCTCTGGATTCCATTCCCAGCATCACAAAAACAAAACAAAAATCAAAGTCAAAATCTAGTCACCTCCTTAAGAAATGCCAAGTTAGTTTTACAGAAAATTTTACTAAACATTTTAGAAATCCAGAATTCCAATCTTTGTTTGGTGGTAATAAGGATTGAACCCAAAGCCTTGTACATGCTAGGCAAATGCACTATACGTGACCTACATCCCCAATCTGTAATATAATTTAATCTAATTTATTTGTCTTGGTACTGGGGATTGAACCCAGGGTATTTTACCACTAAGCCACAATCCCTGCCCTTTTTATTTTTTGAGACTGACTTGCTGAGTTGCTGAGGCTGGCTTCTAATTTGCAGTCCTCCCAAACTGGTAGGATTACAGGCGTGCACCACCACACCCTGCTCTCCAACTCATTTTGTGTTGATACGAACTTGACATAAAAAAGCAAAAAACAACAACAACAACAAAAAAAAACAGGGCTGGGGCTGTGGCTGTGGCTCAGCAGCAGTGCACTTGCCAGGCGTGTGTGAAGCACTGGGTTTGATTCTCAGCACCACGTATAAATAAATAAAGTGGGGCTGGGGATGTGGCTCAAGCGCTAGCACAATCACCTGGCATGTGTGTGGCCCGGTTTCGATCCTCAGCACCACATACAAACAAAGATGTTGTGTCCGTGGAGAACTAAAAAATATTAAAAAAATTCTCTCTCTCTCTTAAAAAAAAAAATAAAGGTCTATCAACAACTAACAACAACAACAACAACAACAACAAACAAGGACCATAGAAATCTGAAAAGCTTAAACCATATCACTTATGAGCTTACAATTTCCCCGAATATCAGGAACCTGAATCCAGCAATGTAAGACTGCTGAGGGCCATTACCAAGTAGGTATGACACATCGTAATCCTTGCTAGTGTACCCCATGTTAAATGGACTTGCCTTGGAAATTTGCTGCGACCTTGCTTGTGTGTTTGAGAAAGGTGACCCTGCTCAATCACCAGGGTGGATCCAGGATTAGGGTGTATTCCTGCAGGAAGTATCTCCGTCCTTGGGTTTAGGGCGTGCCAATAGGAGTTTTAGGGAAGTTGAGGTTGAAGATTATTGCTGCTGGGATTAGGATGTTCCTGCTGCTTGTTCCCGTTGAATTCTCCTGAGATTAAAATGGGATTTGGAAAAAGCCTCGTGGAGTAGGATTTGGGATCGGACATATTGGAATTGCCCCTGAACGTGTGTGGAGGCTGGTGTGAGATCAGGAATAAAGAATTGCTGTTTGAACCTACAAAGCTCTGTGGTGGCTCGTGATTCTGTGCCAAGCCGAGACATTGGCACTTGGCTTTTGGCATAAGACAAAAAAACATTGTGACAGTTTTTTGCCAAGAATGCAAGTTTTTTTGTTTTGTTTGGGGTCTCACTATGTTGTTCAGGTTGGACTTGAACTGATGACTCAAGCATCCTCTCCAATAGCTGGGATTATAGTTGTGTGCCACTGCACCTGGCTTATAAGAATGCTCTAATGTGTCAAAATGTCAAGATACTTCACCACATTTACAGATTAAAGAAAAGCTCCACATGATGTGTTCTGGTTGCCATTTGTGCTTCTTGGTGCTTCTGCCCGGGTAGCTGGGTGACAAAGTGTGAGATGGCAGTGTAAGGAACACCCATCAGAAGTGACATGGCTATAAAAGCTGGTCCTGAAGTGATGGGAAGTGCAGAGACAGGAGGGCCCCAGAGTGTCAAGTACCATGCCAGGAGGGGCCACAATGCATGGATTGGCCACAGCTTCAGTGGAAAGGGGCTCTTGGGACACACTCAGTGCATTCTGGGAGATCTCATCAAACATGGTTGGATCCCACCACAAAGTTAGGGAAACAGATAACAGAGAATGACAGAGAAAGTAGCACACAGAATTCAAGGATCTTTCCACCATGCATAGCTACAGTCTACAGGTACTAAATAGCTGATAAAAAATGGAGAAGTAGAGATTAAAAGATTTTAGGGGGTACTAGGGATATAGCTCAGTGGTCAAGTACTTGCCTAGCATACACAAGAGGCTATCAGGTAGATTATGGAATCACCGAGAAAGCTGGAGAAAAAGTAAAATCAAACTTACAACACCAAAAATCTCACACTGACACAGCCCAGTAGAGTAATTAAGGGGAAAAGACAGCCTCAAATGTTAGAAAACTGAAATTAAATCAGCTACCTGTATAATCTGAGAATCTACAAATAAGCAGGCACACTCAAAGAAACAGAAGGAAAAGGTCAACAAAAAATGCACCTCTTGCAAAGCTAGCCAAAGAAAAGCGAATACACAGAGTATGAGACACAGTTGTTGGTTCCATCTGCCTGTACCCCTCTCCCAGCCTTTTTTGGTAAGAGTACTTCTCTAGTCTGTGGGAAACATACATCATACAGATAAGGTGTGGTTCATTCTTCTCCCTCAGGCCTGGCCACAGCAAGTGACCCTAGCAATACCAATCAGCCTTCCCTGAATCACAGAGATCCTCAAGGAAGGGCCTCTGTCTATGCAGGCTGTGTATAAACTGGAGCTTCCTGCAGAAAACATCTGTAGGAGGCAAAAGGATCCATCAAGCTGAAGCCAGAGACAGCTCTGAGAAATGCTGGCCTCTGACAGCTTTGCTCCAGGCACCATTCCTCAACATCACATGAACAACTCTCACTGGCTTCTGCTAATGAATGTGATTTTTTATCATTTACAGGTAAGAGATCCTAAATAATACAAATATTATGTATGATATTTTGCCCCAAAAGTTAAATATTAATGAAATGTACTATCTTGAAAGGCAGAGGTCTGCCCCTAAAATTAAGGAATTTGACACTCTGGACACACCTAGTAAGTCCTACCAAATTCTGAAGAAAATAATTACTATTCTATCATTTATTCAAGTCTAAAGATGATTTAATGTCTCCAAACTTATTCAAGGCCCTAAGCAACTCAGTGAGACCCTATCTCAAAAGAAAAAATTAAAGGGCCTGGGCATTGGGCTGGTGTTTTGACTCAGCGGTAGAGTGCTTGCATAGCATGTATGAGGCCCTGGGTTGCATTCTCAACACCACGTATAAATAAATAAAGGTCCATTGACAACTAAAAAATATGTATATTAGAAAAAAAAAGGCCTAGGGATTTAGCTCAATGGTAAAGCTCCCTATTCAATTCTCAGCACACCCCACCGCCCAATAAAAGTGAAACTGGCCCATAGACACAAAAGTCCTAAATAAGTAAATAAATAATATACTGAATTATGCAAAACTAAGCAACTGCATGCATTTGATCTCAGCCCCAACTATTCAGAAAGCTGAGGCAGAAAGGTCAGAAGTTTGAGGTCAACCTCAGCAACTCAATAAGGCCTTGTCTCAAAATAAAAAGGGCTCTCTGGATATACTCAGTGGTGGTGTGCACCTGAGTTCAATTCCCAGCACCAGAAAATCCAGTAAAACAAAAAAATAAAAATAAGCAGGATTGCTGGCTGTGGGCGCATGCCTGTGACCCAAGTGGCTCAGAAGACTGAGGCAGGAGGATCATGAGTTCAAAGCCTGCTTCTACAACTTAGTGAGGTCCATCTGGGGGGAGACTCTGTCTCTAAATAAAATACAAAAAAGTGCTAGGGATGTGGCTCAGTGATTAAAGATCCTTGGGTTCCCTCCCTAGTATCAACATTAGGAAACCTATTAAGCAAGTTTTAGGAAACCTATTAAGCAAGTTAGTACATTAATACAATAATTTGATTATCTCAACAGATGTCAAAATTCATCATTGTTGAATAAAATGGGGAAAATACATGTCAATAATCTAGGAACAGAAGGAACCCTTCAGCTAATGAAAGAAATCCACCAGATGCCTAAAGCAAGGGCCCTATCTCATGTTGAAACAGAGCACCATTCCCACTAAGAAACAATTGCCAATTGACACCCTGGAGGCCCTGGTCTCTGTGACTCACAAGGAGAAGAAACCGAGGTAAAGGGTAAGATAAAAGATGCTACTAGCAGTACATGACTTTGACTAGAAAGCCAAGAGAATCAACTGAAAAATTATTAGAACAAATCAGAGTTCAATTAGATCCATGAAGTAAGCAACAAAGCTTTCCTATATGCTAGTGACAGTCAGAAACGTCATTTCAAAAGATCCCATTTATACGGGGTGTGGTGGTGCATGCCTATAATCCCATCGGCTTGGGAGGCTGAGGCACGAGGATCACGAGTTCAAAGCCAGCCTCAGCAAAAAACTACACACTAAGCAATTCAGTGAGACCCTGTCTCTAAATAAAATACAAAATAAGGCTGAGGCTGTGGCTCAGTGGTCAAGTGCCCCTGAGTTCAATCCCCAGTACCCCCCTCAAAAAGAAGATCCCATTAAGTAATAAGGAATTCATAACAAGTAACAAATAATTTTACAAAATTCCTAAGACTAAATCAAATTAGAAATGTAAAAGGCCCATATGAGAATACCCACACTTACAAAAGAACACATATATCTACCCGCAGTCCTGGAGAGGAATATTCAAAACCGCTAAGATAACCATTTCTTCCTAAATCAGACTACATGAAACCATGCCAATGAAAATCCCAACCAGACTCTTACATGAAAAATTGGCAAGCTCATTCTAAAGTTCTAGGTAAGAGAAAATGCAAAATGGTCAAGAAAGGGTGGGGGCAGGGGAATTGCATCCCAGGTCCCAAGCACACAGCAATCAATACATGACACTAGCACATGGACCCTCTGATAAGACATCTCAGAGAAACCCAAATATATGTAGGAGTTTGAGACAGGGACTTGCTATATTGCCCAGGAGAGCCTCAAACTCACAATCCTTTTGCCTCAGCTTCCCAAGTGGATGGGATTATAAAAATGTGCCACACTGCACCCAGCTTGTAGGAAATTTTTAAAAAGGTGCTTCCAATGAGGAATCAACGATTCAATAAATTTTATATCTGAATGACTCTTCTAGGAAAAAAGTTAGCTCTCTACATCCTAAAAAAACAAACTTCAAGGTGGGCATGGTGGCACATGCCTGTAATCACAGTGGCTTGGGAGGCTGAGACAGGAGGATCAAGAGTTCAAAGCCTCAGCAATTTAGCGACGTCCTAAGAAACTCAGTGAGACTCTCTCTAAATAGAAAATACAAAACAGGAGTGGGGATGTGGCTCAGTGATCAAGTGCCTCAGAATTCAATCCCTGGTTACCACCTCCCCTCCCAAAAAAAAAAAAAAAAAAAATCCAAAACAAACTTCAAAAGAAAAAAAAAAAACTTCAGATGAATTTCTGTATCTGTGTGAAGATATATCTTGAATTCATCTGATTTCTGTATACACATGTACATCATTTTGCACATGCATATATACATATGTATTCAAGGCCAAAACAGAATGTGCGTGAGAAGCAGAAAAATGAGGTAGAAGCTACAGAGAATGTGGGGACTGGTAAAGTCCTTTTGGTTGTTTCAGAAATGGGATATCCTACAGTGTATGTGTTGCTAACACCTCCAGTAATGACCAAAAAACATCCCGAAGAAACAAAATAAGAGTCCTTAAGGACAGCTGCAGAGCTCAAGGAAGGCCCAGTGGCTTCCAACAGGAGGTAAACAGGAGCATACTTGTGGAGTTGGTGAATGGGTGAGTTTTCCCCCAAAGGTTACTACTTCTTGATGAAGCATGAGCCTGGAACTACCAGGGAAGGAGGATTTAAGTTTTGAGACACCCCAGAGTAGACCGGCTGGGCAGTGCTTAGTGTCCATTTAGGCTTGGAGGGATTCATTTAAGGTACAATGAATGGGCCAGGCTGACTGCTTTCTGGCCCAAGTGCCTGGAGTTCAAGCAAAGAGGTGAATGACCAGGTTCACTCAGGGTTAGAATTTTACTAGATGAAAGGAATGGCAGAGACAGAGGAGTGAAGGTGTGGACAACAGACCCCACATTACAAAAGGAGGAAAGTGAAGGCAGGAGGTTAATGGTAGGAATATTAGGAATGTAAGACAAGGATAGAAAACTTTTGTAGAGGAGGTAGCTAAGAAAGCTAGGAAGTGGTAAATGTACAGGTATCTAAATTCTGAAAATACTGCAATATTTAGTGTTATCAAAGGTTCGGGGAGCAAGTAGGGGTATAGAAAACAAAATGGAATAGAAGACAAGGACATTCAGGCTGAAGATCTCAAGGAACCAGGGATAAAGTGCTGAAAAGCTCCGTCATGGCGGGGATGCTCTGACCCAGCAGGGAGAAAGATTAAGCCAGGATGTGAACTCTTCATTTATTTATTTTTTGGTACCAGGATTGAACTCAGGGGCACTCGACCACATCCCCAGCCATATTCTATATTTTATTTAGAGACAGGGTCTCACTGAGTTGCTTGCACATCACTTTTGCTGAGGCTGGCTTTAAACTCGCGATCCTCCTGCCTTAGCCTCCTGAGCCACTGGGAAGGATTACAGCATGAGCCACCACATCCGGAAGGATGTGAACTCTTTGATGCCTAGGACAATGCCAATCATAAGGGGGAGAGGACAGTTAGAGGCAAAAGCTTCTAAGAAGAGGGATCACAGGATTTCCAAGAGGGTCAATGTCTACTAGGGAGGCTGTGGCAAGAGGATTATAAGAAAGTCATAAGGAGGTCACCAACCCTACTTCTGGTGCTGATGCACAAAGGAAAAGGGCGAGGGTGAGAACACAGCCTCCATTTAAAAAGTTATACAACAACACACACACACACACAAAAAAGTTATACCACAGCCTGGTGTAGTGGCACGTTCCTGTAATTCTAGCTACTCACGGAGGCTGAGGCAGAGGGATTGAAAATTTGAGGCCAGCCCCAGCAACTTAGCAACACCACACCTTTTTAAAGAATTATATAGGGCTGAGATGTACCTCAATAGCAAAGCACTTGCCTAGCATGCATATGGCCCTGGGTTCCATCCCTGATACTGAGGCAGATGTGTGGGTGGAAAGGTTATATGACAGTCATATCCTCAGGGAATAACCCAGTTTTAAAATGGAATCAGGAGATGGTTAAGACACAGTGGTTCACTGACCACAAAGCAGATGTTCTGGAGGTGATGAAAAGTTAAAAGTACAAGAAAGATATGGTTTAATGAGGGAATGCACAGCAGCAGGAGACGAGCAGTCTAGTGGTAGGAATGACTAGAAAGGCTGGGGAAGCAGCTCACAAGGCACCACAGGATTCATCCAGAGCATCTATAGAGGCAGGTGGGTGGACATAGGTCCTTTGCTACAACCTTGAATGCTTATATCGGTGTTAACTCCAAGAGGCTAGGAAGTAGGACTGTTCCTAATTGTGAAACACACGCAAGGAGGTACAGCATAGGGCCTGGCACTTTCTAAATGCCCAATAAGTGTGTGTGAGTGAATCACTTGGGAAAGACTCAGCCAGTTCCCATTTTCTCCCCGATCTGGCCACAAGCCCCAAGGCCTCTACCAAGGAGCAGGTTTTTAATTTACTATAAGTCTCCCTCACCACAGAGAGCCACTCAGACACCAGTACAAGTCACCACCCACCAGGGGTTTAATTCTCCTAGGACAAAAGGTCAGTTCAAGAGGGTCCTGCCTTGTCCCCATCCAGGGGTAAAGATCTGCAGGGCACCCTGGGAATGTCCAAGCCCAGAGGAGCCTGGGAGTAGTCCCTGAGCAAGTGGAAAAGTGGATCCCAGAGTCTCAGGCCACCTCTTCCTCTTCACTCTCCTCCTCACTCTCATGATACTGTCTGCGATTGGTGTTAACAAAGAGGTCAGAATCATCTTCAGAGGCAGACTCTTCTCCTGATGACTGTGGCTCAGCTGGGAGTTCTGGCTGAGTCTGTCTGCATGGAGGAAGCAGAAAGAGTCAGCTCAATACCTGCTAGGAAAATCATATCTGCAACCAAGGAGTCCCCACAAAGGAGGATCATTTGGCCAAGCAGTCAGACACACAGGTGTTTAAAAATGCAGCAGTTCCAGAGAGAAAGAGAGAGAGAGAGAGAGAGAGAGAGAGAAAGAGAGAGAGAGAGAGAGAGAGAGAGAGAGAGAAGCAGTTCCTTAAAAAACACAAGGAGAGACAGAGAGTCAGAGCCAATAGTGGGAAAACAAACACTGTCCCCCACCCAAAAAGTTTACTACAGCCATTGGTTTCAGTTAGGAATCAAAACAATTCTACTAACACTTACTAGGCCCATATTCCACGCCAGGTACCGTACTAAGCAACTTTATAAGCATTAGCTCCTTCTTACAAAGCTCCTACCTTATACATGAGAAAACAATCTTAAAAGACTAAGTAACACGTCTAAAGTAACTTAACTATAAATGGCAAAGGTAGGAATTTAACCCAGGGCATCTAACTTTCAAGCCATATTCACAACCACATGTTCTGCCACATGTTTAGGAACTCTCACCAGGTATCCTACAAAGAGAGAAATGTAGGCTCTACTTTCTCCAGACAAAGGTAAAAACCCTATTTTCTCTTCCCTACACTAGGGTGTGCTCCTCACCTGTTCCTGTTGTGTTTCTCAGCCACTTCAGAGAAGGCCTCAGGCCTGTGCCAAGAGAAGAGCCAGGTCAGAGAGGACAGAGAAACCTCTCAGCAAAAGAGTTGTTTCCAGCTGTCCCTGCCAGGGATGCCACATTCTTCCCTCTCCCAATTCCCTAGCTAGGAAGTCAGTGTCCCCCAGAAACCACAAAGCTAAGGATCAGGGGCATCCTACCAGAGGCCCTCCTTCTGCAGAGAGCGCACATGGTCCTTGCAGAGAACAAAGGAGATCTCAGCCTTCACCTTTTCTCCCTCTTCAATGGGGTCAACGATGAGAAAGTCCCCTGTAGGCAAGAAAAGGCAAAGTCAGCCATGCTTGCAACGGGGAGCCAGGACCACAGGAAATGATTCTGTCTCCTAGAAGGCTGCCTTTCTCACCTCTCTTAATCCAGATGTTCTTGCGGTATTTGGACGGCATGCTCACCAGGAAGCGCTGCCCTTGGGCTGTCTCCACCTCATGCAGATTATTCCCTGGTGTCCTGAGTACCTGGTCCAAGAAAGACCAAGAGACAGCTTTATCAGTCACAAACACCCTCTGATCTGCAATGCACCCTACTCCCACCCCAGGGGTCCTATGGAGTGGAGGGGTTGGGAGCAGAACAGCCTGTGCCCAGTGCCGCTCACCCTCACGATCTGTTGCTGGTCAGAGGGCACCATGTGCTCCCCCAGCACCTCCTTCACCACATGCTTCCTCTTGGTGGCCTGTGACATGCTGGGTCCTGTCCCAGGGTGGTTAGGAACAAGAATACCGTAAGCTCCTCCTCTGAAGTTATTTTGATGACAGTTTCAGAAGCCAGGCTGTATGAAGATATGAAGATGGGAGGGGCCATTTACTGGAGAGCATCCTGGTTAAGGATTCAAGGTCTCACTGCCTAGATTCAAATTCTGCCTTGGCTATTCCCTGTTTATCTTTTTTTTTTTTTTAATTTGCTTATTTGCTTTTGATACTGGGTATTGAACTTAAAAGTGCTTTACCAGTGAGTTACATGCCCAGCTTTTTTTTTTTTTTTTTGAGATGGGTCTGGCTAAGTTGCTCAGGGCCTTGCTATGTTGTCGAGCCTGGCCTCCAATTTGTGATCCTTTTGTCTCAGGCTTTGGAGTTGCTGGGATTACAGGCTTGCTGCAGCAAGGAGTGTCAACTTCTCAGTAAAAAAACAAATGACTCAATTTGTGGCTCAATGGTAGAATGCTCGCCTAGTGTGTCTGAGACACTGGGTTTGATCAACGTCTAAAAATAATAATAATAATAGGACAAAACTGCTCAACTTTTCTATGCCCCCCCCGAAAACAATAGCTAACTCAACACTGCTATAAAATAAGATAACGAAAATGCCCTCAGCATGCATATCACACGAGATGACTCCTGTTATCAGAAGTCCTGTTGTGGTCAGGAACTATACATATTTCAGAGAACTTGAGATAAATTGTACCTTTCTCGACATGAATATCATCCCATCTCTAGCACAGCCACGTAACACAAATGCTCAATCTCTTAACACACTACAGGCAGAGACCACCACGACTGTCCAAGCCAGAAATGCGTGAAGGGTCGAGGTGAAGCAAGCTTGGTCTGCGGCAGCTGCCGTATCTCGGAAGACCAGAGCTGGTATCACCGAAACTGATAGTTTCCAAAGGAAACTCCGACGTGTATCTAATTGCCGTCTCCAGTCCTCTGCTCCCCTCACCCGGAGGAAAGACCCACACTTACTCGTTGGCCCTTGGGTTCCACAGGCGCTGCACAAGCAACCCTGTTTTCCAGCTGGACGCTGAGAGCGGATAGTTCACGACTCGAAATTTCAAAGCCGAGCCAACGAAGGCACAAAAATGGGACTTGCCGGTGATCACCACGGAACAGCAGTTCTGGACTCCGGATCGTGGCGTTCCCAATTTCCGCTAGTCCAACTACAAGGAGGACACCAGTTTGAGTCGGACCCTGCAGTGTACTTCCGGCGCTCTCTCAGAAACCTTCCGGCCGCACTTCCCCTACTTTGTCCGTTCCTCTAACTTGTCCTACCGCGGGGTCCGTCAGACCCAAGTCCTTGGGTTCTAAGTACCGGGTAGTGAACAAAGGAAGTATCCTGTTCGGAAGCTTCTCTCTCTCAGACTGGAGGAGCAGCCCCAGAAGCGAGACCACAGAGGGCAGCCTGGCTTTCCGCCAGGGGCCAAAAAAGAGCGGCTAGTGTCTACAAGACTAAGATGTAGGGCAATCCAACTCTATGGCCCTCAGCGGCTAGAAGTGCCCAATTACTTTTTTAAGGCGGGTCTTGAGACGACCCGGAAGCGGAAGTCGAAGAAAGTTCTAGTGGCTTGAGGTATCAGCGGGAGCGGCCGAGTAGCAAGCGCAACCGTTACTGGAGCCGGAGCTGCCTGTGAGCGTGAGCCTCCCAGCGGTGCCCTAGCTGGAGGCTGGAGGAAGGGCGGGGAGGAGGGGAGGAAAGGGACCCCATTGCTGTGGCGAGCCAGGGAGTGCACCCTAGGAGAGGGTTCGGCCGCGGGGAGGAGCCGCGCTTGGCGCGTGGGAGCGGCGGAGCGTGGAGGGGGCGGGGCGGCGCGCGCCGGAGGCGGGGCGAGGCCGGCTGGGGCGGTGTGAACCCTGCGGGGCCGCGCGAGCGGGGGTCGGCGCCGCGGGCCTGCGCCTTCGCTCTGAATGCCGTGTGAAGGGCGGGTGAGGCAGAGACCCTGTTCTGGTTTTTCACACCGCACGGCTGCTGGAGCAGTGTCAGTGTCATCTTTGCGCAGCCAAGGTCACCGAGAGTGTCAGCTCTAGGGCGTGTCCTGGGCGTCTTTCTATTGCCCTGCGTGCGCCACCTGTTAGAGCTAGATTGTTTCTATTGGGACTGCACGGAAACCTGGTTCCCCCAGGAAGTGGAAGACATTTCTTTTCTGAATAGTAGGGAGATTGTCCCTGGTTCTCAGTTTTCTCTGTGAAATGAGGGATTTCACCATAATGGCCTACCTACGTTTTAATATGAGATTGCTCTTGAACTTTTGGGAGCTCAGGTCCTCAGCCCTAACTTGCTTTTTCTTGGGATTCCTAGATTAAGCTCGATCAAGATGACAACCTCCCAAAAGCATCGAGACTTCGTGGCAGAGCCTATGGGGGAAAAGCCAGTGGGGAGCCTGGCTGGGATTGGTGAAGTCCTGGGCAAGAAGCTTGAGGAAAGGGGCTTTGACAAGGTGTGGGTTGGCTACGTGTACCAGGGGAGACCTGAGGGGAGAGATGGCAATTTCTTAGGGCAGACTGGGAGTGGGAAGAAGCTAGGGGGGAGGAGTAGACAGTGGTGGATAATCCGAAGTGACTGGCTACCTGGGAGAGATGAAGTAGGGGCAGAACCTGCCCTACTTCATGGGCTTGTATGCTCTAAATGTCACAAAAGTGGCATTGTTCTCCTATTCAAATATCAAGCAAGATTGACTCTGCTTAGCTTCAGAGGCCAGAGGGGATCTGGCACATTCAGGGTGGTGAGGTGGTAGACAGCTGTCTTGCTTTTATTCCCCACAGAACTCAGCAGCATGCCTTTTATTTTGCCTGTTTTGCAGGCATATGTCGTCCTCGGTCAGTTTCTGGTGCTAAAGAAAGATGAAGACCTCTTCCGAGAATGGCTGAAGGACACATGTGGTGCCAATGCCAAGCAGTCCCGGGACTGCTTTGGGTGTCTTCGAGAATGGTGTGACGCCTTCTTGTGATGTTCTCTGGGGAGCCCTCAATCCCTAGCCCCATTATCAAGTCTCCAGAGTTTGCAGCTGCGTGGGGGCTCCTGGTCCTCTACAAAGGAAAAGATTGCTGTTGTTGTACTCCAGGGTCTTTGGGAGTTCTCTCCCCTCACCATTTCAATCTTTTTTGGAATTTTTGCTCTTGCATGCAACTCCCTTTCTCTTTCCCCTGCCAGTTCCATGGAAATCATTAACCAGCTTTTCTGATTGGATTCCTGGCCCCTTCCCTCACCCCCACCTTCACCTCTGGTCTGTTTGATGCCATTTGGCACCTGTTTTGGCATAACAGTCACTGTCCTTGTAAAGTTTTTTAGGTCAATAAAGACAGTGGCCTTCATGACTGAGTGTTGTGTGTTGAAAAGTAAGTGGGCTGAGAGTTGCCTCTTCCCCAGAGCTGATGGTGTCTGCTGCACTCCTTATCAGTGCAGACCGAAACTGACACCTTCCCTTCCCACTCCTAGAGGGTAGCCACCCTAGCCACATGGGCCTTGGGCAGGTGGCTTGGAGTGTCCCAATCCCAGGATGATGTGGGAGAGAGTGTGGGTTGACTTCCTGGGAGCCAGGTAGGTGTTCCAGATGTCACTCAAGTCAACAGCTAGGCAGCACCTGGTGGAAAAGTCAGTAGGAGTCAGGTACCAGGAAGAGGGTGGACTGGATATAGGTAAGAGTTCACCTACTGATCACCCCATCATCTCTCATGCCTTCAAAGGCGTGGGCAGGGCTCTTGCTATCTGCCCAGATGTCTTGGGGGAAAGCAGTAAGGGAGTTACCCTTGAATTCAGTATATTTAGGTCCTTTTCTCTCTTGCTCTTTTCTTTCTGTACTAGGGATTAATGCAAAGCTTTTTGTAGGCTAGGCAAGTATTCTACCACTAGGCTATGTCCCCAACCCATTTTATTTTAGTTTTTGGTACCAGGGATTGAATCCAGGGACACTTAACTACTGAGGCACATCCCCATTCCTTTTTAAATTTTTGAGACAGGATCTTGCTAAATTGCTGAGGCTGGCTTTGAACTTGTGACACTCTTGCCTGAGTCTCCTGAGCCGCTGGGATTACAGGCATGCACCACCATGCCTGGCCCTTTTTATTTTGAGACAGGGTCTTGCTAAATTGTCCTGGCTGACATCAAACTTGCCGTCCTCCTGCCTCAGCCTCCTGAGTTGCTGTGTGTGACAACGCCATGCCCAGCTTGATTCTGTTTTTTCTTGGGACATTTATGAACCTTCCTGAAACTGAAACTTCTGCAAACAATTTTTTTCCTTTCATAATAATAAACCATTGTTTTCTTTTTTAGAAGTGAAGAGACTTGGGACTCAGAGAAGTTAATTTGCCCATAGACTTGTTGCTGAGAAATAGCCATCTAATTCAGACTGTAACTTGGTCATGTCACTTAGTCCCTCTCGAGTCTCAGTTTTCCCACTTAGGAAATGAGATTGTTTTAGGGATCAAATGAAATGCTAGCTGTATACCACCCATTCATGCTTGGCATTCATCCCTTCAACAGACCATCATTGAACAGTGACTTACTTGCTGTATAAACAAATTGTTCACACAATCTCTACTGGCTGAAGAGGCACAAATGATGGGTATTAAAACACAAATGGATAATATGAGTTTTCAGGGACCTCAAGATAGAGAAAAATTAAGAGACTAAGTTGACAAAACTACATTAATATTAGAAATTCTATATAAATATAATCATAGAGTGAAGAGATAAACCTGGAGTGGAAAAGATTTGAAAAAAATATAAAGTATCTAACCCAGAGCATGTGGTGGTCAAGAAAAAGTTGGAAAGAATAGAAAAACTGGCAAAAGACATAAAAGGCAATCCCAAGAAAATATACCCTAACAGCATGTGAAAAGGCTTGGTTTCATTACTAATCAGAAAAGCAAATCCCATCAACACCCACCCAATTGGCAAGAATCTTAAAAAGTCCGACAATAACAAGCATTGAGCATATGGAGCAACAGGAACTCCTCTGTTGGTGGGAGTGTGAGTTACTGTGAGCACTCTGGGAAAACACTTGGGCATTATTTTACAAAGCTGACACACCCTGTGAGCTGGCAATTCCACTCTCAGGACTATGCCTTGAAGAAGTTCCTGAACACCTGCACTAGGACATTTGTGAGTGTGCATAGTTCTGTTGATTATAATAGCCCCCAATGGGGCACAACTGGTGGTTCTCAGTATGAGGGTAGATAAATAAATAAAGCTGCACAGTGGTGAAAAACCAACAAAAAGATGGAATCCGCTCATGTAAAGTTAAGTGAATTCTTGCTTAAGGATCCCTATATAGATGGTAAGTCTAGAAAGGAAACCAAGAAGCTAGGCATAGTGCTACACACCTAGAGTCTCAGTTACTAAGACGGCTAAGGAGGATTGCAAGTTCAGTGCCAACCTGGGCAACTTTTAGGCCCTGTCAAAAACACTGGAGACCTTAGGTTCAGTGCCCATTGCTGTGCAAAAATAAAAAACACAAGGGAATGCTTATTGCAAAAGTTAGTAGTAGGTCCATAGTGTAGGTCAGTGGTGGAGCACCTGCTGAGCATGGGCAAGATTCTGGGTTCCATCCCTAGCACCAGGGGAAAAAAGTCAATACAAAGAAAAAAATCTGTGGTGGAGGGTGTGATAGTGGAAGGGCTTGGCAGTGGGATTGGCATTTCCATTTTTTTGACCTTTGGGGTGGTAATGTAGACATTAGCTACTTATTAAATTGGTCAGAGGGCAGGGTGTAGCTCAGTGATAGTGTTTGCATAGCATGTGTGGGACCTGGGCTTGATCCCAGTATTAAAAAAAAGTTGTTTTTTTTTTTTAATTTATCTGAACACGTCTGTTCTTCGATGCCCTTAATGTGGATCATTCTGAAATGCTACATTTCAGAATAATAGAAAGAAACACAAAACTAAAGACCAGAGGATGGAACAATGATCTGGTAAGCTGGGCACTATGGTCTATGGTCTGTAAGGACAAGGGTCCAGTTGAGGCTGTATCTGGGTAGGATAAATGGCCCACTGTGATAGAGATATCAGATGGCCAATCCAGTTGGCTACAGTCAGCCACCATACAGGCAGAAGCATCACTGAATGCTTAGAAAGCACATCCTCAAGGCACAGAGTAAAGTGCAGCAGGCCAGGCCAGAGAGGTGGCAAAAGCACACATGATGAGTTGTGTGTGCGCGCGTGCGCGTGCACTGGGGATTAAACCCAGGGGCACTTCACAACTGAGCCACATCCCCAGCCCATTTTTTTTAATATTTATTTTTTGTAGTTGGATACATATCTTTTTTAAAAAAATATTTATTTTTTTAGACACAATGTCTTTTATTCTATTTATTTTTATGTGGTATTAAGGATCGAACCCAGAACCTCACATGTGCTGGGCAAGTGCTCTACCACTGAGCCACAACCCCAGCCCTCCCAGCCTATTTTTATATTTTATTTAGAGACACAGTAGTTTATGTTTTCACTAAGTTGCTGAAGCAGGCTTTGAATTCCTGACCCTTCAGCCTCAGCTTCCCAAGAAGCTGGGATTACAGGCATGTGCCACCACACCTGTCCAAGATGACATTGTTATGCAATATTTTTAAAATTCAGATGAAGGCCAAAATCCACAAAAAACAAAATATCAAAGAGAGGATCCAACCCTGTATACAAATTTGCTTCTGCCACTTCTCCCTGGTCCTTTCTAGATGGGGGCAGAAGGGATAGCAGCTTCTCCCTCATGTCTGTTCCAGCTTCAGGAAGTTGTGACTAGGTGGGTCTCAGCCTTCTACAGGGACCAGGTCTCTTCCCCAGGACCTACCAGAGCCCCTTACCCACTCCAGGTCTGGGTCCCCAGCTCAGAGCCCTTTATGTGCTTGGGACAGTGGGGCACAATGGAGGGAGGGAGGGGTATATCCAGGCCTGTTTCCCTGGCACCCTTCACCTACCTGGCTCCTCCCCAGCTGGTGGCTGGCATCAAGTACTACCTGACAGTGGAGATGGAGAGCACAGCGTGCCGGAAGACCAGGGTCTCTGGAGACCATGTGGACCTCACCACCTGCCCCCTGGCCACAGGGGTGCAGCAGGAGGTAACAGCACTGCCCCAAGCCCGCACCCTGCACAGAACCTGAGGCCCTGGGCTTGTCCCACCTGAGCTGGTCTGGCTGGCTGGGCAGAGACCTAGCTGAACCTGCCCTGTTTTTGGGTGACTCAGCTTCAGGCCAGTATGAGGTGCAAGAGGAGAGGCTGAAGCTTTCCTGGGTGTGGGGGATTTGCTGGAAAGACCTAGGATCTAGTCCCATCATCAGACTGTGTGTCGCTGGGGCCAGTGATTGCCCCTCTGTGGCCCCAGAGTGACAAGGCAGGCAGAGAGCTGGCTCCTGGGAGGAGGCTGACCCCTGGGCTGGGCTCACCCCTCCCTGTGCCTTGGCTCTCAACAGAAACTGCGCTGTGACTTTGAGATCCTCGAAGTCCCTTGGAAGAACTCAGCTTCTCAACAAGACTGTGTGTAGCTGTAGTAGGTTGGCAGGTAGGAGTGGTGGGCCCCCAAACACAGCCAGAAACTCCCAAGTCTTAGAAAAGGGATGGAGACAAAGAGAAGAGAGATAATGTCCCAAGACTAGCCCCAAGAACAGTGTCTACTCAGAAGGGGAGTGCATGCCCTGCTCCTCTCAGCACCTGGGAGAAGTTCAGGCATGCATGTGGGAGGTTCAGCCCACTGGGTCTTGGACACTGAGTTTTCTGTCCACTAACGTTCCTGTGCCTGTGTGTGGTCCAAAGTGGGTTGCCTGTCCTGCACAGCCACTGCTGTGCAGGCGATGTCCTGGTCCCATGGCCTCTTGGTCTATAACATTTCTAGTACAATTGAATTGTGGCTATAGTACATACTCAGACACATACACTCACACCTACAACCCTCAACTCTACAGACATTCACACCCATAAACCCACAGGACACACTCAGATGTTCCCAGACACCATAGACATGCCCTAAAAAAACACCAGCGCCCACCTAGCAACCAACTATCCAGCAACACAACTTAGCAACCCAGAAGCAAAGCAAACACAGAAGCAGCACCCCCAAGATAGCCTAGAGATGGGCACGCAGACTCCCCACACTAGCCAGAGTCCCACATATCCACCTGAGGGTGTTCCTTGGATGCACCAACTCGCACCCACACCCAGGACAGGAGGAAGTAACCTGGTACCTTGAGGCACTGGGTGTTTGCAGTGTGAGGCCCAGATTGGCAGCACTGCGGGGGAGTAGGGAGCAACCCAGATGATGGGTGACCCTCAAACAGTATTGAACAAATAAAGCAAAATATACAATGGTGTGATTCTGTTCATGTAAAGTTAGGAAGTAAATTCTTGCTTAGTGACCTCTACATAGATAATAAAACTAGAAAGAAAAGCAAGGAAATGTTTATTGCAAGACAATAGTAAGCCTGGCATGGTGGTACCCACTTGTAATACCAACTACTTGGGAAGCTGAGGCTGGAGAATCACAAGTTCAAGGCCAGCCTCAGAAACTTAGTGAGGCTCTGTTTCAGAATAAAAGGATTGGGGGTGTAGATCAGTGGTACAGTGCTTGCTTCACGTGCAGGGCCCTGGATTCAATACCTAGTATGGCAAAAAGTAAAAAAAGAAAATATCAATAGTGATTATCTTTGTGTGATTATGGAAGGGTGTAGAGGTGAGAGTGGCATTTCATTTTTGACCTGGATGGTGGAAATACATGCACTGACCCTGCAATTATTTGTTAAAAGGAACATGCATCTTCTGGCTTGTTTTCTGTGTATTAGCTACATTTCAGAATAATAGAAGGATAAGAAGGAAACAAAAAATAAAAAACTGGTGATTGAGTATGGGACAAAGTGACAGAATTGTCACTAGTAGGAATGAGGGTTCTCTCAAGCTGGGTCAGGGCAGCGTGTGGCTCAGCTGGCAGGTTCCGCCAGAGCAGGGGCCACTGTGGTTCAGCTGCTTCCTGGGAGGAGCCCATTGAGGTAGTAGAGTGGCCTTCTCTGGAGTCTGAGACATACTATGTGCCTAATGTTTCCCTGATGGGTCCAGACACACTCAGCCTCAACCCTTGTGCTTGTGACACTGTCATTTGCGTAGTGTGCTTAGGCAGGGGCTCAGTAGGGCTACAGCTTCCCCACACTCAGCCCTGACACAATCACATTGTTGCTGTTGAATGACAAGGTGATGGAGATGCTCTCCCGCTCTATGAAGCCCTTCCTTTTTTTTTTTTTTTTAAGAAAGAAAGAAAGAGAGAAAGATTGATTTTTTTTAAAGAATTTATTTTTTTTAAAGAGTGAGAGAGGAGAGAGAGAATTTTTTAATACTTATTTTTTAGTTCTCGGCGGACACAACATCTTTGTTGGTATGTGGTGCTGAGGATCGAACCCGGGCTGCACGCATGGCAGGCGAGTGCACTACTGCTTGAGCCACATCCCCAGCCCTATGAAGCCCTTCCTGTGGCTCCAGCCCATACTGGTTGCCTGGCTTTGCCTCCCTGGCTCTGGCACTGGGACCCTGGTGGGACCCTGCGTGACATACTGTCTTCCTTGTTTCTTCAATGTTCACCTTTCCCTGGCTCACCCATGGGTTTTGTTACCTCTCCCTGGGGCTCAACTGGAGCCCAGGACAGATTGATAGGTCAGGAGCCCTTCATCTGGGCTCTTTATATCTCACACAAATCCCTGGATCAGTCCTGGGGAAGCAGGGGACAAAGGGCATCTAGAATGTACCTGTGACAGAGTGGCCTCTCAGAGGTCCAGCCCTGACTCAGCTTGTAGGTCAAAGGGAGCAAGGCCTGGCGTGCTGGAGAGAGGGCAGGCCTGACGGAGGAGGCAGAGCTTCTCAGCCAGGGCTCAGGGCTCAGCAGGTTGAGCTGAGCACCTACTGGCCTGGGGTTGTTGGTGGGCCCAGAAGTCAGCAAATATTCACACATTATACCCCTTGCCACCCTGACCCCTGTATGCAGCCAGAGCTTGACCCCTCAGTTGCTCTAGTCCCTAGTACTCAGATCTAGCCCGCAGCTTAGGGTGAACCCTGGTGTCCTAAGGGCTTCTTCCTGCTGTCCCTAGAAAGGAAGGGACAAACAGCCCAAGACACCTTCCCTACCTAGCCCAGTGGCAACCCAGATGGAATAGAAGACGCCCAGTTGGTGCTCATGGCTGTGGCCTCCCTTTCAGGGTGTCCCCTCCCTGCAGGCACCAGGACTCTCTCTGCGGTCATCACTCTGGCTTCAACTAATGGTAACCTTGAAGAACCAGCCAGAGGCACAAGTTCTTCCCTGGGTCACCTGGTGATCTGGAGCCAGTTGTTCCACCCAGTGCAGGGCTCTGAAGATTCAATCAGCTGATGAACAGGACACCCCGGCACTGAGGGGAACTCCTCCATGGAGTCACACGTGTCCTTGCCAGGAAGTTTTCTTTCCAGGATATGTGTGACAGGACAAGGGGAGCAGAGTCCTAGGGAGAGAATGTCCTTCACCCAGCTGAAGTCTCAAGGAAGAGGGATGGGGTGGGCTACAGCAAGGAGCCTGCCAGGGTGGGCCCAAGGTGAGGAGGTTGTGAGAGGCCTCCCTGGTCATCAAGACCCATCAGGCCATGAGAAAGAGAAGGGTGCTGTGGGCAACCTGGGTTGGAAGGCCTGGGCCACAGCAAATCTGGAGCCTGTGCCCCATGGCCAGTGGGATGGCCAATCTCAAGTTCATGCTTGGCCCAGGGCGTTTTCTGGAAGCCAGAGTGATCCAGACAGGATGGAGCCCAGACTACAGGCTCCTTTCTGGATGAGACAGACCACCTTCAGGAAGCACCCCGCTGCATAACAGCCTGGTCAGCACAGGACATTGCGGGCATGTGGGTGCTACTCCAGGTCCTACCATTTCTTCTTTGACCCCTCATTTCCTCCGTGTAGAAAGAGGTAATAATCACTACTCTGCAGAGCCACTATGAGAACAAGAAAATGTGACTCAAGGCGTAGCATGTGGCAAGAGTCCAGTGATGGTTAGTTTCCCTCTCCTCTCCCTCTTTTTCTCTCCAGATAGTACTTCTAGCCAAGTGACTTCAGATTAGCTCTGATTAACTCTTCTGCAGATGAGGATACCACTACCTCAAGGTTTGAGAGGAGTAATCAATGGATGAGAAGTCCTTGGAAATTGCTAGATTGTAGCACCAAAGACTCATTGACATTAGCACAAAGCAGTGATGGACAAGGTAGGTGACAGTGACTGGTGACTCACTGGTTCTTGGTGAATCAGAGATGGTGCTTTACTTTTCAAGGGAGCTATGAGAAGTAAGTGTGGCCATGTCTGAGCTCCACGGTGGAAGAGCAGAGCTGGGGGCCCCAGGGAGGTAGCTTGGTCCCTTTGGGCAGCCTCCCACCTTTCCCTGTGAGCTATCCTATGCCTCTCAACTCATGGTCCCTACCTGGCCAAGCCTCCTCATCATCCAAGCTTAGGCCAGCTCTCCAACAAACAGAAGTCTGTCTCTTTAAGACAGACACCTGAGCCTGTGACAAACTTGTGACCTTTTCCTTGGAATCCCAGGGAGGTAGCAGTTTGTTTTTCATAGCTGGACTGACTGGGTGGGGAAGCAGACTGGCAGCTGGACTGACAGTGACCATGCTCTGGTCTGAGAAATCACTTCCTCATGGCCCTGGGATTCTAGAATTGGGGAAGGGGGAATGCTGGATGTCTGCTTATGATACTCACCACAATAATAGTGCCGGGGGCTGGGGATGTGGCTCAAGCGGTAACACGCTCGCCTGGCATGCGTGCGGCCCGGGTTCGATCCTCAGCACCACATACAAACAAAGATGTTGTGTCTGCCAAAAACTAAAAAATAAATATTAAAAAATTCTCTCTCTCAAAAAAAAAATAAAAAAAATATTAAAAAAAAAATAATAGTGTCGGGGTGATGGCACACACCTGTAATCCCAGCAATTCAGGAGGAGGCCAAGGCAGGGTGATCTTAGTTCAAAGCCAGCTTCCGCAATTTAGCAAAATGTGGTCTCAAAATAAAAAGTAAAAAAGGCTTGGGAGGTAGATCAATGGTAGAGTACCCCTGGGTTCCATCCCCAGCACCACAAACCAAACCAATAATAGCTATCACTAACAAAGCACCAATTTTTTTGCCAGGTCCTGTAAGTGGCCACCTCCTCTGAGCCCCATGTAAGACTCCAAAAAGATTTCAATGTCCCAAGGACAAATGTCCTGGCTCTCCAACATATTTTAAAGTCCAAATTATGCAGACTCTAAAGCACAAAGAATTCTAACAAAGTCCAGGCTTTTCCTGTGTTGATTACTTCAATGCTATTTTTTATATATTTATTATTGGAGTCTTTCAAAAAGTTGTGGGGTCCCTATGTTGCTGGTACTTCTAGCACTTACTTGTCCAGTGTGCCTAGGGGGTGACTCGGTCTGGAGGCATTGGCGTTAGAACAAACTTAGGAGAAAAATATTTTTTTTTCTTAGAATATTTTTAATATTTATTTTTTAGTTTTCGGCAGACACAACATCTTTGTTTGTATGTGGTGCTGAGGATCGAACCCGGGCCGCACGCATGCCAGGCGAGCCCGCTACCGCTTGAGCCACATCCCCAGCCCAGGAGAAAAATATTGTTACCCTTTTTTTCAGCTGAGGCTCTGAGAAGTTGAGTGATTTGTCCAGAGTCACCCAGTCAGTTAAACAGCAACAGGTATGACAGCCCCTTTTTCTGACAGTTCTCACCCTTGGGACTCAGTCTGGTTTAGGACTGCTAAGTTCTTAGAGCTCCAGGGCTCAAAAGCCAGCATCTCCATTTACTGGTGATCAACTGCTGTCTATAGTCAAATCAGTTCTCCCTTCCATGTTATTTCCTCCTCTGCAAAGTGGAAACACTATAATTCCCTCTTGGTGCTGATTGTGAGTTAAATGACACTGGCTCAGGGCAGTAATGTCACCTACTTACCTGCTGTTTGTTGAACATCTGGCCTCTTCCAATTTACTTGTATCAGTTCATTGAATCCTCACAATACTCACTTTCCAGAAGAGGAAACAGAAACAGTGAGAGGTTAAGTAACCTCTCCAAGGTCACACAGCCCAGAAATGGTGGGACAGTAAGAGCTCAAACATAGCTGTTGGTAGATCAGACTGGACAGACTTTCTGTGAACTCTTCCTACAGTGGCACTTAGTGCTGGGGTTTGTGGCTGTGCTCTCCCTTGCTGGAGGGCTGGGCAACGCAGCATTGTGGCACACAGGGGTTCTCTGACCCCTCGGCCCAGCCTGCAGGACCTGGGGGTGGGGAAGGCACCATGCCGGGATCCGGGGGCGACTGGCGGCAGGCGGGGCCGGGCGGGGCCAGGGAGCCCGTAAAAGCAGCACAGGCCTCGGCTTGGCACTGACACTGCAGCCATGGCACGTTCTCACCTCCCGCTGGCGATGGGCCTGGCTCTGATCGCGCTCTGCCTCCTGGCGCTGTCCCCTGACGCCCGCGCTGATCTGCGGGGCCGCAGGACTGGAGAACGCCAGGACCTGGCTCCCAACGACCCGCAGGTGCAGAGGGCGGCGCAGGCAGCTGTGGCCAGCTACAACATGGGCAGCAATAGCCTCTACTACTTCCGCGACACGAACGTCATCAAGGCGCAGAGCCAGGTGAGCTGGGCAAGTGAACCCCGCCAGGGCTAGTCACTGCCTAGCAGTGAAGGGGATGCCAAGGCAGAAAGCAATATTGCATACGATACTTAAAAAAATTTTTTTAGTTGTAGTTTGTGCAATATCTTTATTTTTATGTGGTGCTGAGGATCAAACCCACATAGTACATGCAAGGCAAGTACTCTATCACTGAGCTACAGCCCTAGCCCACAATACTTTCTTAAATGTTCATTTATTTTTTGTGACACTGGGGATCTAACCCAGGGCTTTGGGCATGTTAAGTGCTTAAGCACTGAGCTGCACCTCTGCCCACTATACAGTGCTTTCTTTTCTTTTGGTAATGGGGGTTGAACTCAGGGACACTCAACCACTGAGCCACATCCCCAGTCCTGTTTTGGATTTTAATTAGAGACAGGGTCCCACTGAATTGCTTAGTGCCTCGCTTTTGCTGAGGCTGATTTTGAACCCACGGTTCTCCTGCCTCAGCCTCCCAAGCCACTAGGATTATAGGCGTGCGCCGCCATACCTGGCTTCTCAAAATGAAAAGTCCACCATGAACCAAGTTTCAGGATCCAATCCTGTAAATGCAGAGTTCCCTTCACTAGAATCCCCCTGGTCCCTCCTAGATGGGGGCAAAGGGGAGGCAGAGGGGACAGGACAATAGCCTCTCCCTGGTGATGGCCCCAGCTTTGGGAAGGTGTGCCCAGGTGGGTCTCAGCCTCCTGAAGGGACCCGGCCTCTTCCCCCTTCCCCCTGCCCCAGGACCCACCAGAGCCCCTTACCCACTCCAGGTCTGGGTCCCCAGCTCAGAGCCCTTTATGTGCTTGGGACAGTGGGGCACAATGGAGGGAGGGAGGGGTATATCCAGGCCTGTTTCCCTGGCACCCTTCACCTACCTGGCTCCTCCCCAGCTGGTGGCTGGCATCAAGTACTACCTGACAGTGGAGATGGAGAGTACAGCGTGCCGGAAAACCAGGGTCTCTGGAGACCATGTGGACCTCACCACCTGCCCCCTGGCCACAGGGGTGCAGCAGGAGGTAACAGCACTGCCCCAAGCCCGCATCCTGCACAGAACCTGAGGCCCTGGGCTTGTCCCACCTGAGCTGGTCTGGCTGGCTGGGCAGAGACCTAGCTGAACTTGCCCTGTTTTTGGGTGACTCAGCTTCAGGCCAGTATGAGGTGCAAGAGGAGAGGCTGAAGCTTTCCTGGGTGTGGGGGATTTGCTGGAAAGACCTAGGATCTAGTCCCATCATCAGACTGTGTGTCGCTGGGGCCAGTGATTGCCCCTCTGTGGCCCCAGAGTGACAAGGCAGGCAGAGAGCTGGCTCCTGGGAGGAGGCTGACCCCTGGGCTGGGCTCACCCCTCCCTGTGCCTTGGCTCTCAACAGAAACTGCGCTGTGACTTTGAGATCCTCGAAGTCCCTTGGAAGAACTCTTCTCAGCTTCTCAAACACAACTGTGTGCAAGTGTAATCAGCCCCCAGGCGGGAGCGGATGAAGGGACACATGGTGGAGGGCACCTCAGAGCCATCGCCACATCTTCTGCAATAAATCACTGGCACTGTTTCTTGCATTGGTTTCTTCTGTGTGCTCCACTCCCCACTTCCCACCCAGCTACTGATGTCTCCAACCATTCCCCAGCTGACGGGCCACCCATGGTATTCCAGGGGGTGCTATCCCAGCCCAGACAGCACTGACAGTTCAGGGCTCAGCCCTTGAATCTGGGGATCTCCAACGTTCCAGCATCACAGACATGAGGAAACAAATTCTGAGGACCCCAATCACAGACTCCCAGTAGCCTCAGGTAACAGACAGGAGACAAAGTCACAGAAGAGGGATTGTATCCCAAGACTAGCCAGGGACAGTATCTGTGAGCATTTAGAAGGGGAGCCCATGCCCTGCTCCTCTTAGCACTTGGGAGAAGCTCAGGCATGCATGTGGGGTGCCCAGCCCATTGGGTCCTGGACACTGAGCTTCCGGCCCACTAATGTTCATGTGTGTTGGCCCAAAGTTGTCTTACACAGCCACTGCTGGCCAAGAGCCATGAGGCCAGGACATTGCCTCTTACATTCTCACTAGCAGGACCCCCCAGGTTCCCTTGGCAAGACCCCTGGAAGGCACTTGGGGCATCATGCTGAGTGACCAGCATTTTCCTTCCCGTGATTGGTAGAGGCTCTGTTGGTCACTTTCGTAGTGATCTGGCCACATTCACAATGGCCCTAGACAGCTGCCCTGATCCTTGAAGTAGCAGAATGTGTCTTCATGCATAGGTGTGCCTTCCTGCAACCCCAGGGATCGAGCTACGCTCACCTGTTCCTTTGTGATATTACTCTCTTGCCCTGTTTGGAA
The DNA here is from genome assembly GCF_045843805.1 of Urocitellus parryii. Taxonomy (NCBI): domain Eukaryota; kingdom Metazoa; phylum Chordata; class Mammalia; order Rodentia; family Sciuridae; genus Urocitellus; species Urocitellus parryii. The sequence goes on along the minus strand of NC_135534.1, from coordinate 7,210,299 downwards.
TAGAATGTTCCATGGAAATGCCCTTTGTGTGTCCCCTTCTCTTGCTCTGCCTTTGGGTGTGGCCCTCCTAGATGTCAGTCAACCTGCTGACAGCAGACATCATGAAGTTAGACTCAGCCCCTTGAAACCTGACCCCTGGCCTCATTTGAATGGCTTCTCCTCAATAAAAGGGGTCAGAACATGCTGGCTGTCTTTCTGTGGACCCTTAAGGTCAGAGGAGCCGTCACAGGACTCCCAAAGAAAAAGGTATCTCTGCTCTTGTGTGGTTATTTCGCGCAGCCCAGTTCCCCTGGAGTGATCCTGAGTGTTTTTGTCACCAGGAACACGACATGGCACTGGACATGGAGCCCCAGAGGGAGCAAGTGCATACCTGCTGCCCACATGAGGAATAGTTCTGACTGAATGTCACTTAAAGAAAATAGGGTTGCAACATTTCTTGCATAGTTGAATTTGTGGCTGAAGTGCATACTCAGACACACACACTCACACCTACAACCCTCAACTCTACAGATATTCACACCCATAAACCCACAGGACACACTCAGATGTTCCCAGACACCATATACATGCCCTGAAAAAAAACACCACGCCCACCTAGCAACCAACTACCCAGCAACACAACCTAGCAACCCAGAAGCAAAGCAAACACAGAAGCAGCACCCCAAGATAGCCTAGAGATGGGCGCACAGACCCCAGACACTAGCCAGAGTCCTGCATTCCCACCTGGGAGTCTCTCTTTGATGCACCAATTTGCACCCACACCCAGGACAAGGGGCAGTAAGCTGGTGCCTTGGGGGTTCTGGTTGTCAGCAGTGATCAAGCCCAGAGATGGCATGGAGAGGACTCTGGCATTCCTTCTCTGCTGCCCACACGCCCTTCTTTCCAAATAAGTCCCTATACCCCACCTATTCCTGCCTGGGCCCCACCTAGTGGTGGGATGTTATGAGCTTCAGTGCCAGCTCCTTGCCTGCTGCTCAGTCACAGGGGACTACACAAGGATGAAGATGGAGAGTTACAAAATAGATGCTGAGTTCCACCTAACATGAGTAGCTGAGGGTTTAACAGGGACATGAGGAATGACTTCCAGCCCTGCTCCTGCTGGACCCTGCTGGCTATGACAGCCCAGACAGCTAGTGTGTGTGTGGCTGGCTTGGAAGTGCTCCATGTGACACCAAGCAGGAGGCTCCAACACAGGACCAATGCAGGGTAGGTGGCAGAAAATGCTTGATGAATGAATGCGTGAGACCTTGGGGTGAGGCAAATCCCAGGGATGACTGCCTAGTGGCTTCTCCATCCCTGGAATTTGTGCCCAAACCTAGATGGCATTTCCTCTGCACAGTCCATTCCTGGACGTTGGGCCAGCCTGTGTCTCAGCTAGGCTAGGAAGGAGAAGCTGCTTCTGTCCTAAGGCACGGGGGCTCCACCACTGTCTGGTCCAGCCCAGAGGCAGAGGTGGTTATCAAAACTGCTGCACCCTGGACTGGCCTCCACTAAGGCTGAGATGGTTGTAGATAGTGGAAGACCCCAATACTGGGTGGGGACCCCCAAGGTTCAGACTTGGCTTGAACTTGATTTAGTGCTAGGTCTGCAGTATCTAGCACAGGCTAGCCCAGCCATGGCCACAGCCCCTGTCCAGACTCAGGCTATAAATAGGGGAATCTCCCAATGCAGCTGGACCATCCCACTTACCTACTGCCTGTACCTCCCCTGAGGCCAGAAGGACTTGAGCAGCCTCCTCCACCCTCCTTACTGAGGCTCTGTAGTCTAAACCCAGGCAGGGGGCAGGGTGGATGACAATGACCTCAGACCCAATATCCCCAAGGTTGATGTCCTTATACTGGATGCTCATGAATTTCTGGGGTCTTAGCCCCATTCCTGGAGCCCACTGGTCCCCCCAGGCCTCGATAATGCTGACCTATGGGCCAGATGGGCCTTCCTCCCCTAAGTGGGCTACTGCTCCCTCTGTCCCTTACCAGCACCACCAGTCCCTGGGCCTAAGCCACTTTCTGCATCACTCTTCTGGCTGTTGCCAATGCGCTGCTGGGCTGAGAGGATAGCCAACAACACCCTTCATCCCACCCCCAGGGGCACCACACAAGTTCCCTTGCCCTGTGTTTTGCACAGCCATAGAAGACACAAAATCATCTGGGATTTAAAAATTCTGTTGGGGCCCAATTCCTGCAGGGACCAGACAACCAAGGTAGCAAAGTTGGGGACTTGTCCCAAAACCCAACTCCAGGTGGGCAGCTTGCCAGAGGCTTAGGTCTGTATCTGGTGGCACTCTCCAGGGTCACTTCTTGAAGTCCTCCTCTCCAGCCTGTGGGATGGGAGCATGAAGGAGCCAGTGCCTTGTGTGACTGCTAACTACTCTGGGGCCACTTCTGGCAAGATCCCTAGGTCCCCCATTTCCTGTCCTGTTTGGCTCACCTCAAATGCTGTGTCAACAATCTCATCAATGACAGACGCCTGGGAACGGAACTTCTGCTGCTGATATTCCACCCCAGCCACCAGCTGCAGGAATTGGAACTGGAGCTCCCGCTGCCTGAAGGGACAAGGTGTGGGGGGCTGGGCTCCGCTGGCCTGCCTCTATTCTTTCTGGGCCCCCAGAGCTCCCACATGGCTCTTCTTGCCAGTTTCCCCCAAAACTTATATCACCCAAGACCTCCTTTCTATTTTGTTTCTTTTTCAGTACCTAGAAAAGCCCCCATGTCTGCCTGCACCATGGAGAATTCCAGAATTAAATTGCTCACCTACCCATCTGATGCTCCCTTATCTAACCCAAGCCTCTCCATAGACCCACTTAACAACCCACCCACATTCATCTACCCCACCCTTCCCTCACTTGGTCCTCCCTAGATCACCCATCCACCTACACCATGACCATACTGTGCGGGAAGCCATCCACCTAAACACCCACCCCTTCCCCCATTCACCCACCAGCCCTTCTACCCCATTCATCACCCCACTGGATCTTACCAATCTATCCATCAAATACAGCCAACACTGTAAGATGCTCCAAGGACATAGATGAATAAGAAACAGACTCTGCCCCCAGAGCCAGAACACTGACCTGCTCTGGTTAAGTGTAAACATGGGGTGCTGAGGGCACAGGGAGGGGAACCTCCCCCCATGCTGGGGGTCTAGAAAGGCTTCAGGAGGGACTGTCCTTAGAGGTGAGGGACTGTCACTGAACTGAGTTTGGAAGACAGTTGGGAGTATGCCAGGTTGGAGCAGGGCTCCTGGAGCTCTGAATCTCAAGAACATTCAGAGAGAGCTCTGAATCTCAATAACTGTGGGGCTCAGGGCAGGCTTCAGGGGAAGCTGCTGCAGGGGGTGGGGTGGGTTAGTTGAGGTGCATTTGAGAAGTGTCAAAGCAACATCAAAGGGGGAACAGAGGAGGGGGGAAAAGCCAAGGTTACACCAAGAACCACTCTTGGGGGAGGGGCCCTGTGGGGATGAGATCCCCAAGGAAAGTGTCTCCGGGTGCTAAGAGCCCAGACCAGAGTGGTCAGGTGCTAGAACATGAAGGATGAACAGGAGAGCGCCCCAAGAGACAACTGGAGCCAGGATTGGAACTGAACTCTCCCAACTCCTGATCAACTGAGCCTGACACCAGCATCCAGAGAACATTCCAGGCAGAGAACAGGGCAGGCAAAGGCCTATGGGTAGAGAAGTATGTGCCATGCTTGGGAAAGAGTGTGGGCAAACAAGGTTTTGCCAGTTGGGGGTTGGTGGCTGCAATGATATGAGGTTAGCAGAGGACTGGTCAGACAGGGCCCTGGATGCAGGCCATGAAGCTTGGATTTTCTCTTGGATGAGAGGAGCCCAGAGGCTGGACAGGGGAGGGCAGCACCTGGCTTTCAGACAGAGGGGTCTCAGGACATCCAGGTCTGAGAGCCAGGAAGCAGGAGTCTATGCCAAGGACCCCATTTCCAAGCAAGAGTCCCCAGTCACAAGTCCTCAGCTGGCCTGGCCCAGCTAGTCACTCAGATGGACAGGATGAGGATCAATCATCTGGCTGCAGACCTTTACCCAAGCTGTTCTGCCCACAATCCCTTCTCCCAGCTGAAGTCTGCTCAGCCTCCAGGGCCCAGCACAAGTCCTTAGAGGCGAGGCCTTCAGGGACAGGAATGGAGTTGGGTCCCTGGAGCCCTCAGTGGGCCTGGCCCTGACAAGGGTCCAAATGGTGCTTAAGTGAAGAGAGGAGCAGAATCCCTGCTACAGGAAGGTCCCATGGTGCAGGCAGCCAGGGGCCACTCCTGGTCTCCACATCCCAACCCCGTTCCACTCCCTTGCACAGAGGTGGCAATGTCCCTTTCCCTCCAGTCCTACTGCCAGCCCCAAGACTGCCTCACTTGACCTGAGGCCACCCTCCCTTCTCATCTTCTCACTTGTCAGTCATGGCCCCAAACTTTCGGTCGATGAACTGATTCCACAGGGTGGTCTTGCTCACTGTCTCCTCAGGCTCTGGAAGAAGAGAAAGTGGGGCAGGGTGGGGTGGGTGAGTAGGAAGATGCCTGGATCTGCAGGGAGGAGGAACGCCAGTGTCATGAGGTTCACAGAGAGGGCCCAAGGTGTTTCCATCCCTGATGCCCAAAGAGTTTGCTTCTCCAGGCACAAAGCACGTCCCCATCCCGCTCCATTCCCTCTTATGTGTGTTTGTGGTGCTGGGGTTAGAACTCAGGGCCTCTCACGTGCTGAGCAAGTGCTCTACCACTGAGCTACACCCCCAGCTCTGGTAAGTGTTCCACTTTCCTTGTGGAGCCACCCCACCCCTGTGTGGCCCGTGTTGTCTTGCTGGAGGTTAGCTCCAAGGACACGTGAGGGCAGCCCGGCCAGTTACAGGCTACGTGATTGGTTCAAAACTAGGCAATGATTCTACTGGGACTAAGCATGCTCATTTCTGGGATTTTGTTGGAATTTGCAGAAGACCATCACTTTTCTGCTGGTAGAGGTATGGTTGGCTAAACTGTAAGGACTTGGCACTATACTTGTTGGTGACCCTTTTGCTATCACAAGGGAAAACTCACTCTAAAAACAAACCCACACAGATGCCCACAGAGCAAATATAGAAGACCAGATTCTGATCATCATTTGTACCCTGGATTAAGACATTCTTTTTTTTCTTTCTTTCTTTCTTTTTTTTTTGGTACTAGGAATTTGACCCAGGACTTTGCCATGCAGCCACATCCACAGCCCTTTTTTATTTTGACACAGGATCTCATTAAATTGCTTAGGGCCTCACTAGATTGCTGAAGTTGGCCTTGAACTTGTGACCCTCCTGCTTCAATCTCTGAAGTAGCTGGGATTACAGGCATGCACCACTGCACCTGGCTAGATCAAACCATTCTCGAAAGCCCATGAACCCTCAACTTGCTAAGTCATTGGAGCCAATAAATTTCTCTTCTATTCTTCTCTTCTCTCTCTCTCTTTCCTTCTTTTTAATTAAACCACTCGAGGTGGCCCTGTGAATGATCCTAAGAGTGGGATTCTAGAGCTTGGATTTCAAAGTTCTGAGGAGGATCACAAGTTTGAGGCCAGTCTCAGCAACTTAGCAAAGCCCTAAGGAACTTAGGGAGACCGTGTCTCAAAATAAAATACAAAAAATGGCTGGGGATGTGGCTCAGTTGGTAAAGCACCCCGGGTTCGATCTCCGATATAAAAAGAGAAATCATCATCATCATCATCATCATCAACTTCTGAGGATCTTTCAGCAGGAAGAAAACCATCGGGCTCAAAATCAATACATCCAGGAAGTGAGGTGTGAAAAATGAACACATAGGGAAACTTATTTTCGTAGGCTCAGTCTGGGTCAAGAGACTCCAGACAAGTATATACAACCTTAATGAAACCCACAAAGGCAGTTGAAACCGTCCATGGAAGAGTGACTTTCATGAACTTCCTAAGTTATTAATAGGAATGGGAGTTTGGTGAATCATACTTTGGCTTATTATTTGTTTTCCAAGTGGGTCTTCCTAGAATGGACAATAGATGCAATTTGCTTTAGAAGATTGTCCTAGAGGTCTTTGAATCAATGTACCAAACTCCAAAAGTCCTTCCATGTCATTAGGTTCTAAAACTGTAAAATTGAGGGTGATTCTGATCCGGCTGTGGAAGGAGGTAGGGTGGATAGAGACTGCCTATGCCCCCGGGGTGGCACAGGGTCTGGGCAGCTAGGTAGTACCTGTTTGCCTGAGCTCTGTCAGTGAGTCTTCCAGCAGATTCTCATGGATTTGGGCGGCCTTCTGAAGAGAGGAGGTCTCAGTCCTGCTGGAGTCCCCTTCCCCCATCCCTGGAGCACCCTGGCCCCCCGTCATGTTTCCCAGGACATCTGCCCCATGTGGCACCTCCTGTTTTACTTTCTCCAGGCCTCTGAGCAGTGCCATCTGGAAGTTATCCACCAGGACAGCGATCACCAGGCTGAGGAGGGGGACAGCGAGGTGCTTTCAAGGGGAACACCAGAAGAGAGGCATGACCAGGGTGAGGGGCTGGGGTGGGGACTCCTGGGAGAGCTTGGGAGTGAGGCTGGGCAGCAGAGCAGGGTCCTCACTTGAGGAAGATGAAGTATTGGATGATGATGTAAATCATGAGAATGGGGATGATATACCAGGCGCCTGCGGGAGGGGGAGACAGGAGTGTCAATCAAGCAGTCTCCTCCCACCCTTGCTGCACCCCTACCACAGGCTTCAGAAGCCCCGAATCACAGGTGGGGTAGCTGAGCCCTCAAGGTCTGTGTGCCCATCTCCTGCCCTCTGCCTACCCCGGGCCCTGCTGTCCATGTAGATGAGGGACCAGTCATCCAGGGTGAGCAGAGTGAAGAGGGTGAAGATGGTGGTGAAGATGTTCTGGAAGCGCATGGGGTCCGATTTGTGGAATAGTGCCCGCAGGACCACAGAGAAGAGGACTGGTTGTTTAGGACCAAACCAGGCTCCTATTTCCTGCCCCTGTGCCCTTCCTCCTGCTTTCACCCCTGCCGCCCTGTCCCCTCCACGCACTGTCCCAGCCGCAGGCACAGGATACAGAGGCAGGTAAACATGAGTGTAAGGATGGCCGCGATAGATGGCAAGGAGTGGCCCAGGGTTCCTGTCACTTCCTGGAGGCTGTTCAGGACGCTGTGGGCAGAGATGGAGAGGGAGGTGAATCAGTGGGGGTGGGAGGAGGTCAGTGGCAGTAGCCAGAGCTGGTACTGAAAGCACAGGGTCCCTGATTTGCTGGTGACTTGGGGGAATCCTGTTGCTTCCCTGGAAATGAAGAGGTGGCTCCCAGGGATGGCTCCCGGAGGAGGCTTATTGGAAGCAGGCTGGGGTCTGCAGCCGCCCTTGCCCCATCATTTGAGCAGGTCACAGTGGATTCCTTGGTTTGTTTTCTGATGTTGTTTTTGTAGGACTGGAAATTCAACCCTGGGTTTGGTGCCTGCCAGGCAACACTCTGCCTCTGAGCCACATTCTCAGCCCCACAGTGGATTCCTTGGGAACCCAGGCCTGTGTCCCCTCTTCCTTTAGAGTCCCTACAATCAGACCTGAGCCTCCGCAGTACTCGAATGGCCCTCAGGGCCCGCATGCTCTTGAAGACCTTGAGGATCCGGAAGAGGCTGTGGTTGTAGAAGGAGAAGGAGAGGGAGTTGACCTGCATGAGCACGAAGTCCAGCACGGCCATGAGCATGATGAAGAAGTCTGAGGGTAGACGGTGTCTGAGTGGCAGTGGCCTCCCTGGGCCAACGCCTCACTGCTCCTCCTTCCTCCTTAGCCTCCCCCAGGCAGTTCAGTGCTGCCTTGCCACCGGCCGAAGCCCCTTCTCCACCCACCCAGATTGTTCCAGAAGTCAAAAAAGTATGCCAGGCCCAGAGCAATGATCTTGAGCAGGGCTTCCATGACGTAGATGCAGAGGAAAATGCAGTCCAAGACTAGGAAGTACCACTCTGTGGGGACACCAGGGGCTCATCAGCACGGTCCCCAGCCTCCGGCCTCCTCCCTCTCCCTCTGTCCACAGCGGCCTCCTGCAAGCCCAAATACCCATGCTCTCCCTGGGTCTGCCCTAAATGGCTGTGCGACTTAACCACACTGTACCTTCATTTTGTGGGCAAAATGGGGATAATAACAGTCTGCTGGACAGAATTGTCGTGGGCATTAAATGCATTTCACGAGTGCTTAGAATAGAGATGGACAATGACCATGTGGCGGGTCCTTTCCTTCTCACTGCTCCAGGTAATTTTCGGGGCCAGCCTCCCCAGGCTTCCCACAGGCTGCTTTTAACTTCCTGCTCCCAGGGCTCCCCACACCCTGTCCACCCACAGCAGCATATTTAGAGCAGATGTGCCACCTGGTGGCTACATCTGTGAACAGCACAGCCTCCTGTTCAGTGGGTTTGCAGCTGACCTCTGCAGTATCTGTCTTAGCCTGTCTCTAACACCCCAATGTCACTGAATTCAAAGGATAGAGGATCAAGTGAACTAAATTATATAAATTTCCTGGACCTGGATGAGGCCCATTTAGAGCAGATGCGCCACCTTGTGGCTACCTGGTGACCTCCTCCACAGGTACAGGGCCCCTGGGTTCTTACCACCCCGGATCTCGACCTCAGCAAAGGTCTGGGCTACAAGCATGACGGTGTTGAGGCAGACGACGAGGAAGATGAAGGTTTCAAAGGCCAGGGACTGGGTCAGCCTCCAGATCAGTGTCCGGAAGCCCCAAATGAGGTAGCTTAATTTATCCCACAACCACTGGAAGAGGTCCGTAGTGTGCATCTTCTTGTGGGCCCGCGGGGATCGGCCCACTGTAAGGAAGCCAGAAAGTTACATCTCTGTAGGGGGTGTGGGGATCTCATGCCCCCTCCCAGACTGGTTGGGGGTCATTATCAACCCTGCCTGTTGGCCTGCTGCCATTCACCGACAGCACTCTAGGCTAGTCCTGTGCTGGTCTTGACCAAAGTCCTGACTCCTGTCACACCAGGGGCCAGCCCGTTTGGGATTTGGAGTGGCTTGAGTGGATTCTGAGGGTTCCTGCCACTAAATCTTCACGTCTTTCTTTGCCCACATGGCAGCTTATGCATGGAAACCCTCACTCTCCTCACCTCATCCTCTTGCTGAGCCTCCCTCTCCCTTTGAGATCCTTAAATTTCCCTTCCTCCTGGATGCCTATCTTGCCCCCATCCAGTAAGTTACTCATCCCTCTTCGCTTGTTTGTTGTAAGACTATCGCCATATTTACTGAACGACTAGGAACCAAATCTGGGAGTTTGTGAGTTACCAGATAAGGTCCCTCCCTACCCTCCAACAGGGCCCTCATGCAGGCACTAGTTCCCAGTCTCCACCCTCAGCGGCTCATAGTTAGTAGGGGGAAAGTAGACACACAGAAGCCACCGAGGTACAGGTTCTGATATGGAAGACAACAGGCTCCTAGTACTGGATAGCCTCTGATGGCCTCAGTGACCCCCTCAGTCTGAGATTCCCCTTGAGAGCAGGAGCCATGCTGGATCCTTCTTTTTTATTCTCCCAGGACCTAAGCAAGTCAATAGAGGTTCAACATCTGAGAAGTAAATCTGTGAGCAAAGCAGTGACCAAGTGAAGAAACACCTCGTGGCCTGCAGAGGTGCACAACGCAGGGAATGAAAGAGCGGATGGTGAACAGTGAGAAGGGGAACTAGCGGGCACAAATGGGTGCAGGTGAATGGCAAGCTTCCTGATGTGTGCAAGGTCAGACCCAGCTGAATCTGGGCTGTGTGGTGGGGTCTGGGGTGGGGAGGACCAGAAGAGACTCACGTTTGCGCTTCTGGAAGTGCTCATCTTCACTCCAGCTCTGTGTGTCTTTGGAGCTGCGGGGGTGAACCTTGCTGGACCTCCGAGAGGGGGATGAGTAAAATGTGACATGGGACTGAGTCACGCTGTGCCCCCAGCTTCTGGTGTGAGTTATGCCAGGTGAGTGGGATGCCGTATAAGACGGGGAGCTGCCCAGCAAGCTGCGGGACTTGCGGGACTCTGTGGTTGCTGGTCCGCTCAACTTGTTCTCCCCGGGGTGGTGCTCACCAGGGTGCTCCCTGTGGTGGTGACTACCATGATGATGCACACCACGGAAGCCGGACCCCTCAGAGGAACGGTAAGAGGAGCTCTCTCCATGAGGAGGATGTCTTCGGTGGTGGTGGGAATCAGGATGGTAGGGCCTGCTGTAGTGGTGGGGTTCATGTAGACGGGCCTCATCATGGTGGTAGTCTTCACCATGTTGGTAGGGCCCACCATGGGGATGGTGGGGAGGCTTGCCTTGGGGATGGTGGGGAGGCTCACCTTGGGGATGATGGGGAGGCTCGCCTTGGTGGTAAAACGCAGCAGAGGAATACTGGGATAAATTTTCTCCAAGGTGATGGGTCTCACCATGGTGCCCACCAGAATGGTGATGCTTGCTACGGTGGTGGGGCCCGCCACGGTGGAAGGAATCAGTATGCTGGTGGGACTCCCCGTGGGAGTGGGTTCCACCTCGGTGGTGGGTTCCAGAAATGTGGGAGCCACCACCACGAGGCATCCTACTACCATAGTGATGCTCATCATTTAAGTGGTCCTCACCAGAAGAATGTTGAGGATGGACAGTGCCATGGGGGAGACCCTTACCAGGGGATGAATAGTGGTGAGCCCTGCCACGGTAGTGGGCCTCGTCACGGTGGTGGAAAGGATAGGAGTAGGGATTTTCAGAGTCTTGGTAGTGAGGTCCACCATGATGACGGAGCCCACTGTGATGGTGGGGCCCCCTGTGGTGATGGGTCTCATGATGGTGGGCTCCACTAGGGCCTGGCCGGTGGTATGGGGATGATGAGTGGGGGCGAGATACGGTATCCAAGTCATTTTGAATCCTTTCAGTCACTGAGGATTGATCCATAACTGTGCTGGGAATGGGAGAATGAAGAGAGCTAAAGAGTTGGAACCAACAGTTCCCTCCCCGGATTTCTCTTCTCTCCTAAGCTGAGCTTAATGTCAACTGTGGCACTGGGCTTCCAGGAAGGCCTGACTCTTCTCTTGGAACTCTCCTCTCTGTGATGTCATTAGCAGGTTTGGACCTCATTTGCAAAAGCCTCTCCCTGAACTATTGTTCAGAATCAAGAATTATTATGTCTAGCATCTTCAATGTAAAATAAGGAAACAGATCCAAGGTGATCTAGCTGGCCAGTAGCACCAAAAAAGTCCAGGTAACACCATTGTTCTATCACTCATTTTAGACCAACTGTTGCCATGAAGAACTTCATGAGGCCAGGTGGTGTAGTTCTCATCCCACTTATAGATCAGTTGGCTCTGGGGTTAGGACTGACTCCCCTATAAATAGGTGTGGAACATTGGGCCTATTGCTTAATTTTCTTATGTCTCAACTTCTTCCTCTGTAAAATGGGAATAATAGCACCTACTTACAGGATCAAAAAAAGTTATGTAAACCTTATACTAGTATAACAAATTAAACCAAATTAATTAATTAATTAATTTTTAAAAACCCTTATACTAACAGTATAATGAATGTTAGTTGCTGTTTTAGTTATCTTTTTCATGACTGTGACCAAAAGACCTGACAAGAATAGTTAGAGGCAGAAAAAGTTTATTTGGGGGCTCCCCTCACACAGGTCTCAGTCCATTCATGGCTAAATCCGTTGTTCTGTGCCTGAGGTCAGGCAGAATATGATGGCAGAGGGTGTGGCAGAGGAAAGCAGCTCAGAATTTAGCAATCAGGAAGCAAGGAGAGTTCTGCTCACCAGGGATAAAATATAACCTCCAAAGTCCTACCCCTGATGACCTGCCTGTTACAGCCACACACTTCCTGCCTACAGTTATCATAAAGTTAATCCATTTCAGTGGATTAATCCACTCATTAGGTTAAGGCTCTGGTAATCAATCATTTTACCTCTAAACTTTCTGGCATTGTCTCACCCATGAGCTTTTGGGGGATACCTCATAGCTAAACCATAACAGTTGGTATTATATGTCACCAGCCAGCTATGGGCTGTGTGTGTGAGCTATGCGCATTTGAGCCTGTGAGGGAACTGGACTGACATTGCTGCCTGGTTGGGCTGTGCACCTTAGGTGAGCCTTTTCGCCTGCTTTGCCTTGGATCCCACACAGCACCTGAGATGGGTGTGGCTTTCCAAGATGTCAGTCAATCTGCTGACCATAAGGCATCACCAAGTAAGACTCCACCCTCCAAAACTAATCCCTTGCCTTATTTGGGTGGAATATTCTATGAATGGGTTCTCCCCAATAAATAGGGGAGTTTCAGGTGTGCTCTCTCTCTTGCCTGCCTCCCTTGCTTCTCCGTGCCCTCCAGCGTGGGAGCTTGATTCTTGATTCTTGATTCTGCAAAGCCGTCCTGAACCGTGAAAAAGGTATTTTCTGTGTCTGTGTGGCTTTTTCGTTGCCAGCCCAATCCACGCAGAATGACCCTGATTCCGCATATTGCAACAATTATATTCTGGTCTTTAGTCACTGATATTGATGGAAATACCTCTTTGGGGCTATTAGCAAAATAAAACTATCAGTCATTATTTGTCGGGGACCTACTTCACATTTAATTTATGACTCACAATTACCCCTCCTGGTGAATTTAGTCATTCTTTTTTTACAGAGATAGGTGCAGTGGCTCGGAAAGTATCAGTTAGTTTCTTTGTTAGTAAAAAGTTTAAAATCAGTGCTGTCCAAATCTAGAGGCTCCTCCCATCACCATCATGCTCTTCTGCCTTCCTCCTGAAATCTACTGCACAGCTTGCCCTATGCGCTGAATTCCCTTGTACCCAGCACAGCTCTCCTGGAAGTTTCCAGGTCACTCTCTTGACTGTGTTTGCTTCCTGAGTGTTTGGTCACAGCCAAGTCCACAGTGGGCACAGGAACTGGATTCTCCATGATGGAGAGATACTCTTATCTCTTCAAGGAGCTCCCTGCCTGGTATGAGCAGCAGACAGGAAAGTTTGTGGCAGGAATGCCCACTGACCATGAATCTCTTCTCCTCTTCTTCTTGGACACAGTCTTTCACCTTGAGTGTGTGCATGTGCCACACACGTGTGTTTTATGGCGTTGGGATGGAACCCAGGGTCTTGTGCATGCTGGGCAAGTGCTCTACCATGAACTACCCCCCAGTCCGGAGTGTGTGCCATAAACAGCTGTGGCTAACAGGCGAGAGCAGAAACAACATGAGCAACTTCTGGGTCTCGGGTTTGGACCACTGGGCAGGTGAACCTCTCTTTTTCTTCCTGTGGGATTGAGAGCAGGTCCACCAAGAAGGCAGGACTTCAACTGAGCATCTGAGGACCACAGTATTCCCTGAGATGTTTCTAGGTTGAGGGTTTTGTATCATGCTCAGGGGGAAAAAAAAAACTCCAACAATCATGAGATGCAACATTTTTGATAATGGACATCCATGGAGCAGCCTCAGAAGCCATTTGCTGGAGATGGTTCAGCCCCTACAGCAGGAAACAGCAGGACTGTTTCATTCAGTTGAGTCCTTTTTTGATTTTTCATGGGGTCATGACATCTGGTGGCAATCTGTGGACATGTGCTGCCTGGAGAGGCAAATACCTTGGCCCTCCTGAGCTACCTCCCCACCTTCCCTAATGTGACAAGGACTGACTTATGGAAGCAAGCTGACTCTACTGGTGTGAGAGAAAATCAGCAGAAAATTTCCTTCTAAAGCAATGATTTTTCTATCTGTGACTCAGCTGCCTCCCTACCACTTTCACATTGGTGTCAACACAATAAAACATGGATTGTACATTACAAGTGAATTTTATCGTGATGATTTGATCATTTTTGAAAGTTTTTTAACTTTATTTAATTTTTAATGTGGTGCTGAGGATCAAACCCAGTGCCTCACACGTGCTAGGCAAGTGCTCTACCACTGAGCCACAACCCCAGCCCGGCCCACAGGTTTCTTAATTTAGTCATCTACTATGCCTTTCTTTTCCTTTTGTTTTTTGCATCTTATCAGCATTTGTGTTTAACCAAAGGATCTAACTGTTCAATGTGGTGATTTTAAAATATGAGGTGTGAAATGGAAGCATAAGCTGCTTTTTAAAAAAATGGACACAATTTTTGTACATGTTTAGGGTACGGGCTGACATTTCAATACATGTTATACAATGTTTAATGTCAGATTAAGGTAATCTGCATATCTATCATCTCAGACACATATCATTATATCATTTCTTTTCTTTTTTTTCTTTCTCTTCTTTTCTCCCTCCTTCCCTCCCTCCCTCCCTCCCTCCCTCCCTCCCTCTTTTTTTCTTTTCTTTATTTTTTGTGCCAGAGATTGAATCCAGGAGTGCTTAACCATTGAGCCACACCCCCAGCCCTCTTTTATTTCTTGAGAGACGACTTCGCCAAGTTGCATAAGGCCTTATTAAGTTGTTAAGGCTGGCTTTGAATTTGTAACCTTCCTGCCTCAGCTTCCCAAGTCGCTGAGATTACAGGCGTGCACCACCATGCCTGGCTGACACATATCATTTCATTGCATTAAAAACATTCAAAATTCTCTCTATTAGCTATTTTGAAATATTCAATTAGTTGTCATCAACCATAGTTACCCTGCCATAACATAGAACATTAGAAGTTATTGTAATAGCAATGATTAATAGCTATTAATTATATCTCCCATCCAATTGCACCCATTTCCCTGTCAACCAGGCTATCTCCATCCTCTCTCCCTCCAAGATCTGGTAACCACTCTTCTATTCTCTACTACTTTAAGATCAACTTTTTAGCTTCCACATATAACTGAGAACATATGGTATTTATCTTTCTATTCCTGACTTACTTCACTTAAAATGTCCTCCAGTTCCATCCATGTTGCTACAATGACAGAATTTCATTCTTTTTATGGCTGAATGATACTCTGCTGTGTATGTGTGTGTGTGTGTGTGTGTGTTTTACTCATTTATCTGTTGATGGACAACTAGGTTGATTCTGTTGATGGACAACTAGGTTGATTCTGTATCTTGGCTATTGTGAACAGTGCTATAATAAATGTGATAACAGATGTCTGTCTCTCTGTGTCTCTGTCTCTATGTCTCTCTGTCTCTGTTTCTCTCTCTCTCTCTCTCTCTCTCTCTCTCTCTCCCCCCTTTGGATCAAACCCAGGGCCTCATGCATGCTAGGCAAGAGCTCCACCAACAGCTCCACCTCCAGCTGTCAGACATCTCTTTGGCATATTGATTTTAGTTCCTTTGGATGTACACTCAGTAGCGGGATTGCTGGATCCTATGGTAGTTCTATATCTAGTTTTTTTTTTTTTTTTTTTAGTAAATTTTATACCCTTTCCCATAATGGCTTTACTACTTTACATTCTACTTTACATTCCCACCAACTATGGGTGACAGTTCCCGTTCCTCTGCATCCTCACCAGCCGCTGGTGTTTGGATTTGGGTTGTGTCCCAAAGGCTCATGTGTTGAAGGCTTGGTCCCCAGTGAGCAGTGTTCAGAAATAGGAAATGACTAGATCAGGGGCTGCGACCTCAGCAACAGTTAAATTCATCAATGGTTCATCTGATGGCATTATTGCAGGATGTGGGCCCTTCGGAGGAAGAAGGTCACTGTGGCATGCCCTGGAAAGGTATGCCTGCGGGTATGGCTCAGTGGTTAAGCACTCCTGGAAAGGTATGTCCCTGGACCTTCCTATCTCTGCCTGCTTTCTGATTGCTGAGGTGAACAGCTCTGCTCCAGCACACCCTCTCCACCCTCTGCCATGTTGCTTTGTCTCACCACAGGCCCGTAGCAATAGAGCAATAGATCTGAAACCTCTGAAACCGTGAACCAAAGTAACTCTTTCCTCCTTTAAGTTGTTTTCCTCACATATTTTGTCACAGTGACAAAAAGCTAACTAACACACCAGCATTTGTTATTTGTTTTCTCTCTCTTGTTTATATATATATATATATATATATATATATATATACATTTTAGTTATAGATGAAACTTTATTTTTATGTGGTGCTAAGAATTGAACTCAGTGCCTCATTCACAGGTGCCAGGCAAGTGCTCTATCACTGAGCCCCAGCCCAGCCCTGTTTTCTCTTTTATGCTAGCCATTCTAACAAGGATGAGATGGTATCTCATTGCAGTTTTGATTTGCATTTCCCTGAGGATTAGTGATATGAGCATTTTCCTCATATGCTTATTGATTATTTGCAAATCCTATTTATTTTATTTTTTAATAACTTAATTTTGCTTATTTATTTTTATGTGGTGCTGAGGATTGAACCCAGGGCCCTGCACGTGCTAGGCAAGTGCTCTACCACTGAGCCACAACCTCAGCCCTATTTATTTTATTTTAGTTTTTGCATATCGCATTTTGAGAAATGTCTGTTCAGGTTATTCTCTCTCTCCCTCTGTCTCTTTGGTACTGGGATTGAACTCAGGATTGCTTAGCCACTGAGCCTCACCCCCAGCCATTTTTTATTTTTTCTTTTGAGACAGAATCTTACTAAGTAGCTTAGGACTCACTAATTTGCTGAGGCTGGCCTTCAACTTGCAATCCTCTTGCCTCAGCCTCCTGGGTCACTGGGCTTACAGGTATGTGCCATCATGACTGGCAAAATCTTTCTATTTTTCTGATGTAGCACTAATTGGTATAAATTTCCCTCTTAGAGCCAGGTGAGGCAGTACATGTCTGTAGTTTCCTGGACCTGAAAAGTGACTTGTTTGTTACTTTCTCAAGACTTGGAAAGTTTTCAATAATTATTTAATTAAATGCGTTTCTATGATTTTTCCCCATTCTCTTCTCCTGAAAAAAAGCATAATGTAAATGTTTACTCGTTTAACATTGTCCTCTAAGCCTTGAAGACCTTCATTCTTTTTATTTTTTTATCTAATTGGATTATTTTAAAATACCTATCTCCAAGCTCATTTGCCTGATCCATTTTGCTGTTGAGGCTCTTAACTGTATTTTTAAATTTCATTTGTTGCGTTCTGTAGCTCCAAGACTTCTGATGGGTTCTTTTTTATGATTCCCATCTCTCTCTTTGCTGAATTTTTCACTCATATCATGAATTCTCTTCCTAATTTTGTTGAATTCTGTGTTCTCTTATAGATCGTTGAATTCCGTAAAATTCATTCATTTGAATTATCTGTTGGGCAGTTCATCAAATTCGTTTTCTTTGTGGTCAGTTGCTCGATAGCTCTTGTGTTCCTTTTGGAGTCAATCACCTTATCTTATTTTTCAGATTTCTTGTCCCCACATTTGTATTTTTGTGTTGGTTGGATCCGTTGCCTCTGTAGTTTTGTAGGGTGGCTTTTTTAGTAAGAACTCTCTCCTGACAATGTTTCCTAGGGTGTTGATTATAGATGCTGCTTTGCCTTTGATCTTCGGGCACTTGAGTGTAGTGTGTGTGCAGCTTCTTCAGCTGTAGTCCATGCTGACAGGCAATGTGTGTGAGTGTCTCTGTGACCTAGGCTGCAGGAGTTGTGGGATGCAGCTCCCTCAGCCGGGACAGGTTTGCTGGCATCTCTGGGTATGGTGCACCCGGCTGTAGGTGTGGGGCATCCATCTGTTTCCTGGATCATGGAGAGCAGGCTTAGTGCCCTGGGCCCAGGTGGGTACAGCATAGTATGCCTGAAATCAGGGTGGGGTTCCTGTCCCTGTCCGAAGGCTGCACAGATGGCTCTGCCAAGGCTCCAGGGGCCGACCTGCTCAGAAGGCCTGCTTAGCTGCTCCCCAGGGCTGAGTGTGGTGGACGGGGCCAAGCATCCAATTCCCACAGCCTTAGTGGGTTGAGCTTCTGAGAAGAGGCTTATAAATTGCTTCTTGGGGTCACAGGAGGATATGTAGGACCATCTAGTTGTTTCTAGGGTCCTTGGTGAGATAAGCCACTGAGGAAGGGCTGCTCAGCTGCTTAAAAAATATATATATATACTGCAGTCTGGGTGGGCACAAAAATAACTGGGAGGTCATGAGCCACTTGTAGGTTCAAACAGGAACTCCTTTATTGCCCGAACCCAACGGGAACTCTCCAGAACTCCACGGGAACTCCTCGAGAACTCAAAAGTAGCGGGCACCCGAGGTAGCAGGAGCCGCCTTATTGCCGGACAGCAGAGGTTTATATACACATCTGAATACACAGCTTGTTTTAATTTAGCATCATCCAGTTACAGCAATCAGTCATTATCTTAATAATTATACCCAGCTTAACTTAATCATCATCTTAATGGCTCGCTGGCATTACTTCTCAACCACTCCTTCTGGCAAAATGCCAGGTGCCATCTTGACTTGGTTGTGGCTCTCAACATATATATATTTGTTGATAGGCCTTTATTTAATTAATTTATTAACTTACATGCTGTGCTGAGAACTGAACCCAGTGTCTCACACATGTTAGGCCAGCGCTCTACTGCTGAGCCACAACCCCAGCCCCAGAAGCTGCTTTTGTTGAATTAGAACAGTTGTTGGCAGAGGGTAGTATGGCCCAAACTCCCACCGTCCCAGTGTGATGTTTCTGTGCAGGCTTGCTGAAGGAACTCCATGATGTCTTTGGCTGACATCTTAATCAGGTACCTTCTAACCTCCAAGTGATAGAGCAGCTGGCATCACAGCTTGGACTTTTGCAGAGACTTTTTAAAGATCTAAACCTAACACTGTCAGATTTACACGTTTCCCAGTAAATGAGTCAAAACAGTATGACCAGCCAGGCCTGGTGGTGCCCACCTGCAAACCCAGCAACTCAGGAGGCTGAGGCAGGAGGATCACAAATTCAAGACCAGCCTCAGCGAGACTGGTCTCAAAGTTAAAAATAAGATGGGCTGGGGATGTATCTCAGTGGAAGAGCACTCCTGGGTTCCATCCCCAGTGCCACAAACAAAGCAAAACAAACAGAGAAGTAAAACCCCATGACCAAATGTGATACCTGGATTTAGTCCCAAAATCCAGAAGGGACACCACACATTGCTTTTCTGTCTTTGTGGTATATGGTGGAAGGACACCTACTCGTCCCTCACTTTACAAATGATATCCCACGTTCCACAGATCTCTGCAGCCCTAGGATCTTTCCTGATGTGTCAGGACCTCAAATTTTCCCCGGATTCATCTCTGATTCTCTGGCATGCAAGTAACTAAACCATCTAGGGTGCTTTCCTTCCCTGTCAACAAAGTTCAAGGTCCCTCTGTACCTTGCAGTTTTCAGGAGAATGGCATGAGTGAGGGTTCAGGTGGGCAAGACACTGAAGGTGTACTGTCATCCCAACTATTTAATGCAAACTGAGTATAATTTTCCAAACTCATGGGACTTTTTACCACTGAGCCAACTTCCCTGGCTCTCCTGGGAATTTTTTTTCCCCCTTTGATATCAGGGGTTGAACCCAGGGGTGCTTAACCACTGAGCCACATCTGCAGCCCGTTTTTATTTTTTATCTTGGGACAGGGTTTCCCTAAGTTGCTTAGGGACTAGCTAAATTGCTGAGGCTGGCTTTGAGCTTGTTGTTCTCCTGCCTCAGCCTCCCAAGCTGCTGGGATTACAGAAGTGCACCACTCCTCCTGGCCCTCATGGGAATGTTAAGGAAACTATTTTCCAGTTCAGCAGTTCCCTACCTGTTGCTATGATTTACATTCTCCATTAATTTTTTTTCTTTGCTACTAGGGATTGAATCCCGGGGTTCTTTACTACCAAGATATACCTCCAGTCCTTTTTTTTTTGAAATGGGGTCTAAGGCTGACCTTGAATTTGTGATCCTCCTACCTCAGCCTCCTGATGTTGCTAGAATTACTGGTGTGTGTTACAAAGTTTTTAAAAATCAAGAATGACAGCTCTAATTGGCATCACCAAATCACCATTTACTTTTGCACCTTGAAAGAGATTAATTTTGCAGTACTGCCCATGCACCTCTGAAATCCTTGATGGTGACACTAATCTCTGCAGTTTCTCCAGGATTCTAGTATCACTTTTGCCTTATAATTCAGCAGAGGTGGGAGGTCAATTCTGGGATTTCCACCAGGACTTTTTTCAAACCCCAACAGCCCCCACTGCAGTGTTGGGGAATCCATGGGAGATTCTGCCTGCTGCTGAGTATTAATCTCACAATGAATTTTAGGACTAGGGAAATACAGCACCATTCAGTGGCCCTTGAGAATTGGTATTTAATTTGTAAAGGTCTTTGGTGCTAATTGGTTTCCAAGGGTAATAATATTGAAATGAATTTCTCAAGCTACAGTAAATTCGTACAGTGTCATGTTAGCTAAGCTCAACTGTATTTCTTAGAATTCTCTTTGTTATGTAGTTCTGAGTCAGTGTGGACCCAAGTGACATTTTGTGCAAGGTTGGAAAGTGGAAGTAAAATGGGAGTCAGAGAACCTGGGTGTGGTTACTCATGCCTGTAATTCCAGCCACTCAGGAAGCTGAGACTGGAGGATGACAAGTTTGAGGCCAGCCTCAATAAGGAGTCATCTCTTTTTTTACTAGAAGGGTTGATCCTTATTTGGTAGCTCACCTTGTTGGCAAGAGGTAGCTGGGTCCTCAGTTCCATACCAGGTCCTTCTTCAACTTCTGGGTCTCCTGGTCCAGGTTCTTGCTTAGCACCATGTTAAAGAACCAGCTCCTCTTGCGGGTCTTTGCATCATCAATGCTGGAGACTCAGCTGCAAGGGAAACTGATGTGTTTTTCTGGTTCACCCAAGGGTCCTAGCATGTCCTCACAAGTTCCACCTCACATTCGTCTCAACTACTTACCTGCTGCCTTTAGGTTCCATTACCAGATAAAGAGGCAACAGTCTTAATTAATCAGCGCTCATGCTGTGTCTTATCCCTGTAATGCAACTTTTACCATATAGAATCACCTCAGCAATTTTGTTTCTCTAATCAGGTCCTGATACAGTAATTTAGAAGATGCGTGTTTTAGTCAGCTTCTTCACCCTTGTGACTAAAATACCGGACAAGAGCAATTTTAGAGGAGAAAAAGCTTATTTGGGGCCCATGGTTTCAGAGGTCTCAGTTCATAGCCAGCCAGCTCCTTTGCTCGGGGCTCAAGGTGAGGCAAGAACATCATGGCAGCTGAGTGCAGTGGCACACACCTGTAATCCCAGCCACTTGGGAGGCTGAGGCAGGAGAATTGAGAGTTCAAAGCCAGCCTCAGCAACAGCGAGGTGCTAAGCAGCTCAGTGAGACCCTGTCTCTAAATAAAATACAAAATAGGGCTGGGGATGTGGCTCAGTGACTAAGTGCCTCTGAGTTCAATCCCTGGTACCACCCCCACAAAAAAAAAAAAAAAATCATGGCAGAAGAGTGTGGTGGAGCAAAGTGGCTTTGGACATGGCCAAGAAGCAGAGAGACACAAAATATATGCCCCAAAGGCATGTCCTCAATGACACACAGCTTCCAGCTGACCCTACCTGCATTCAGTTACCACTCTGTGAATCCCTAGCAGGGGATTAATTCACAATTGGATTAAGGCTCTCATAACCCAATCATTTCTTCTCTAAACCTTGAATATTCTTACAAATGAACTTTTGGGGGACATCTCTTATCTAAGCCATAAAAATACATACACTGCCTTTTCTCTTTGTTGAAGAGCCTTAGAGTTTTATCCATATCCGTCTGTCCATCTCTCTTTCTCCTTTTTCTTTTTGGTATTAGGGATTGAACCTAGGGGCACTTAACCACTGAGCCACATCCCCAGTGCTTTTTTTGCATTTTATTTAGAGACAGGGTCTCCTCAGTGGCTTAGGGCCTTGCTAAATTTCTAAGGCTGGCCTTGAACTCTCCTTGATTCTCCTATTTTGGCCTCCCAAGCAGCTGGGATTATAGGCATGCAAACCACACCCACCCCTTCTCACTTAAGAGCAGAACTGGCCTGGAGGTATAGCTTAGTAGTAAAGCACATGCTTAGCATGCACAAGGCCCTGGGTTCAATCCCCAGTACCAAAAAAGAGAGAACAGAAAGTACATGTGGAACAATTTTGGGAGAATTCAGAAACTTCTGGATCTTGCCCGAAAAGAAAAAGCATCTAAGGACTATTTTGGAGACAAGGTAGAGAACAGTTCAATGGTGCATAAAGGAGCTTTGGATTTTTAAGCTAGAGAGACTTCTGTGATCAGTAACCAATTCAAAGCCTTTGATTAGCTGCCAAAGGATTCTAGTCGCCCCTAACATCCTTGAAGTGGGCTCCTCACTGTAACCACCCCCACAGGAAGCCAGAGGAGGTCTGTGCCTACCTGGTCACATCCTGCACTCACTAATTCCTGCAGCATTTGCGGGTTTACTTCTACAGCTGCAGAAGTGCCTGATTCATTGGCAGAAGGCAACAGGGAATATCTAATTTCCCTGTTAAGGTTTTCTATTAAGGTCCAAACTTTGGGGGTGGAGGGCCTCTCATCTGCTGCTGCCTGGTGGCATCCTTGCTTCCCAGGACTTTGTCATCCAAGGAAGTGTCACTGTTTGGTCCCACGGGCAGCCCCTGAGTCGAAGACTTGGATGGCTGCTTTAATCCCTCGTGGATCTCTAGTAGCCACTGCCAGCTATTCCCAGAATAAGTTGTGGCAGGAAAAGTCTTTGGCCTCATTGTTAGTCCAGTTTCTTTTTACCATAAATACAAGCTTCTCAAAGTGTTTTATTATTCTTGTTTTTAAAGTCAGTAGTATCAGGTAGTGGTAGACATTTCAATACAATATATATTATATATATATTAGTTGTAGATGAACACAATAACTTTATTTTATTTGCTTATTTTTATGTGGTGCCAGGGATCAAAAACCCAGTGCCTCAGACATGCTAAGCAAGCGCTCTACCACTGAGCCACAACCCTGGCCCCTCAATACAATTTTGTTTTGAAATTTTTCTTCTGTTTTTATAATTTATAGAGAACCTACAATTCTCCAGAGTTGTCATTTTGAAGACCCTTACTCTCTCCTGGAGTGTGGTGACACTCTCGGGCTAGGAGACCAGGCGCCGGGCTGCAGCTGCTGTTGGCCCTGCATGGATGCGGAGTCCCGACTCCTTTAGTGTTTTCTTAAGTCCAGGTCAGGAGGTTGGCACATTTGTTCCATGGAGTAGCAAATGTTTTAGGCTTCGGGGGCCATCTTGTCCCAGGAAAGCAGGGAGCTGAAACTCCAAACCTCAGTTCTTGTGTTCCAACGAAAGAAAATCTAAAGTCAGACACCAAAAACTGTGCAAGAGAACTTTGTTGTAAGTAAAAGTAAAGTAAAAGCAAGGTGAAGCTTAAGCAGAGAGCACTCTCAGAGGAGAGAGTGGACTGTCTCTGTGCAGAGAATGACAAAGGAGACAACGCTGTCTCCAATTTTATTACTGTTAGATATTTACCAGGAGAGCTGGGACCACCTTCTGTACTCTTTGCCAATAGAACCACACCCAGCCCTTCTCATCTTAAGACAGAACTGGCCTGGAGGTGCGGCGTAGAGCAGGAGCTCATTCACGTCAAGCTGTGGAGCTTTTGAACTTAGTTGGTCATCTCTGGAACTGTCATAGTGGCCATCCTATTTAAGGGGGCTTCATCTACAAGTCAATCCCATGTTAATGTGGGCGCTGGGGTCAGTAACTGATCAAAGTTACCTAGTGCATTTGCGCTACTAAAGGAACCTTTCTTCCCAGACACTTATAGCCATAATTCCTAGCTTTACACCAGCCAGGTGTGGTGGCACATGCCTGTAATCCCAGCTCCTTGGGAGGCTGAGACAGGGGTATCAGGAGTTCAATGCCAGCCTCAGCAAAAATGAGGAGCTAAGCAACTTGGTGAGTTGCTTAGAGTTTACAACTCTAAGTAAAATACAAAATAGGGGGCTGGGACTGTGGCTCAGTGGTAGAGCGCTTGTCTCGCACATGTGAGACCCTGGGTTCAATCCTCAGCATCACATAAAAATAAATAAATAAACAAAATTAAGATACTGTGTCCATTTTTAACTAAATAAAATACAAAATAGGGCTGGGGATGTGGCTCAGTGTTTGAGTGTCCCTGAGTTCGATCCCTGGTACCCGCCCCCCGCAAAATAAAGAGTTAGTCACATTAATCCTTTTCTGTTGATGTGATTTCCAACTAGCTCCCTTGTTTCTTTTTATTTTCTATAAATTAATTACCACCCTTTGCTTTCTCATCTACTTTGGAAATAGTTTAAAGAAGACCCTAAAGTAATTTTTTTAATATTTATTTTTTTAGTTGTAGTTGTACACAATACTTTTATTTTATTTATTTATTTTTATGCTGTGCTGAGGATTGAACCCAGGCCCTCACACATGCTAGGGGAGTGCTCTACCACTGAGCCACAACTCCAGCCCCACCTAAAGTAATTTAAAGAACACTTGTGACCTTGCCTGCATTTCACTGCTCATTGCTAGCTACTGCCTAACAACCTGGTCTTCATCATTGTGACTGTTACACTCTGTCACTGTAGTGCACAAGCAGTCATGAACAACAAATAGATGAATAAAAATGGCTTTGTTCCAATAAAACTTTATTTACAACAACAGGTGTGGGGGGTTGGTCAGATTTGGCTTGCTATTTGCTGGTCCCTGAGCTAGAATGTCAACAAAACGAGAGATCAGCCTGTGATTTCAGGCTACCAGTAACATCTCTAAATGCCACCTAGGAAGTAAGTGGCATGCCAGTATATGTAGGAGTTCCACCACATACCCACAGTGGGTACAGATAACCTTTAGAGCATAAATAGTAGTAAAATGTGGTAAGCTCATGAGGAAGTGATGGGTTTTGTGTACCTTTTTTTTTTTTTTTGTGTGTGTGTGTGTGTGTGTATGCACGCGCGCACGCTTTTTTGGTAGATGGACATAATACATTTATTGATTTTTTAAATATGGAACTGAGGATTGAACCCAGTGCCTCACACATACTAGGAAAGTGCTCTACCACTGAGCTACAACTCCAGCCCATGTGACAAATCTTTACTTTTAAATGAGTATCAATTCACCAAATTAATAGCATGAAACAAGTTCTTGAATTCTATTATCTGGTAATGTGGATTAAGATAAACTAAAAGCAACCCAAACAAGTAAACTTAAGTGTTCAGTGTTCTAACCCTTTTCCAGAATAGATATTTTTTAAAAAATTATTTTTGTAGTTGAAGTTGGACACAAAAGCTTTATTATTTATTTATTTATTTATTTATTTATTTATTATTTTTATGTGGTGCTGAGGATCGAACCCAGGGCCTTGCACGTGTAAGGTGAGTGCTCTACCACTGAGTCACAACCCCAGCCCCAGAACAGATGATATTAAGGCTGACTTTGCTTCGTACAAATTACATATCAGTATTTACTACTTTGCATAGGTAAAGCCCTTGAGCTTCAAGAAAGTGTGAGGGAGCAGGATGTGGTGGCATATGCCTGTAATCCCAATGATTTGGGAGGCTGAGGCAAGGTTGCAAGTTTCAGGCCAGTCTCAGCAATATAGAAAGATCCTGACAACTAATTTGACCCTGTCTTGAAATAAAAAATAAGAAAGGGCTAAGGATGTGGCTCAGTGGTAAAGTGCCTCTGGGTTCAATCCCTGGTACCAAACAACAACAACAAACCAAAGGATAAGGAAAAAATTCTTTAATCCCTTTCTTTCTTCTAAGAATGACTTTTTCCTACTAGGTATAAGAAAGAGGATTGGGAATGGAGCTCAGTGGTATAGTGCTTGCCTAGCAAGTGCAAGGTCCTCTGTTCTATCCCCAGCTCTTCAAAAATAAAACTTCCAGGAAAAAAAAATCTGTAGGTTCAAGAAAGAAAAAGTCAACATTGATAAATATATTACTTGAGCTAAAAAGCACAGGAAAACAAGCTAGGCACTCATTAAATTTCTAAGAAATATAGGTCAAAAGATGAAACATTTAGATAAGTACTAAGTACAGAGGACTGAAATGTGCTACTCCCCAGAAAGCCAAGGGACCCACTATATAACACACAGGATTAGTTTGCTGCCTTTCATAAGAGTAGACCTTGAGCTTTGCCCCCAGGGCATCTAGAATGCCCGTCACAGAACAGGTGCTTCTTTCAGAACAGGTGCTTCTTTCTCCTCTTGTCCTCGGATGTGGTAGCCTTCATGGATTTCTGGCTGGTGGCACTGACCAGGGCCGAGAGGTAATCCAAGACCTCATCTCTTTCTTCTGGAAGAGAGATGGGGGAGAGAGACGGCAGCCGGGGTCCTCAGATTCCTGCAGCCCTGTGGGTCAGAGGAGAGAATGTTGGGTCTGGAAATAGGTCTGCAGGATGGTCATCATCTTCTGTAGGTCACCTCCTTCTCCTCTTTGGAGCTGCAGCTGCCATGGGATCCCAGGGCCACCACCTCCTTGGCCTTGAGCTCTTTCTCCCTCTGCAGGTGGCACTGTTTAATGTTGGCCCGAGTTTCTGTGGCCTGCTTCAACCTGTGTTCTTCAACTTGCTGGCCTTGAACACTTCTGCCACCTCCTTCTCAGCCTGCAGCAGCTGCTGAGTCCCCTGTGACTGACTAGTCACGGATGGGGCCACTTTTGTTCTTTTGGTTGTTTTTATTGTTACCGGGGTTGAATCCAGGGACCCTTAACCACTGAGCCACATCCCAGCACTTTTTATTCATTTATTTTTTGCAACAGAGTCGCACTAAGTTGCCAGGGCCTCAGTAAGCTGCTGAGGCTGGCCTGAAACTTGTGATCTTCCTGCCTCAGCCTCCAGAGTCTGTGGGATTACAGGAGACTCTGGCCGCCACGAGCATCAACTTTTGTTTATAATATAATTTAGTTTATTGTTAATTTATTAATTTTTAATAATGGTTGTATTTAACAACTAGCTTGCAATATTCAGATTTCAGGAGTCAGCAAGAAGGCTAGGGTTGTGGCTCAGTGGTAGAGCGCTTGGTAGAGCGCTTGCCTAGCATGTGTGAGGCACTGGGTTCGAGTCCCAGCACCACATATAAATAAACAAATACATAAATAAGGTCCATCCACAACTAAAAAAATATTAAACAAACAAACAAAAGAAGTCAGAGCCACACCTGCCATCCTGCATCATTTGGGGAATGGTGGTGTAATCCATGCAGCTGTGGTCTGGGGGTAATGACATACACAGGTGAAAAGTCTTTGGGGGTCAGACCAGGCTGGGCCTGAGGGTATCTGGTTTTGAATCCTGTGTCCCACGTCATGAGATTGGAATGGGGGTGGAGCATGGGGATTGGAGAGGCCAGTTCTGTTCTGCCCTTTGCCCCTGAAGGTGCCAGCACAACCCTTGGGGAGGAGAGAGATGGCAGCTGGGGTCCTCAGATTCCTGCAGCCCTTCTGGGTCAGAGGAGAGAATGTTGGGTCTGGGAGGTTGAGAAAGGGGCTGCCGCTCTTCCTTCCCTTCTGTCTTCCTCCCCTCCACGCCTTCATCTGGATGGAGCCAGAGGGAGCCTTTTCCCCAGGCCCTGGCTCTGCAGTCCTTTCCACTCCTCTCACTCATTCTGGGAGGCTGCCCAATTGCGTTGGCAGATCACCAGCTTCTCTCTGTGCCCTGCCTTACCCCGGGCTCCCAAAGCACTCTGTCCCCCCCCAACTCGGGGCCACTCTCAGGAGGCCTTTAGAGCACTGCTCTTTAATAAGGAGGCCGCAGGGACGGCTGGTTGTGTGGGGCCGTGCAGTGTATTCTGGTGGTAAGAACTGCTGGCAGGAGCTGGGCTTGGCATCTGAGCACTCTGATTTCTGCTTTGGCTCAGCTATTTTTCCTGCTGGTGGGCCAGGGCATGACATCTTTTAGTGCCTCAGTTTCCTTTTCCATAAGAGGGGTTAAGAGTCGCACCTAACTCACTTGTTGTAAGATTCAAATATATTAAAATACGAGATCCATGGAGGAAAGCACCCAGTACATTCTAAGTGCTCAATAAATGGTAGCTGGTATTGTTGTTCTTATTAACGGAACTTCTTCTGGCAGCACTTGCAGTTTCTCATTTAAGCCTTTCTCCTGCCTGCTTCAGTGACTCCTCATTATCTGTAACAGAGGGCCTCAGGGCACCTTGCCATGCCAAGAATGGGCTATTGCTGGGCTGAGATAGTGACCTTCTCAGTTTTGGGGCAACCTCTGTTGCTGATCATCTGTGGCCATTCCACTTATTCCAGAACAATCTGAACTTCCTCCTCCTTCTGCTTTCTCATTTCTAATCTTTAAAATCTCCCTCCAAATTTGGCCCAGCAAATGAAGTTGAGTGACATATGATGGCCAGCTGAAGAATATATATATATATATACACACACACACACACACACACACACACACACACATATATACATACATACACACACATTTCAGGAGAGGGCTTCTTTATCTGATGTGGGTGAGCAGGGGCTCTGATTCCTCAGTCCAAACACCTCCAGTGTCAGCTGCAACCCAGAGGACAGGCCCAGGCCCTGGGGTCCCAATGCCCTGCAGCAAAGTTCCTTCTACCAACACACATCTGGTGCTGGACCCTCTGTGCCCACAAGGTTCTAGAGCTTTAGAATCATGTGGCCCCTGCCTCAAGGAGCTTGCCTTTATGTCTGGAACAATAATTGAATAATTTTCAGAGGAATTTATCTAGGAAGGGGAGAGTCTCTGGGATCAGGAGGTAATTGACTAGATGGGGGAGATGGATTAGTGTTTTTTTTTTTTTTTTTGCAAGAAAAGATGGTACCTGTGGCAAGAACCTACTCCAAAATAAAGGATAAATATTCTTGGTTTCTTCTTTTGCCTCAAAACATGATGTTTACTCAAATAATTTATAAAAAGAAATGAAAAAATGTCCAAACATAAAGAACAAATAAAAATTGGAAAAAAAGTTGTTCAAACCTTTTGCTCCCTCCCACTCCCTGCAGCCCCTCAGCCCTGAGGATTAAACCCTGGCTAGGCAGAGTAGAGCAAAAGAGCCCTTGTCAGGTAAGGTGGGCAATAGTAAAGGGCATGTCCTCAATGGAGGTGTTTTAGATGGTCTCAATGTGTCTCTAAGAGTTCCCTTTCTGTCACCATATTAGTAGCAACACTCTTATAGCCAAAATGGCCACTATGATCCATTCTAAGGGTACAGCTTTCCTGACTAAAGAAAACTACTGCAGCTGAGTGCAGTGGTGCATGCCTGTGATCTCAGCTACTTGGAAGTCTGAGGCAGGAGAATTGAAGGTTCAAGGCCAACCTGGGCAATTTAATGAGATCCTGCTCAATATAAAAAGGCTGGGGATGCAGCTCAGTTGGTAGAGCACTTGCCTAGAATTTACAGGCCCTGGGTCCCATCCCCAGTACTGCAAAAACCAACATGCCATAGGCAGAGATTGCAGGGAAGTGGCAAGAGGTTCACGTTATTCAGCTTATTCCAGTTACTCTCTCAATGATGTGTTCAGGGCCATCCTCTCTGGGCTGGGAATCTTGACTGGTTGACATGACCCTTAGAAATCCTGCCAGGCATGGTGACTTGCACCTGTATTACCAGCACTCAAGAGACAGAGGCAGAAGGATCACTTGAGCTCAGTAGTTTGAAACCAAACTGGGCAACATAGGAAGACCTCATTTCAAAAACATACAAGAGTGAATGAAATTAGCTCATCTGAACTTCCAAGCATGTCATTCAAGGCCTTTTCTAAGCTGGTACTGGCCACCTAGAGGGCCCAGTGTGCATGTCAACTTTCTGTAACAAAGGTACTGAATCAAACTACCTGAAATAATCAGTTTATAAAGAGGAAACATTTGTTTTGGCTCAACAGTGAGGCCTAACTCAAACTTGAGGTCTTTATGCCTCAGATTCCCAAGTGGCTGGGATTAAAGTTGTTCGCTATAGTACCCAGTCCCACGCACTTTCATTCTTCTGTATTCATAAAAATCAAGATTATTGCTGGCCCATATTATGCCTTTGGGCCAAGTGGAAAAATGCACCCCTTCCTCAAAATGCTGTCTTCCAACTGCTGGAAAACTCTTAAACGGATGTGCCAACCTGTAACATCTACCATGTGTTAATACTGGAGGAGCCCTGATAAAACCAGAGGTGGCAACTTGGGGGCACTTCTATGTGCCAGACATTGTGCTAGGTGCCTTATCTCAAATACTGTTCCCAGAATCCCATGGGGGGATCTTTATTTCATGGAAGTTGGCTGGGTCAGGCTCAAATACTGAGTAAAAAAATGTAGGGATGGGTGCAGTGGCTCACGCCTATATAATCCTAGGGCTCGGGAGGCTGAGGCAGGGGGATTGAAAGTTCAAAGCCAGCCTCAGCAAAAGTGACACACTCAACTCAGTGAGACCCTCTAAATAAAATACAAAATAGGGCTGGGGATGTGTCTCTGTGGGTGGAGTCCCCCTGAGTTCAATCCTTGGTACCCCTGCCCCCCAAATGTAGCCAGTAGTAGCAGATCCAGGGTTTGAACTTCACAGCACTGATGGTTAATTATTAGGAAAAGTCATATCCATGGAATCATTGCCTCCCACTGGCTGCTCCTTCATCTGTTTCATACCTTGCGGTGAGCTCCTTGAGGCAGGGGCCACAATCACCACGGTTCTAAAGCTCTAGAACCTTGCAGGGTAGGCACAGAGGGGCCAGCAACAGATGTGCATTGGTGGAGCTTTGTTGCAGGGCATTGGGACCACAGAGGCTGGGTCTTCCCCGGGGTTGCATCTGGAGGGGTTTGGACTGAGGAGTCAGAACCCCTGCTCACCTCAGGGTCTGTCCTTGCCCCTACATCAAAGAAGCCCTCTCTTTCTGTTAAGTTTCTGAATGCAGATATTTCTGAGTTCAGAATTGTGGCTGCAAAAGTGGGGCAATGTAAATGCCTGCCTGCCCGAGAGCCTGGGAAGGTAGGGGAGGCCTATCAAAGCAGATTGTAAAGGCACGTTTGAGTTTCCGAGGCAGACCCAGGGTAGGGTGAAGGACGTTCCTGCCGGAGATGTCACCAGAGGCTAGGGCTGGCAGAAGAAGGAATAAAGACATCTTCTAGGCTTGGGGGCCAAAGGACACCTGTGTTTGGATACACGACTTTGAGTCTAGTACAATTCTTTATTTCTGCTGAGCATCAGAGAACTAATTATGGCCTTGCATGCTCTAATTATTGCCTTTTCCAGAGCTCTATTGTTAAAAAGTGGGGTGCTATATAAATCACCCCTTTCAAGCCCAAGGAAGTGTGCTATGATTCAGATGGGGTTTACCCACTCGAAAACTTGTGTTGAAATTTGGTCCCCAATATAACAATGCTGAGAGGAGATGATGACTTTAAGAGGTGACTAGGTCATTAAGATGGATAAACACCTCACTCATGGGTGTGTGTTCTTGCTCTTGGGAACTGGCTTAGTTACTGTGAGAGGAAGTTCTAAAGTGAGGCCACCCTTCCTTGTGTTTTGTCTCTTTCTCTTCTGCTTGCACCCACTTGCCCTCTGCCATATGGCCCAACCTGATGCTGGTGCCATGTTCCCAGCATTCAGAACCCTGAGTCAAAACAAACTTCTTTCTTTATAAACTCCCCAGCCATAGGTCATCTATTATGGCAACAGACTGTATCTATGACTAAGATACAGTGTCATATGGCCTGCCAACCAACCATTGCAATCTTCATTGTCCAAGCAGGTCAACTATTTTCTCTGTGGAAAAAAAAAAAAAAGATAAGAGCTGATACTGGCATCTTGGTTCTTCACTTTACATTCTTTTTTGAGGTACTGGGAGTCAGCCTAGCCTGTGCCATGTGACTTTATTTAAATGGCACCATGCACAGCAATTACAAGCACAGACTTTGAAGTTATGCTGTCAGGGTTCAAATTCTAATGGCCACTTTCTAGCTGTGCGACCCTGATGTCACTTAAAATTCATTTTTTTTAAAAGAGAGAGTGAGAGAGGGAGAGAGAGAGAGAGAATTTCAATATTTTTTTTTTAGTTATCGGCGGACACAACATCTTTTTTTTTTTTTTTTTTTTGTATGTGGTGCTGAGGATCGAACCTGGGCCACACGCATGCCAGGCGAGCTTGCTACCACTTGAGCCACATCCCCAGCCCACTTAAAATTCATTTTCCAACTGGAACATGGTGTCTATCTCCTAAGTTAATACATGGGAAAGCCCTTAAACAATGACTGGCATACAGTACAGTGGACCATATTAGCTACCATTTTTATTTTTTGTCCAGATATGTCAAGGTAGCTCTGAAGAAAGTTAAGTCCTGAAACTTTGCTAGTCTTAAGAGAAGTTTCATTTGAAAGTGCTAGATTTGCTTATATTTTTTGGGGGGGTGGGGTGGGGCACGGGGATACTATGGGTTTAACGTAGGGGCAATTTACCACTGGGCTAAATTCCCAGCCCCTTCATGTTTTGAGAAAGGGTCTTGCTAAATTGCTGAAGCTGACCTTGAACTTGCAATCTTCCTGTCTCAGCCTCTCAAGCTGTTGGTATTACAGGCTATGCCACAATGCCCAGCAGATATGGATATCTTGCTGTGCTCAAGAAAACTGGGAGAGGAATTGGTCCTCCTTAGAGTAGGGACTTGCTGGGAGAGGTAAAATTGGAGGTAAACATTCACTAACCTGAAACCAGATACGGATCCTTCTCCCAGAGGAGCATCTTCACACTGTTCTTCCTAAGACAGTGCAGTGTGCTCTAACCTGCACAGTCCTTACTGTTTGCTTCCATTTCACTGTCTTGGGTGAGCTCCAGGAAGATAAAGACCCTATCTGTCCTGGTCACCTGCATCTTCAAGTTACAAATGCTGTTCAGTTAATGATGCCAAATAAAAATGACTGATTTGAAAAATGAGAGGGACTGAGGTGGCTGTGGTCTGTATTGGTGAGCCCAGTCGATCAAAGGGTTGAGGAGAGTTGTGGGCCTTTGGGAGGGGCAACTAGGAGCTTGACTAAGTCTAGGTTCCCATCTTCATGGGGGCCAGTCACAATACCTCCTAGATATCTGTCTCATACTCAAATATGGGGAATCTGTCTTTCAATGAATAACATACTGCCTGCACATTTTAAAGATGTTTTATTTAAAAAAAAAAAAGAAAAAGAAAAAAGAGAAAAACAAACCAACAAAAAGCCCAACCCAGGAACTCTTGGTCCTGGGAGTCTGGGAGCAGCTTAGGTTTGTGGGGAGGGTAGAACCTGGAAGACACAGTATAGGGGTCTCTGCAGCCCTGGGAAGAGCAAGAGCCCAGCCATACTGAGAAACAGCACAGCCATTGTCTGGGGTTCAGCCCCACTCTGGGGCTTGCACTCATCTACATGGAAAAACAGGTGTGGGGTGGACCCAGCCCCCAGAAAAAAGTAGGGCCAGGGCTTTGGGACGGACCTTACACCTCTTGTTAAAGTCACCAACCAGCTGGGAAGAAGAGGGTGGCCCAGGGCTCCATCAGGCCTAAAAGCGAAATCCTCAAAGGTGGGGCTCAGCCAACATCGAGGAGGTCGGCTCAGATGGGGAGATGCACCCTCAGTTCGGTGTGAGGCTCAAGCCCCTGGGAAAGAACGGGCCCTGATGGGGCAGGACCTGGAGGCAGCCTCCTCCTGGGAGGGCAGGGCAGGATGCAGGCTCTGGGAGTCAGCTCACAGCTCAGGAGCCCTGGGGACTTCGGGGGATGGCTCGAATGGGTCTGGGTGGGGGATTGTCCAGGACGGGTTCGGGCCGGGCCCGAGCACCACCACGGCGCTTCTGCTTGCGCAGCAGGTAGTTCGAGTACTGCACCTCGGGCATGGCCAGCTTGAGGCAGGCCTCGGTGGCTGGGCCGGCCCCGCCGCCAGGCAGGTCATAGCCCATGATGTCCACCTTGCGGCTGGGCTGCCATGGCTGCAGCTGCTTGGTGCGGATCTGCGCGGCTGGACGCAGCACCGGATCATCGCCGAAGCAACGGCGCAGCAGGCGCTGCCGGGCCTCGCGCAGCTCGCGCGCTTCGCGCTCCACGCATGCGCGGCCGGCGTGTGCCACGCGGCGCCAGAAGGTGGCATTGAAGTGGTCGTAGAGGCTGGCGTCGAGGGCGTTCCAGGTGCGCGCGGCCCGCGCCAGCGCTTCAGGGATGGCAGCCAAGCGCGAGCTGGCAGCGCGTGCGTTGAGCTTGGCATAGAGCACGTCGTCCAGGTCCCAGGCCAGCAGGCGCCGCAGCAGCACGAGCGACTCGTCGAAGTACTCGGCGATCATGACGAGTGAGAAGACCTCCTCCACCTGGCGGATCAGGCCCGCCAGGTAGGCGGCGTCGTCGCGCGGGCTGCGCTCGTTGTCACCGCCCAGGTCGTAGGCCAGCGTGTTGTGCGCGAACATGGCGAAGTGCTCGCCCGCGCGGTAGTAGGCCTCGGGTGTGCGCAGGAAGGCCTCGAGCGACGCGTTGGGCACGCGCCGGAAGGCCGGGCAGTACTGGTTGTAGTAGCTGAAGAGCGACTCGAACATGGCGGCCGGCTCGCGCAGGATGGTGACGTAGACTGTGCCGGGCGGCATGAGGCGCTCCAGCTCCGCGCGGTCGAAGCGCAGGTGGCTGGCCAGCACGTGTGGCGGCCGCGTGGCCGGATGCACGAAGTGCGCCGAGAAGTTGCGCGGGTAGCAGAACTGGTGCTCGCAGCTCGGGTGCGGCAGGGCCACGGTCAGGTTGTGGCGCTCGGCGAAGCGGAACAGGATGTTCTGCACTGTGGTGCCCGCCGTTTTGTGCGTCTTCAGGAAGGCCACTGTCATATGCTTGGGGCGCGGTGGCGACTCCCGTAGGGGTGGGCAGCTCAGAGGGAATAGCTTAGGGTACCTGCAGGGCCCGGGCATATGTGAGAGGAGGGCTTGCCCGGATGTGCTGCCCAGGGGCGCTGCCTAGGCTTTACCCCTGGAGCAGTAGGGGCAGGGGTGCCTTTAAGCTGGGCCCTATGATCCCTGCTGTCCTCCTGAAAACCACACCCTTCTGTATTCTCCTCTTGGGGTGACTGGGCTCATCGATGCGCATAACGAATAGAATAGGGCAGAAACTATGGGATGTCACCTCTGAGATTCTATCAGAGAAAGGCTATGGCTTCCATCTTGGTGGTGTTTTCTTTTTTCCCCTCCCACGCTCTCTAGGATAACTCATGTTGGGGGAAGCAAGCTACTACACTGTGTGCAGCCCTATAGGGAGGTAACACGTGGCAACAGACTGCTTGAAGAACTGAAGTCTGCCAAATCACTTGAGTGAGCTTGGAAGGGGATCTCTTCCAGTCAGACCTTCAGATGAGGAGCAGCCCTGGCTAACGCCTTGATTGCACATTCATGGAAGACCTGAACCAGAGGTACCCAGTAAGCTACACCTGGATTCCTGACCCACAGAAATGGAGAGAATAAATGTTGTTTTCAGCTGCTAAATTTCAAGGTCATTTGTTTGTTCAAAAATAGATAATGGGGGCTGGGGTTATAGCTCAGTTGGTAGAGTTCTCACATCACAGGTGTGAGGCACTGGGTTCGACCCTCAGCACCACATAAAAACAAAACAAAGGGGGGCTGGGGTTGTGGCTCAGCCTTAGAACGTTTGCCTAGCACATGCAAGGCCCAGGATTCGATCCTCATGAGCAAATAAAAATAAATAAATAAAGATATTGTGTCCAACTAAAAAACAAATATAAAAATAAATAAATAAATGAAACAAAGGTATTGTGTCCATTTACTATAAAAAATGTTTCCAAAAAATAGATAATGGAAGGGACAAATGCCCTTCAGGATCCTTGAGGAATCCCACTTACAGATGTAGAAACTGAGGACCAGAGGAGAATCTGGGGACAATCACTAAATCCCCTTACTACCTTCTTTCTCATTTTACTCTTTAACTGATTCCTCACTTTTTAGGTGGGGGACACCAGGCTTTGTAGCAAGCCATTTGTTATAGGTTCTGTTAAGATCTCTGGAGCCTTAGTCATACATTCAGCGTTTTTGTTTTGTTTTGTTTTGTTTTTTTTGAGCATCTACTGTGTGCCAGACACTCTTCTATGCTCAAGAAATGCAACAGTCTACGAAACAGATGATACTCCAACCCTTCATGAAGTGTTCATTTCTGTTCCTCCTTCCTGAAACGAGGGTGTTTGGGATGACTAGTGACCTATAAAGTCCTGCAGGTTTTGATTCACTCACCTGTTTTTTTTTCTCTGCCATCCTAAGATCACGTAATGAGGGCAGTGTGAAGCAGCTTACAGAACACCATGGAGATTTCCTATCTGTAGCTGCTTTGGTTCAGGATAACAGTTACACACACATAAGACTAGCAAATCATTTGGTTCACACTGTTCATACCATTCTCAGGGGCAGGCCATGTAGAAAATGGGAAACTGAGGTTCAGAGAGGTACAGGGAATTGTTGAGTTCACAGGAAGTCAGGAGCAGGGGCAGGATTCCCATCAGTCAGCACATGGTACCTTGTATCAGGGTGACTAGTGGGTTGTACATACCATCACTCCCACTTTATAAGTGAAGTTATGTGCTGTCCACTGGGGCAGCACTCAGCTATCATGCTGTGCCCACAGGGTTTGGGCTGAATTCATATCCTAGCTAACTCTGACTGACTCTATGACTTTGAACAAGTAACTCAGTCCTTTCAGTGAAGGCCAGTTGTGGATGTAGAGGATATGTATGGAAAGCACTTTCAGAGTAAAGGAGTAAAGATTAACAGAAGGACTCTTCTGTTAGGTAGAAGAATGGGAAGGGAAACCCCAGTTCTTTTATTTTTGACACAGGGTACTGCCAAGTTGCCAAGGGTGGCCTTGAACTTGCAATCCTAACTCAGCATAGCTGGCATTACTGGCCAGCACCACCATCCCTGATAAACCCCTTCTTAGTGTGAACCCATGTGGCTCTGAGGGAACTTGCCTCCTTTGGGGGCCCACCCACTTACCAGCTGAGCTGCGCCCCCTGGTGGATGAGAAGGCTTACAGTGCTGCACCCCAGTACCAGCAGCAGGATTTTCCTGCGGCTCATCGTCTTGGTGGCCTGCTGCAGGCGCTGCAAGATGGATGGCATGGTGGAGTCCCCAGCCCTTGACCAGCTAGGGCCTCATTAGCCAGGTCTCCCTTCACTGGCATTCATGGGGGCTCATGAGGCTCTGGTAGTAGGGCCAGTGTTCCCAAGAAGCCTGGCAGGAGAAGGAGGCAGACAGGTTTGCAGTGGGCAGAGGAGATGGGCTCTAGGCCCTATCAGGACTGCTGCAAAAGAGAGCTCCAGTGAGTGGGGTGAGCAGCAAGGCCAAGGCAGATCAAATTCCTACCTCCTGTTAACAAGACCCGACCTCCTTACTGTTGGAGATAACCTAGTCTTGGGTGGAATTACAGGGTCTGGTGTGTGGCCAGCTCTTCAGCCTATAGCCACTTCTTACCGCTTGTCTCTCCCTCTCCACCTGTCCCTAACTTTT
Source organism: Urocitellus parryii (assembly GCF_045843805.1). Classification (NCBI taxonomy): domain Eukaryota; kingdom Metazoa; phylum Chordata; class Mammalia; order Rodentia; family Sciuridae; genus Urocitellus; species Urocitellus parryii. The sequence continues at coordinate 7,173,094 of NC_135534.1, read as the reverse complement.
CTTTGTCTCATGGCCATTTGTCTGTCTCTACAACATGTGGATCAGAACACAGAAGTCTCAGCTTGAGTTTTGCCCTTCTCCAGGACTCCTAGTTTGATTACTTCAGCTGAGGGGTGTGTGTGACCTCCCCAAAGACTAAGCTACTGATCTCCACCTCCTTAAGTCTCAGATCAGTACTGCAGGCTTACTCCCTGCACTCTCCATTACAGACTCATTTAATCCTCACTTCAGTGCTAATGTAAGTATTATTCCCACTTTAAGGATGAAAAAAGTGAGGTTCTGAGAGGTAATGTCACTTGTGTGTGAGCACATAGCTGGTAACAGCAGAACTGGGATGCTAACCTACTCTTTCTGGCTCCAAAGTATATGCCCTTAGACACTATAGTGTGTTGTTTCCATAAAAACTGATTTTTCCATCCCTGCCCTGGTTCTGGCATTTTTGCATACTTCTGACCCTGAGCCCTCCTGGCTGGGCTCCTGCCCTGATGGCTCAGGACCAATAAATCGACGAGGGAAAGTGGGACTTGAATCCTGGAACCCTATTTGGATTCCATCCCCAGACACCTGAAACCCAGGCGGCCCTATCAGCTGACTGCAGTGGAGGTGCCCAGCAAAGGGGATAGGGTGGCAGCCTGGGAGAGGAGAGGGGCATGGGGAGCATAGAAGTGGCCCCTCCTTGTCCCTTTGCTGAGAATCTCTAGCAGGAGGTGAGCCTCCATCCCAGGTGAGGTGCAGGAGTGGGAGGCAGGAAAAAGGCCTGATTTCTGGCCAGTCTACTTTCCCCACCCAAATGCCTTGGCTCAAGGGCAGCGCAGCCCTTGGCAGCTCAGGTGGAAAGTCAGCTTCAGCAGCTATGCCTGACCCCAGGCTAGGGTGGGTCTCTGTCTCACCCCACAGGCCTGTGTCCAGGTTCAGGTTCAGGTTCAGGTTCAGCTTCAACACACACCCCTCTCCAAAGGGGAGGGGCAGCCTGAAGCCTTATGGGCATGTGCATGTGTGTGGATCTAGGACACCTGGGTCCCAGGAGGGGTGAGGTAATGAGAAAACCCTTTTGATTACCACCAACCTCCAGGTTCCTGGGCTTGGCTTCCAATCTCCCTGGCCCCCATTAATCCTGGATTAGATTTAAACCTGTTTGGGTGAAAAGATGTCCTGGTTACGCTTCCTCTTCTCTCCAGGCCCCAACACCTGCTTTCTTCCACCAGCCTGTCGACAGACTAATCTGCCTGGCGCTGAGGGGGTGAAAGGTCTAGCTACAAAGGACAACCAAGGGCACAGCAGAGGCAACCCAAGGCTACCTTTCACTTTTCAGGAATTGCTGGGGCAGAGGAGGGCTGGCTCAGCTGGGTGGGGAAGCCTGCAGGAGGAAGCCTGAGCTCTTGGCCCTCTCCCTGGTCCACACCTTCTCAATGTTACATCCCTGCTTAGAGGACTTGGTGACCAAATGGGGGTTTCTGAAGGAGTAAAATGGAGGGCGTAAGTCTATTTCTACCTCTGCTAAACTCACTGAAACCACTCTTATTTCTCAAGGGAGTCTAGGCCTGCCAAGGAGGTCAAGTCTATGGGGAACTATAGCAGGCCTTTCCCTGGCCATACAGGAAGGATGACAGGGGTACCTGGTGTTCCCTCCACTCTACCCCCTGCCTTCCCATACTTCCAACATCTAAACTCTGGGGAACCAGCCAGACCCCAGTTTGAGGCCTTTTTGGGGATGGGACATCATCAGTGTAGGAATTCCCTGGACACCAGCCCCCAATGACGGGTGCCAGGATCTGTTTGGCTTCTGTCAATGACAGCTCATCACCTCCAGATACAGCCTGATCTGTTCCTGAGCACCCACCCCCAACCCACAGTTCCAGAGTTCTTCCTGGGACAGTGGGATCATCCTGGCACCAATATCTTCCTCAGTTTGCCCCTCCCCCTCCTATGCTGTGCTGTGATTTGTGCTGCCCTCCCAGAGCGCATGGCACATTTTTCTCGGTGACAGACCTTCAGGTATTTGAAAGCAGGAACCCTGTCTCTGGGTGGGCACTTGGCCAGGCAAAACATTCCAGGTCCTGAGAGAGGGTGCCACTTGGACATTGGAGGAGGCCTGCCTTGGCTCTGCCTGTTCACTGCAAGATGCCTCTTTTGGAGATGGATTCAGGGCAGTGGGAGCCGCAGGGGGCCACTCGCATTGGGTTTCCTTCTGGTGTTGAGGCTGGTGGGTGCAAGTGGATGGTGGTGCTGCTGGACCAGTCTTTAGAGCAGTGAGTGGCCTTGGCTCCTGCTCACAGATGCTTCAAATGACTCCCCAGTCTCCTGGGTGTCTTCTTTATGGAGAGAGAGAGAGAGAGGTTCCCTCCACCATCCCAGGCAGGTCAGGGTGCCAACCTCATCAGAATATCAGTGCTAATTTTAGTCAGAACAATCTACCTCAGGCTGCTGCCCAGTTTTGCAAATTGCTTTCTTTTCTCCAGAGAACCAAAGAAGAAATGGTATAGCCTGCCAGAGCTTTGAAAACTGGCCTGGATACCCACCCACTTCCAAATGAGCCCTTTCTGCTCCGTCCCCTCCAAGCTCCAGGGTTGATACTGATACATTTAGAGGAATGGGTGCCCTGCACTGGACCACTTGGATCTGACATCCCAAAGACCTGGAAACAACTCCCTCCTGACTTGGGGGACGGTTCAGCCCAGTCAGGAGGGAAAGTGACCCAAGGCCCCAGAGAGGAAGGGGAAAGGGCAGCGGAGGGGCAGCACATTGTGGCCCAGGAGATAGAATATCTTTCCACCTCTGTCCTTTTCCTCTCTTCCTCCAGCCTGCACCAGATCCCCCCAACCCCCTCTCCCTGTCATCCACCCCCGCTGCATCCCTGCCTCTGAATTCCCTTCATCCTTCTTTCTCCATCACTACCTACCCCTACCCCCCTCCCATTCCTCAATTTCATCCCAACCTCTCCCTGAGATCCGGACATCTGGGCCAGATTCGCCTTCCCACCCGGGTAGAGTGAGGGTAGAGCGGGCCCCTCCTTATGCTTCCCGGGGCACTAGGCCCCCAGGACACTCTCCCGCCTCCCCTTCTTCCCCATCCCCTGCGGTCCACTCCCTTGGTCGCCCCTAGCCCCAGATCGGCCACTGCAGTACTCACGCTGCGCAGGTTGCCTGGGCCTCCGACCCAGGTCGGGGTTGGCCCTGTTCGCACCGGCCTCTTGTCCCGAAATCTGCACGATCCCAGGGCGCCGGGGGCCCTGAGCGAAGAGTGCCGGTCGCTTGCCTCGTAGCAACTAGATGGGATCAGGTGGCGGCGTCCGCGGCTCGGCTCCTCTCGGCTCTGCTTGCCTCCCGCCCCCATCTCACACCGGAGGCGGGGCGGGGGCGGGGGCGGGGGCCGGGCGGCTCGGAGGAGGGGGAGAGAAGAAGGAGCGGGAAGGGGAGGGGGACCCCTGGCTGGCCAGAGGCCGCGAACACACTCTCCGGGTGGCATCTTTGGATCCAGGCATCTTTCACTGACAACCATGCAGAGCTGGATACAAATGTGTTCAGCTTCCTTTTCTCACTTACCAGAAGGGTAAACTGAGGCTAAGAAAGTGTCTGTATACTCTGGCATTCCTGGGAACCACTGGTCAACCTTGGGCTGGGGAACTATAGCAGGCCCACATCTCCTGTGTGGCTTAGAGAGCAGGTACACTCATAAGCACCCACCAGCTCATTCCCTCCTTCTCCCTCCTCTTTCCACCTCTAGTAGAGAAAACAATTCCTATCTGGTCCCCATGCCCTCTCCTTTTCCCTTCCAGCCTGTTTTCCAACCAGCTGAAGCATCCAGTCTAATCACCCTTTCACTCCTGACCACGGTTTTTATTCAGACTGGGACCTGTACCCAGGCACCTTACAACAGGAATACAAGAGCCCTAGCTCAATCTGGTTCTTCTATTATGTCTCAGAATTAAGAAACAGCTCCTCAAGCCCCTTTGCTTCCAGTTCTAAAATGGGGAGCTGTTCTTGGAGCTGCTCTACATATGAAGGCTCCTTGGGGACTCCTGTTTTTAGCTCCTACTTGTGCAACCTGGGCAGAAGCATCTCCCATGGCCATATCAGACCCCAACTTGGTTTTATGACTGGCATAAACCTCATTTTCCCCTATGTTCTGGGCAAGGATCCTGGAGCAGGAGCAGCCACCCAAAGCTGGAATCAGAAGGGTCTGGATACCCACTTCTAGTGCACTCAAGCAATAGGTAGGTGTCATGTAATAATCCTTGTTGAGGAAAAGAAGAGAATGGGGACTCTTGGAGTCAGGAGAACTGTGCATTGCCCTTTTTGGTCCTTGGACACATCAGTTTCTTTCTGTCCCTCAATCTTCTCTTCTGCACAATTTTGGGGGATACTGCTACCCTGTCTACATGCCAGTACTATTGTAATAAAATGAGGCCCCACTTGGTGTATCCCTTTCTGCTCTAGCTGCTTTAACTTCTCATCCATCAGCTCTTAGATATCCTACCTTAGAGACCCCCATCTCCCTGCCCCCCAAGCACATTCCTTCTCCTGGGGCCTTCAGCCTTAGATGACCTTTGTTGTGTGCTCCAGTTACAGGGAGCAGAAAGAGCTTTGGACAAGGAATGTTCCACCTCAATAACTGATAATCTGAAGAGAAGGCTACCACTGTTCTTCTGTGCTGTCCTTTCTGGGTTTTTCTTCTCCTCTGGGAGTGGCAGCAGGAGCCTAGGGTAGTTATAGTGAGGCAAGAGGGAAGAGTGAAGGTTTGGGTAAGAGTAAAGATAATTTCCCATTCAGGGATAAGACAAGAACCAACTTTTCCTAGCCCAGTCCTTTCTTCTGTCTCTCAAACTTTGCCTTCTCTGCATCTGTTGCTATATTCTTTTTCCCTTTCTTCCCTTACTTTTCTTTTGGGGGCAAATGATGAAATGGAGCTATGTTAGCAGAATTTTAGGGCTCCAGGACTCCAGACAACTAGATTCAGCCACCCATCCCAAAATGCCAACAAAAGACACGAACAGGGGTAAAGGCAGGAAAGGAGCTTTAATCAGTGTGGCGGCAGTAGGAAGGACAGAAAAAGGCCCAGAGACCTAATATCTGTCAGCGGGGGCTACAGGAATTTTTTAGGCTTTTTAAAAAGGGGGAACAAAGGCAAGCATAGGGGGGTTGCACTGCCGGGGGATCTGCATACTTGGCAAAGCAGGTAATCTTGGTCTTGTTGATCATTATCTCAGGACTGGTTCTGCAAAGCTATAAGGGATGAAGGGAACAAGTTTCCATCATGACTGCTCTCGCTTAGGGGGGCAGTCTCACTTTTGTGTTGGGTAATTGCTCCTGGTTGCATAGGGATCTCACCATGGGGTGACCTGTCTGAGAGCTCTCTGTTGCTTGTGAATAGTTTTAGTCCCTTGTCATGAAGATGTTTATTGATCAGACCTGTTGCTCCTGAAATCCAAGGTAAGCAGGACAGAACAACTCAGGAGAACTCAGAAGGAAAAAAAAAAAAGTAAAAAAGAGTTAGGGGCAACATGGAGGTCAGTGACTGGGCCTGCTAGAGAAAAGATCTAAAGGGTGTATGTAGGGAAAATTTTGCTTTTTTCCTCTCCTTTACTTAATTCACACACACAAACTCAAACCTGCTGTCACTGAGAGGGCAAAGCTAGGTGACAGAGGTTGGGAGAAAAATGTTGACAGGACAGGACAGGGAAAGGTGGAAATTGGGCAGGCAAGGGTCATTTATGGAAGGCATAGGGTCACCAGCTGAAGTCCTGAGTTTATTTTCAAGTAAACAAATATATAATTGTTTTTTCTTCGAGAAAAAAAAATGTATGTACCCCAGTAATAATTTATTAAGTGCCTTTCGTATACCAGATATTGCAAGACAGAAAAAGATCAAGTCCCCGATTATGTTTTTTTTTGGGTGAGGTAGGGGAAAAGAGCACAAGAAAGATTTAAAAACAAATGGTGGGCCAGGAGTGGTGGCACACACTTGTAATCTGAGACAGGAGGACTGAAAGTTCGAGGCCTGCCTCAGCAATTTAGCGAGACCTTATCTCAAAGAAAGAGCTGGAGATGTAGGTGGTAAAAGTGCCGTCCCTCGGTTCAATTCCTAGTACCCAAAGCACCCTCGGTTCAGTCTCCAGTGCCAAACTAAACCAACCAAACGAAAAATCTCCATAACGAATGGTGGAAAACTGAAATGTATTATGGGAGCTCCAAAAAAGGAATGTACAGCGGGAAGAAGGCTTGGCAGAGAAGACGTTCGAGGCTGCTCGAAAGGTGGAAAGAAAAAGGGGTTTTAGTGTCGCTTTTCGTGGGAGCTCAGCCCCCGCAGGCCCGCTTCTCTCCCGGCTCCGATCCCCTTTCAGCCCATTCATCCGTGCCTGCGCCAGGGGTGGGCGGGCAGACAGTTAGACACTGTTTTATCACAGGCATCGGCTCTAATCTGCCGCTGGCGCCCGCAGGGGAAAGTGTCTCGGGACGCCCTGGGGAAGTAAAAGCCCAGGCCTCTCACGCTGGGGCAGGCAAAACTGCCGAAAGCACGCCCTGGGCCAGGACCAGCACTCCCCGCCGCCCCACGCGGGAGTTCCGGACCTTAGGTTGGCTCTGCAGGCGCTGGACCCGGAGGCAGCGACCCGCGGACCACAACTCCCACAAAATTTCGGGATGGGGCCGCCCAGGGCCCGGGCGTGGCGAAACACGTCTCCCGGCGGACGGCAGGGGTGGGCCTCAACCCTAGCTGTCTTCCAACCACAGAGGGGACGTGGCGTACGTCGCTGCCGGAAGTCCCGGCAAGTAGGACCCGAGGCTGGCCCGAACTTCCGGGTTGGTCGCGCGGCTTCCTGTGGCTAAGATGGCGGCCGAGCACCCCGAACCCCCCAAAGGGGAATTACAGCTGCCGCCGCCACCACCTCCAGGGCACTATGGTGCCTGGGCTGCCCAGGAGCTTCAGGCCAAGTTGGCAGAGATCGGAGCTCCGATCCAGGGTAAGAAGCGTGGGGAGGTCTGAAGGGGGCTTTGTGGGCCTGCGGGGAAGCGGGTTAGCCCGTTACCCGGGAAACCCGGGACGTGGGGCTGAGGCGGGCCGCTGGGGGCCTGCGGGAGCCAGGCCTACCCCACTGATCCTGTGCTTTGTCCTGCAGGGAGTCGCGAGGAGCTGGTGGAGCGGCTACAGACTTACACCCGGCAGGTAAGTGTTAGAGGCGGGACTTCAGGGTAGGTTGAGGCCTTCAAGACCCCTCCGCTCTGGGTCTTCATTCGTTATGTACCTGGGCACAGCGAGCAGGGGCTTGACCTTTGGCAGAGCTTGCCTTTGTCTGCTTTGTTGTAATCGCTTCTATTTGCATTGGTTCTTACCAATTCCCTGCCCCAAATCTGGCGGACACGCGTTGGGTAAATTTGGTTGACTGACAGGGAGAGAATGTTATCTAGTGTAACAGCTCCTCTTGAGTTGAGTTAGAGCCTTCCTTTCTGTTTTGCAGACTGGCATTGTGCTGAATCGACCGGTTTTGCGAGGGGAGGATGGGGACAAAGCTGCTCCCCCTCCCATGTCAGCACAGGTAAGGATATTGTTTCACTTGAATGGGATCCTTTTTGCTCAGAGTAGCTCCTTCTCTCATGCATTATAGTGGGGATGCAACTAGCAGATTGGGTAAGGAGGTCCTGAGATGACAAAATTGGGAGCTCTGTTTCCCTTTTTGGTGCTGATATTTGCCTCCTTCCCTAGTACCTGCTCCTTCAAATTCGTCATTCAGAATTCAACTAGAGCTGGGCGCTGTAGTCCCAGCGGCTGGGGAGGCTGAAACAGAAGAATGAGTTCAAAGCCAGCCTGAGCAACAGTGAGGTGCTTAGCAACTCAGTGAGACCCTGTCTCTAAGTAAAATACAAAATAGGGCTGGGAATGTGGCTCAGTGGTCAAGTGCCCCTGAATTCAATCCCCGGTATCCAAAACAAAAACAGAATTCAACTTGAGGGGCTAGGGTTGTGGCTCAGTGGTAGACTGCTTGCTTAGCCCATGTAAGGCACTGGGTTCAATCCTCAGTACCACATAAAAATAAATAAAATAAAGGTGTTGTGTCCACCTACAACTTAAAAAAATATATATATATTAAAAAAAATTCAAGGGGCTGGGGATGTGGCTCAAGCGGTAGCGCGCTCGCCTGGCATGCTGCGACCCGGGTTCGATCCTCAGCACCACATACCAACAAAGATGTTGTGTCCGCCGAGAACTAAAAAATAAATATTAAAAATTCTCTCTCTCTCTCTCCTCACTCTCTCTTAAAAAAAAAAAATTCAACTTGAATGCTTATAAGCCTGATTTGATTCTCCCCCATACAGAAGCAGTCACCTTTTTAGCTCCCCCAGGGATAACTTCCATGTTATTCAATGAAACTTTGAGGGATGATTTCTTGATTTGATTATATACTCTTTGCTTTAGTAAACCATTGGGGTTTGTGATGCCACTATGCACTGGTTTCTATTTATTTAAGTCCATATCTCTTCGCATCCAGGATTTGCTTCTCCTCCAAAGCAGTGGTTCTCACCTGGGATCCATTGATCTCTGTGTGTGGAGTAAGAAGTTCCTAGTTGGTTTTTAGAGGCATCCTTGAACCTTCTGAAATTAAATGCAGAATCTGAATTCATGATATTTTTTTGAGAAAAGAATTGATAGTTTTCTTTGGTTCTCTTCTCATGATATTGCTATGGAGCATTCTTTTATGGAATAATATGTTACTAGAATTTGAATCCCAGCACCTGGCTTATGGTAGATGTTAGGTTGGTTTGAGGTGCTAAGGGAACAAAGCACTAGACAACCCGTGCAGGCGAAAGAACCAATCAGGTGACAGACAAGCAGTGATGGTGCCTTATAACCACCTGTCAATCAGCAGGGTCTCCTGACCAATTCTGCAAGGACATGATTCTCAGCAAGATCCCCAGGAGGACAAGGGAGTCTAAAAACCTCCCTTTCCTGTCCCAAGCCCTCTCCCTGCCCTAAGCCCAATAAAATTTCAATGGGGCTGAGCCTGGATGCGATTCTCCTAGACCTGCTCTGTTGGACTGGAGGATCACCCCTCCAGGAGTGATTCTCAATAAAGCCTTGTTCATCTGTTTTTAATCTGCCTCCTTTTGATCACTATTGCCTGACCTTACAGTAGATCCCAACAAATGTTTGCAGCATGAATAGTTAAATGCTTCCTAGTTTATGGTCTTATTTTCTCCACAGCTCTCTGGGATTCCCATGCCACCACCGCCCATGGGACTTCCTCCTCTGCAGCCCCCTCCACCACCCCCACCACCTCCACCAGGCCTTGGTCTTGGCTTTCCTATGGCTCATCCACCAAATTTGGGGCCCCCGCCTCCTCTCCGTGTGGGAGAGCCTGTGGCACTATCAGAAGAAGAAAGGCTGAAGCTGGCACAGCAGCAGGCAGCATTGCTGATGCAGCAAGAGGAGCGTGCCAAGCAGGTAGGGCAGGTGGAAGCCTGTGTGTTGGCTTCATTAGGTCCCTGAAGGGGGAGTGGAGCCTCAGAAAGGTGGATCCTGGGGCCAAGTCTTTTGGGACGATCTGGGACAAAGATTAGAACATAGGTCCAGGACTGGAAGAGGACCATAGGAAACAAAAAGTTGTGGCAGATTGGCCTGGGGGGTTTTGGTGCTGGTATGAGCTTGTTTTCTTTTTTAAGCAGGGAGATCATTCATTGAAGGAACATGAGCTCTTGGAGCAGCAGAAGCGGGTAATACCCCTCCCCCCAATCTTTGACCTCATGGTCCAGTCTATAGGCTGTCATTTAGTGTTTAGTGTCCAAAATGAGGTGCATCACTCAAATTTTCTGTGGAGGCTACCTCATCCCCAACTATGTTCCAGTATCTCCCGAAGAATTCCATTTTTCCTATAGTCCAGGTGTTGACAAACCAACCTGGAACCTGCTTTTGAGTGACCTTTGAGCTAAAAATTATTTTTATATTTTTAAAGAGTTGTAAGAAAAGAACCTCAAACCAAGAAGAGAAAACATAGTTCATATAATAGCCCAAAAGCCTAAAATATTTAAAAATTCAGTGGCCTATTACACAAAAGGTTTATTGACTCCTACCAGTCTTATATGATATAATTTTAGGTACCTTGGAGAGGATTCTGAGTTAATTTAGTCCTTTGTATGGGATTTAGACTAAATGTGATGCATATACATTTGGGAATGATGTAAAAAATATTCTGCTTGAAGTGCAAGGAGAGAGGGGATGTCAGAACCTGGGTGTTTCCTCCTTGTTCTTATGTCAGTTGTTACCCATTAGGATACTCAGTAGTATTGGAAAATAAGGATTTAAAGCTGCAGGTATGGAAATACACACGAAGTACTGGCTTTGCCCAGACTTTGGCAAACATTAAGGGGTAAGAATTTTCTAAGGAAAGAATTCAGCTGGATATGGTGATACATGTCTGTGATCTAGCAACTCAGGAAGCTAAGCCAAGAAGATTTCAAGTTTGAGGCCAGCCTTGGGAAGTTCAAGGCCAACTTCAGTTAACTTAGACCTTGTCTGAAAAAGAGAAAAGGGCTGGGGAATATAGCTTGGTGCTAAAGCACACATGAGTTCAGTCCCTAGTACTTAAAGAAGAAAGGAAGAAAAAGAATTCATAGTTCTTTCTAAAGAATTTTTGGAGAAGAAAACTCTCACTGAGAAATATAAGGCTGCATTTAGCTAAACACTAAATTCTCTTCTAGGAACCAGAAATTTCCGGGGGATTTCGTTGGTGTTATTCTCAGGGATTGTTTGTTTTGATATGAGGGCGCTTCTGTTTTGATCATTAGTCTTGAAGTGCAAGGATAGAGGGGATGTCAGAACCTGGTGTTTCCTTCTTGTTCTTCTCAGGCCTATTACCTGGCTAAAACATTACATTTGGCATTTTCAAATGGGTCTCCACTCCTGCTTTCCTCCTGTAGGCAGCCGTGTTACTGGAGCAAGAACGACAGCAGGAGATTGCTAAAATGGGCACCCCAGTCCCTCGGGCCCCACAAGACATGGGTCAGATTGGTGTTCGCACTCCTCTGGGTCCTCGAGGTAAGAACCTGGAATGACTAGGAAGAGCAAGGAAGGTAATTTAAAAGGTTCAAAAAAACTTTTTTTTTTTTTTTCCTGGTGCTGGTGATTTAATCTAAGTTCTTGTGTATTTAATTAAGCATGCCCTGTTACTACTGAACTATAGTTCCAGACCCTAAAAAAGACTTTTTTTTTGAGGGTGTTCTGGGGGTTGAGCTCAAGGTACTCGACCTCTGAGTCACATTCCTCAGCCCTGTTTTGAATTTTATTTAGAGATAGGGTCTCACTGAGTTGCTTAGTGCCTTGTCATTGCTGAGGCTGGCTTTGAACTCAAAATTCTCCTGCCTCAGCCTCCTGAGCCGCTGGGATTATAGGTGTGGGCCATTGCGCCTGGACTATTTTATATTTTATATAAAGACAGGGTCTCACTTAGTTGCTTAGCACCTTGCAGTTACTGAGGCTGGCTTTGAACTTGTGGTCCTCTTATCACAGCCTCCTGAGCTGCTGGGATTACAGGCATGCACAAGTGTTTTTTTTTTTTTTTTTTAAAGTGCTGTGGGCCCTCCATATCTGCTGCTTCTACATCAAAGCATTCAACTAACTAGGGATTGAAAATATTTTAAAATAATTTGCTGTGGTGGTGCATACCTGTAATCCTAGCTACTTGGGTGGCTAAGGCAAAAGAATTGCAGATTTGAGGCAACTTAACGAGACCTTATCTCATAATAAAAAATAAGAGATGGGAATGTAGTTCAGTGGCAGAGGGCCCTGGGTTCAATCCCCAGTACCACAAAAACAAAAAACAAAAACTTTATTTCTGAACATATTTAGGTGTTTTTTTTCCTTATGTTTATTCCCAAGACATACTGTAAAACAGTGATTTATATAGCATTTGCATTGTATTAGGTGTTACAAGTAATCTAGAGGTGATTTAAAGTGTATGGAAGGATGCTTGTGGGAAAAATGTGCACAGGCCATACAGATACTATGCCACTTTTTAGGAGGGCTTGAGCATCCTTGTATTTGTGAAGGTTTCAGAAACAAATTCCCTATGAATACCAAGAGGCAACTGGATGTATAACATTTAAAAAATATTTATATAGTAAATGTACAGTTTAATGAATTTTAAAAAATTGATACACCCATAACAACCAATACCTAGACCAAGAACTAAAACATTCCTAACACTCCAAAAACACCCTTGTCACTTGTCACTCTCTGCCTTGTCATTCTCTGCCTTGAAGAAATCACCCTTTCAGTGAAAGAAGTAGATTTTTTTTTTTTTTTTTTTTTTTTTTTTTAATGTGTGTGCTGCGGCTCAAACCCAGGGCCACATACATGCCAGGTATGTGCTCTTGTTGCTGAGCCACATCCCCAGCTCTGGAGATAATTTTTTAAAGAGGTGTTTTGTCTCTTCTGACATCGGACTTCTTTTCTTCTTTCTTTCAGTGGCTGCTCCAGTTGGCCCAGTGGGTCCCACCCCTACTGTTTTGCCCATGGGGGCTCCTGTTCCCCGGCCTCGTGGTCCCCCACCTCCCCCTGGAGATGAGAATAGAGAGGTGAGACTAATGATTCCTTCCTAAGGACAGTAGAATGGAGGTTTGGAAGGAGACTATTTTAGGATTTTAGAGGATTTTGTGAGAAGATTGCAGGGGTGGATTTAAGGTCTTAGTGGAAGGGGAAAGCCACATTGGTTAGAGTATGTTTAGGGTAGGGCAGAGGGAACTGGAAGGCATTTCTGGTCAGAGTTTTGAGGTTCTGCCCACTGTCTGTTGATTATGTCACCCAGCTGGTAGCCTTTGTAGTATAAGAGGTGAAAGTCAGAGGAGGAAGAGCACTGAGATTCAGCCCCTTTGACTGGTTGTCTGGCAGATGGATGATCCCTCAGTGGGACCCAAGATCCCTCAGGCTTTGGAAAAGATTCTGCAGCTGAAGGAGAGCCGCCAGGAAGAGATGAACTCTCAGCAAGGTGAGTGTATTGATGGGTCCTGAAGCTGCAGGCTATGACTGCATCCTCTTTGTCCCCTCCCTGAGGAGGCTTTAGAAGGTTACTGGCTCTTGGCAGAGTGAAGGTACTCTGGGCAGGGCAGGGGCACTGGAGAAAATCAAGCCTTCTTGATTTTCTCCTTTCTCCTTGACAGAGGAAGAGGAAATGGAAACAGACACTCACTCATCCCTGGGCCAGTCAGCATCAGAGACTGAGGAGGACACGGTGTCCATATCCAAAAAAGAGGTATATGATGGAGCTGGTCTGGAAGTATTGTCAGGAGATGGGGCTCAGGTACCAAAGTAAACTAATTGTAAGTGTTCAGTAAATAGTATCTTCTGATGTTTTGTGTCAATTTTTGTTCTTTTTTTTTTTAACCAGAAATTGAACCCAGGATGCTTAGCCACTAAGCCACTAAGCCACATCCCATTCCATTAATTTTTTTTTTTTTTTTTTTTTTTAAATTTTGAGATAGGGTCTTAACTAAGTTGCTAAGGCTGACTTTGAACTTGCAGCCCTCCTGTCTCAGCCTCCTGTCTGAGCCACTGGGATTATAGGCATGTACTACCATGCCTGGCTCAATTCTTGTTCTAAACATCTTGCAGATATTTTTCATTTCATTCCCATAAATCCCTTTAAGTTCTCAGATCTGTGCATGCCTACATTTTACACTGAAAAGGCTGAGGTTCTGAGAAGTACAGTAATTTACCAAAGGTACACAGCTTGAGAGAGAGGCAGAACTTGGGATTCTGTCCCCAGGGCCTCTTTATAGCTGCTTTATGAGATTGCCTCGTTGGGGAAAGACTGAGCATTGAATTATTGTTAGAGTAGGGATGGGCAAGGTGCTTGGATTCTCTGACTGAGTTGGTTTTTCTTGTCTTGATAGAAAAATCGGAAACGTCGAAACCGAAAGAAAAAGAAAAAGCCCCAGCGTGTGCGGGCAGCATCCTCGGAGAGCTCTGGGGATCGGGAAAAAGACTCTGCCCGGTCCCGAGGCTCTGACTCCCCTGCTGCTGATGTTGAGATTGAGTATGTTACTGAAGAACCCGAAATCTATGAGCCCAACTTCATCTTCTTCAAGAGGATTTTTGAAGCCTTCAAGGTAGACAGAGCGGCACACTCGGGGTTGGGAGGCAGTCGGACAGGCTGGAGACAGGGCTGAGGAGGTGGTGTTTCAGTGCGGGGTTCTGGAATGGGATGGGGGCTGGCTCTGAGAGGTGGGGTTTCCACAATGTCTGCCTCCTCAGCTCACCGATGATGTGAAGAAGGAGAAAGAGAAGGAGCCAGAGAAACTTGACAAAATGGAGAACTCTACAGCCCCCAAGAAGAAGGGCTTCGAGGAAGAGCATAAGGATAGCGATGATGATAGCAGCGATGATGAGCAGGTCAGGCCATCCTTCCTTGGCGGGGAACAGGAACAGGAGTTAGGGGGGGCATCTAGCCTTCTCTGGGACCTTGGTGAACTTCTGCAGGTTGTTCATGGCTTATGAAAGTGGGGATTCCCACCTGCTCAAAAGAGGGATTGTTCTGTCATAGGAAAAGAAGCCAGAAGCCCCCAAGCTGTCTAAGAAAAAGTTGCGCCGAATGAATCGCTTCACTGTGGCTGAGCTCAAGCAGGTGAGACCTAAGATGACCCAGCAGGCCCTGGATCCTGGCTGGAGACCCATGTGAGGCACGCCTTTCACCTTGTGGGAAAGTTTGGGTGACTTGGATCTGGTCCTTTGGAAGAAAAAGGAAGCCTAAGGGCTGGTGCTTTCTAGAGGTCTTGTTTGGAGGTTCTAGCCACGTAGCAGCTACTCGTATACCTTGACCCAAGAATGGTCCTCCTCTCTCAGGCAAGATCATCATGAACTTCAGAAGGAGGAAGGGGACACCAATGTAGCCAGCCAGATGAGCTGGATCAACCCTTGCTATCAAAGGGTTGACTGGTGTCGCAGCCACATGGCCCTCACATCAGATAGGACTTTCTAGAGACATGTTGCTGTGTTTTCCAGCTGGTGGCTCGGCCTGATGTTGTGGAGATGCATGATGTGACAGCCCAGGACCCCAAGCTCTTGGTTCATCTCAAGGCCACTCGAAACTCAGTGCCTGTGCCACGTCACTGGTGTTTTAAGCGCAAGTACTTGCAGGGCAAACGGGGCATTGAGAAGCCCCCCTTTGAGCTGCCGGATTTCATCAAACGCACAGGCATCCAAGAGATGCGGGAGGCCCTCCAGGAGAAGGTGAGGGCCCTGGTGGGGTGCAAACCTGGCTTAGGCACCCACGTCCTTTATAGCAGTCAGCTTCAGAACTGGAGTCAGGTTTTCGAAACACGCCTACTTGTTACTAGTCTAATCCTTTCTCTAGTTTAGAAGTTGACACTATATAGGTGCACTGTATACACCTGGCAGGAAGCAGGAGGGGTGGGACTTTGGGGAGCAGACTGCAAGTCTGTTTGGAACTGCTCTTCTGCCCCAGGCTAGGCCTCCGTTTTGAGCGGCTCTTTTCCTCCTCCTCTCCCCTTCTGCTTTCGCTTTGCCAGCTCACATGGTGACTCCTTTCCCTGATGCACTTAGTGGCTAGAGACTCACAGTGGTTTTGTAGCTTCTTAGGTTTAAAGATTTTATTTAATACTTGGAACAAGTACTAATTACCTCTGGTGCAAGACTGGAGGATGTGCCAAAATACGTAGTGAAACTGCCTTCCAGTTAACCTCTGTTCTCCTGGTCTTCTGCAGAGGCAGCTACTGAGATCTGTCTCTTTGATCCGATGGTTTAAAAAATAGTTATTGACATAAAAAGTGGAGGCTGATTTCGTACACTAAATCTTATTTTTTTCAGTATGGGTTGTGTGATCTTATTTATTTATTTATTTGGTGCTGGGGATTGAACTCAGGGCCTTGAACATGCTAACCACGTGCTCTGCCACTGAGCCACACTGAGCTCATTGAATTATGTAATTTTTAAAAAAATATTTATTTTTTAGCTTTAGGTAGACACAATGTCTTTATTTTGTTTTTATGTGGTGCTGAGAATCGAACCCAGTGCCTCACGCATGCTAGGTGAGCGCGCTACCACTTGGGCCACATCCCCAGCCACAAATTATGTAATTTTGAGGGGTTTGAGCAGGAAGGATTTTGGAGACTTTTAGAATGAGATAAATGAGATTTCTCTTGACTTCTTTTGGGAGTTGGGAGCCAGATCCTCTGCCAGAGTTGAAGGTTGTGATTACCTGTCAACTCATGAATACTGCCATTATCCACAGGAAGAACAGAAAACTATGAAGTCAAAAATGAGAGAGAAGGTTCGGCCTAAGATGGGAAAGATTGACATCGACTATCAGAAACTGCATGATGCCTTCTTCAAGTGGCAGACCAAGCCAAAGCTGACCATTCATGGGGACCTGTACTATGAGGTTAGAGAAGAGGCTGTGGATGCATACATACCTCAGTCTTGGGTGTGACTTTGTACCTGTTGGTTGGAAGGGCTTTCACAGTTGGTTTCCCAGAGATGGAGTTTGAGATTTTAAAATAAGATCCTTCTTGAAGGAAAGATGCAGATCATGTCTTTTTATTTGGTATAGGGGTTTGAACCCAGGAGTGCTCTTCTACTGAGCCATATCCCCCACAACCTTTTTTATTTTGAAACAATGTTTCACTAGGATGTCCAGGCTGGCCTCAAACTTGTAATACTTCTGCTTTAAACTCTCCAGTCCTTGGGATTAGAGGTGTGCGACACTGTACCTGGCTCTATCATGTCTTTGAAATGATAATAATAGTTTGTGGTGGGTGGTTTACAACAGAGGGGCCAAGTGGCAGATGTTTTTTAGAAACTTAATATTGGGAGCGGGAGAAAAATTTCTATTTATTTATTTATTAGTGCTGGGGATTGAATCCAGGTGCCTTGTGCGTGCAAGGCAAGCACTCTACCAACTGAGCTATATCTGCAGCCCTTTTTTATTTATTTTTTTTGTCCTTGAAATATCATGCCTCAGACTTCATAGGATGTCTGAGACAGAAGGTTCTTGGAGATCAGCCTGTCAAATGTCCTCATTTCACAGATGAGAAAGCAGGTCCTGAAGTTGGCCCTGTTCTTACAATGGGTTAGTGACAGCCTGGCCTCTATTCCTTCCCCTATGGTAGCTAGAATCCAAGTGGGAACCAGGCGGCCCTCATGGGATTTTGTATCTGATGTGGATTAGGACTTCTTGTCTCCCGTCTCTTGTCCCTGTGCCATTGAGGCCCCATTGTGTGTCTGGCATCCCTAGTACAGCATGTTATGCTTTTTCCTCAGGGGAAGGAGTTTGAGACACGACTGAAGGAGAAAAAGCCAGGAGATCTGTCTGATGAGCTGAGAATTTCTTTGGGGATGCCTGTAGGACCAGTGAGTGTTGGTTAGCTGGTCGGGGAGGCAGGGAAGAGGGTGGGAATTGGGGCAGAAAGGAGAGTGCTTAGGTTAGGCAGGTAGTAGCCTATTCTCTTTTTCTTGCAGAATGCCCACAAGGTCCCTCCCCCTTGGCTGATTGCCATGCAGCGATATGGACCACCCCCGTCGTACCCCAACCTGAAAATCCCTGGGCTGAATTCACCAATCCCTGAGGTAAGTATTGTGCTGCCTGCATTTTAACTGAGGGATGGTTGTTTGTTTTCCTTCTTTAACTACTGTGTTTAACAAAAAAAAAAAAGAGAGAGAGAGAGAAAAATAGTAACAGTTTTTGTTTTTTAAAAATATGTGACATGTTTATTGTAAAATATTTGGTCAAGCTAGGTGCAGTGGCACTCACCTGTAATCATAGCAGTTAGGGAGGCTGAGGCAGGAGGATTGCAAGTTCAAAGCCAACCTCAGCAAAAGCGAGGTGCTAAGCAACTCAGACCCTGTCTCTAAATAAAATACACAATAGGGCTGGGGATGTGGCTCTCCCCCCGCCAAATATTTAGTCAAAATTGACAGGTACAAAGATGAAAACAGATACACCACAATTGCACCAGTGTAAAATAACCAGATTTGATTATATTTGTTGATCATGTTTCCAGATGGTTCACTGATATATGTGGAAAACAGAAGTAATTTTATCTCAAGAATGGCATAAAATTTATCATTTCCAAATAAAAAGCATCAATTAAAAAGTATTAACAAGCAACAGTTATTTAAATGAAAAAGTGACATTGTTAAACTTCAGATAAAACTATCTGTCCCATAAGTGAAATAGATATTAACCAAGCCAGCTTTCCAAAATTAGGAAAAGTCAGTAAGAAGTTGGAATCATGGTTTGTATGTGTGTGTGTTGTGCTGGGGATCAACCCAGGGCCTCATGCATGTTGGGCTACATCCCTAGTCCTGGAGTCCTGATTTTTAAAGTCTTTTGTTTCAATTTTTGGCAGCACAGACATCACCCTGAAGGAGGAGATTTTTAGCATACTCTGCCTCCTATCCCCATTCTGTTGCCTTCAGAGTTTGGTGCTTATTAATTTTGCTTTCTAATGCTTTATAAAATTTGATTTTATTTTGCAATCACAATTTTCAGATTTCCCAAATATGAGTTCCATACTTTGCTGCATGACTTTTCTCTAGGGCTTTGGCATGTTTCCCTGGAACTGGTGAGTGGAAATGATTTATGCTCTCTCTCCTGCAGAGCTGTTCCTTTGGGTACCATGCTGGTGGCTGGGGCAAACCCCCAGTAGATGAGACTGGGAAACCGCTTTATGGTGATGTGTTTGGAACCAATGCTGCTGAATTTCAGGTATGGGCTGTGATCTGGTGAGCTTGTTTTACTTAAAGCCATGAAGGTTAGAGAGAATTGGCCTATATACCTTCATTATCAGGGAATAGGGTGTTCTGAAGTTTCAGTCTGAAAAAGTGCATGTTTTTTCCTGAGTTTTAAGACAACTCCCCACTGGACTGTGAGCTCCATGTAGGTAGGAATTATTGTCTGTTTATTTTTCTGTGGCTTCAGTTTACAAAAGCTTGGCACATAATAGCTACTTTGTATATGTTTTTTGAATGAATGAGTGATGTCTTTCAGACCAAAACTGAAGAAGAAGAGATTGATCGGACCCCTTGGGGGGAACTAGAGCCATCTGATGAAGAGTCCTCAGAAGAAGAGGAAGAGGAGGAAAGTGATGAAGACAAACCAGATGAGACTGGCTTTATTACACCTGCAGACAGGTGGGATGATAGAGTTTGCCTTCCCCCGGTAGCCTGGTTTGGGGGCGTTTTCTCTACTCATGAGCTTCTTTCTTCACAGTGGCCTCATCACTCCTGGAGGGTTCTCATCAGTTCCAGCTGGAATGGAGACCCCTGAACTCATTGAGCTGAGGAAGAAGAAGATTGAGGAGGCAATGGATGGGTGAGGGAACCAGGCAGGCAACAAAAGGAGGACCTTCACTTCCCTTTAGTCTCTGGGTTGCCTAGCTGACACATTAAGTGACTTTTTTGTCTGTCCTCTTCTTTGTTTCCTCTTTCTGTTTTCTTCTTGTCTTTAAGATTAATTGAAAATTATTTTCTGTGATTCCATTTTACCTCCTTGGTTGTCTTATTAACTGTAAGTCTTTGTTTTGTTATTTTAGTAGTTGTCTTGGGGTTTGTAGTATCCAGCTTTACATGGTTACCTTAAAGTGATATTATGCCAATTCTGATGGTATTGAGAACCTTAGAGCAGTGTACCTCCATTTCTAGCCTTTCCACCTTGTGTGGTCGTACATTTCACTTATACATGTGTTATAAATACTGTGCTAAATAGTTACTATATTTGTTTAAGTAGTCCACTATCTTTTAATAAGAATTATACATGAATCTTTGTAATTATCATTTCCAGAGTTTTTTGATTACTTGTTGTCTATTCAGCATTCTGTCTGGTATCATTTTCCTTCTGTGTGAAGGGTTTCCTTTAACATTTCTGGTGTGGGTCTACTGGTCAGCGTTCCTTCTGCTTTTGTAGTCTTAAAAGGTTCATTTTTGTGGATTTTGATTTTGAAAGATTTCTGTTGCATGTAGGAATCTAGGTTGACAGGATGTTTTTTCCCTTTCAGTACTTCTGAGATGTTCTAGCATCATCTTTCTTACGTAGTTTCTGATGAAACATCTGCTGTCATGCTTACTGTTTGTTCTTTGTGATGTGTCATTTTTCTCTGGCAGCTTTTAAACTTATCTTTTTTTTTTTTTTTAAAGAGAGAGTGAGAGAGGAGAAAGAGAGAGAAAGAGAATTTTTAATATTTATTTTTTAGTTCTCGGCGGACACAACATCTTTGTTGGTATGTGGTGCTGAGGATTGAACCCTGGTCGCACGCATACCAGGCGAGCGTGCTACCGCTTGAGCCACATCCCCAGCCCCCAAAACTTATCTTTTTTAAAAAATATTTATTTTTTTAGTTTTAGGTGGACAAAATATCTTTTATTTTATGTTTATGTGGTGCTGAAGATCAAACCCACTGCCTCATGCATGCTAGGCGAGCACTCTACCACTGAGCCACAACCCCAGCCCTTTTAAATTTATCTTCATCTCTCCTTCTGATCAATCTGAGTATGATGTGCTTTTTTTTCCCTATGCCTTTTTTTAAAAAAATTTTTGTAGTTATAGATGAATAAAGTGCCTTTATTTTATTTATTTTATGTGGTACTAAGAATTGAACCCAGTTCTTCATTCATGCTAGGCAAGTGCTCTGCCACTGAGCTATAGCCCCAGCCCCTTTTCAAGTCTTTTTGCTAGGGGTTTGTAGAGCATCTTAGACCTGTGGATTTATAGCTTTTATAAATTTTGGGAAATAATTGGCAGTTATTTCTCCTGTTGCCCCCTTTTTCACCTGTCTTTTAGCAACTCCAATTGTATATCTAATGGTCTCTTGTAGCATTTATAAGAATTTATAAAGAATTCACTTTATAAGAATTTCTCTTTTTTCTTACATTTAAGCAAGTTTCTACTGCTGGGTCTTTATGTTTGCTATTTTCTTCCGCATTTATATATTCTATTCTGACATTAATCCGTCTAAAGGAGTTTTAATCTCCAGAAATTTGATTTGGGTCTTTTTATATATTTTAAGCCTCATATTTAGCTTTTTGAACATGTAGTATGCACTTAGAATAATATTTTAATGTATTTGCGTGCTAATCAGCTGTTCTGGACTGATTTCAGTTGATTGATATTCTCATTAGAGGTTGTATTTTCTTGCTTCATATGCTTTGTAATTTCTGATTGGTTGCTAGTCTTCATGCAGGGCCCAAGATATTTTCATGTTCCTGTAATCCTCTACAGCTTTGATCAGGCATATAGTTAAAACAGATGAAATCCTTCAAGGTCTTGTTTTGAGGACCTTAGTAGGACTGGAGCTGTGAGTAGTCCTCCCCACCAGGATGCCCAAGACTCTTTTGTATGCTGAAAGCCCTGTGAATCCAGAGGTTTTTCCCTTTATCTGGTAGGAATCATCACGATTCCTTATCCTGAGTGAGCAGCAGGTACTGTTATCTCTGATATTTTTGGATTGGCCCTTCCCTGTCCTCACATACATATGCTCCTCATCACTCTTCCGAATACCTGAAGAGGACTTCTGCAGTCTCCATTTGTCTCCTGCAAACCCTGGCTGCCTTGATCGTTCTGGACCTTTGGTTTTTATCACAACTCCCTTCCTTGTTCTCCCTTTTATACTACAGCTCTCTTGGTGCAGTATGCTGGGGCAGTAGAAAGGGCTCACCTTATTTGTTTCTTTTGCTTTGTTTCTAATATCTTGAAAAACCACCATTTCATGTATTTTGCCTATTTTGGTTATTTCAGATAGGAGGATAAATCCAATTCCTGCTTCTCTTGTCAGGAAGCAGAAGTCTCAAGCTTTGTATATTCATGGAAGAAAAACAAAGAAGGGTATTATGGACGGAATTGCAGTAAGAAGCAATTGGGCTGGGGACCTTTAGGTCTTGGTTAAGAAGTTTGGAAGCCTTAGGTTTTTGTTTTGTTTTTGTACTGGGGGTTGAAATGAGAGGCACTTTATCATTGAGCTACATCCTCAGATCTGAAATAGGGTCTCCTAAGCTGAGGCTGGCCTTGAATTTAGGATCCTCTTGTTTCAGCCTCCCAAGTCACTGGAATTATAGGTGTGTTTCACTGTGTGTGGCTAAGAAGCCTCAGGGTTTTCAGCAAAGAAGGGGAAGAATCTGAATTCTGTTTTAAGGTATTTACTCTGGTTGCTGTGTGAAAAGAAAATCATGTTCCAAAAGAGTGGGAGACAAAATGGTCTGGGGTGACAGTGGTAGATTTGTTATTGTGTTCTGAGTATAATTTTTGAGTTAGGTTTTGAGACTGGTGGTGGGTGGCCCTTGTGCCCTTGGGAAGTGTTGCAAATGTGAGTTGTGTACATTAGAAAACCAGGCACCACTCTCTCCAGGAAGCTTTTGGACTCTTTGATTTTAGCCTCCTTTGCCTGTTTTCTGATCCCCTAACTTGATTCAGGGGACCCCTTAGCTCAGTCTCTATACCTCTCTAACTGTATCCCCTGAAATCAGTGCTGTGATCCAAGTCATCCCCCAACCAAATCCTTTCTTATAGGCTTCCATGAATGGTAGAGGCTATATACCCAGTATCTCAGAATCTGGGTGGAGGTACCACCTATGTTTCCTTTGCTTCCCCTTCTGCAGACCCTTGGTCTCTTTTTGGGCTTGACTTCATTGTCCTTTGCAGAAGTGAGACACCTCAGCTATTCACTGTGTTGCCTGAGAAGAGAACAGCCACCGTGGGGGGAGCCATGATGGGATCGACTCACATTTACGACATGTCCACGGTGAGCATTGGAGGACACTGCTTTTGGAGCTGGGGAAGGGGGAGTTAGGGCCTCTGAGACTCTTTGGAGGTAATAATGCCCTCATCTTTCTTCTAGGTTATGAGTCGGAAGGGCCCTGCCCCTGAGCTACAAGGTGTAGAAGTGGCCCTGGCACCTGAGGAGTTGGAGTTAGACCCCATGGCTATGACCCAGAAGTATGAGGAGCATGTGCGGGAGCAGCAGGCACAAGTGGAAAAGGAAGATTTCAGTGACATGGTAGCGGAGCATGCTGCCAAACAGAAGGTGAGAATTCCTAGTGGACTGAAGCAGGGAGGGGAGAGCTAGGGAGCAGGGTCTGCCTTTTCCTGTGAAGTTGTGCCCTCTAGTGGTGAGAGTGAAGGCACACTCAGTGCCTGCTGCCTGGCTTCCTTAAAATTCTCCAGTTGGTTGTCTTCTCTAAGGATCATGACACTGAGGCACAGGAAAGGAAACGATCTGAGAGGGAGGATCATCAGGTCTGAGAGGGAGGTGTTTTTCACACAACTTCCATGTCCATCAGGCTGGCCCCTCTTGATTGGGCTATGGGGTGGTTTAACCTGTTATAACTATTTTTTTTTTCCCTTTCCTATAGCAAAAGAAACGAAAAGCTCAGCCCCAGGACAGCCGTGGGGGTAGCAAGAAGTACAAGGAGTTCAAATTTTAGGTCTTCTTCACACAGCCAGACTTCTTTTAGGCTCTTTGGATGCCTGAGCTTCATACATGGGTCCCTAAGAACCAGTTCCCCTGCAGTCATTTCATGTACTTATTTTAGACCTGTTTTGTAAATAAAGCTGTTTCCCAATGAAAGAGATGGCTGTGAAAACTCCTCATCCTCCCTTGTCTCCTTTTAGCCCCTTCTGCAAATGGACTACAATAACCACAACCACTGGGCTGCCCCAGAGATCAGGGGCAGGTACTTGGATCAAATGTTACATTGCAAAGATGGTAAAGCTAAACCTGTACTGAAATTGTGGTTGTTTTACCACCTGTACCCCACCCCCCTTGGTAGGGAGGCTCTGGGGGAAGCACCCCTAGGTTTGGTTTGACCTTACTACTTTGCCCTTGGGGAGTAAAAATAGCCAGCTTAGCGCCCTGGCTGGGCTGGGGAAGTAACTGTGGGCTAAGGAAGTAGGCCATGCCAGGCCTTCCTAATTGACCTTGTGGAGGAAAGTCCAAGTCCTTACCTGTGAGAACATAGCTGAAAATCTAAATAGGATGTCCTGAGTCCCTGGGAGCCCCTGGATTTATCTGACACTAGAGCTAGGGTGTTTGGAGTGTGGGAAGGAGCCTGCATTCTCAAGGTCCTCCTTCCTGAGAAATCTTCCTGGATCAAAAGGATTTGCTGAGCCCTGGGGAGAGCTCCGTTGCACCACTGTTGTCTGTGGAAATGCACGGGAGGTGCTAGAATACTGGTCTTCAAGTTGGTTTCTGGAAAGGGGGAGGACAGGGTCATTGAACTATTGAGCTAGGCCTTGAACAGAATTTGAGAAACTTGAGAACACATTGAGGCCTTATAATAAAGGCTTCTGGGAGGGAGAGGAGGTGTAGGGAAAGGAGGAGTAAATTGTCGCCAAACGGGCCAGCCCGGGGCTAAGCCGAGAACTGCCCACCCCCAACCCAGGGTCTTTTGGACTCCAGATTTAAGCCCCTGTCTACTACCTCGGGCCGGGAACTTCTAGCTCTCGGGCGCTTGAGGTGCTGGGCGGCATCCCATCCCCACCGACTGCTCCCTTTGGTGGTCTGGGTAATAAAGCCCCAAGGTTTTAAAGCCGGGATTAGAGGAGGTGGGCAAATAGCTTGCGCACTGCGCAAGACGCTCTACAGACCCCGGGGGCCAGCGCACTCCGGCGGTAGCCCTCCCCTGGCCGGGACCGCGCCCCGGAAAAGCGGGATTTCCGCCGGTGGGGCTGCGACCGTGGAGCGCGGGGAGCGGAAGGGGTCAGGCGGCGGCGGTCAGCGTGGGGGCGTCGAGCGCAGGCCTAACGCGCGCCTTCTCCGCCCCTCGGGGCGGGCGTCTGGGTGGGCGCGCGCCCAGAGCCCGCCGGGCGCGAGCGCGCGCCCGGGCCCCGCCCCTCGGCGCTGGGTGGGGCTGCGAGCCCGGGCTCCCCGCCCCTTCCCAGACACGCCCACCCAGTGTCTCGGCGGCGCGGGCCGCAACAGGCAGCGGCGGGCAAGCGCGAGGACCGCGCGCCGCGAGGCCCCGCGCGTGCGTGCAGACTCGCTGGCGGCCGTGCTCGGTCGCGCGGGCTGAAGAGTCGCGCCGAGGCCCCGCCGCCGTCGTCGCCGCCGCCGCGGGGGAAGCCTGGGAGCCGCTCGGCGTCGCCTCGGTTCGCGTGAGCCCCGCGCCCCTCGACCCCCAGCCGGGCCATGGCTGAACGCGGAGGGGCCGGCGGTGGTGCAGGAGCCGCTGGGGGCGGCAGCGGCCAGAGGGGCTCTGGGGTCGCCCAGTCCCCGCAGCAGCAGCCACCGCCGCCGCAGCAGCCGCCGCAGCAGCCGACGCCCCCCAAGCTGGCCCAGGCCACCTCGTCGTCCTCGTCCACCTCGGCTGCGGCTGCCTCCTCCTCGTCCTCGTCCACCTCCACCTCCACGGCCGTCGCGGTGGCCTCTGGCTCCGCGCCTCCCGGCGGCCCGGGGCCAGGCCGCACCCCCGCCCCGGTGCAGATGAACCTGTACGCCACCTGGGAGGTGGACCGGAGCTCGTCCAGCTGCGTGCCCAGGTGAGCGGCGAGCGGGTGGGACCTGGCGCCGGGGTCGGCGGGGGCCGCGGCCGCCGGGCTGGGCTGTGACAGGCCCCCGCGTCCCCATCCCACGGGTCACGTCGCCTGGCTGGGGCGTCCTTCCCAACTCGTCCCCCACTCCCAGACTGTACCGAGGCTGGGCCTGCCTCCAGCCAGGCCTCCCAGGACTCCGCCATGGGGACCCGCCCTCCTCCGGCAGCCCCACCTTCTGCCTGTGCGGGGACCACCCTCTTCCCCTCGAGGAGCTAGCGGGCCTTCTGGACCCAGCCCAGGGCCTTCTCTCACTGGGTCTGCCGGAACCCGGCCTTCCCACCGTCAGTTTCCCCGAGTAAGTTACTCTTCCTGCCTCGCGGCGCCCCTGGGCTGTATATATGTTGCACAGCTGTGGTGGAGATGGCTTTTGATATTCTTATTTCCCAATATACTCAGCATGTGTCACCTTTTCCAGGTA
The DNA here is from genome assembly GCF_045843805.1 of Urocitellus parryii. Lineage (NCBI taxonomy): Eukaryota > Metazoa > Chordata > Mammalia > Rodentia > Sciuridae > Urocitellus > Urocitellus parryii. Next base: position 7,147,154 of record NC_135534.1, on the reverse strand, counting down.
AAACCCGTATAGTAACCCTTGGGGCTTCTAAGAAGTCTTCAGTACACAGGTTCACCGGCTTTCAGATCACACGGCTTCCCTGCCTGGACTCTGGTGCTTGTAGTTTGGGGTCCTATTGAATGTGTCTCTAGGTGTGTTTTTCATCCCCTCCTACCCACTAGAAACTGGTCACAGAATCTTCCAACCGTGTAGGGCTCCATAAAATGACTGTCTGGTTACTAAATTCAGTCCATTCCTTTTGTTGGAACCCTCGGGGACTTTCCTTTCATCAGCAGAATATGCCTGGATTTGGGAATATTTTCTGTTTCTGTATTGGCAAGGCGGTCTTTCTCCAGTTCTTTGGGAACAGTGTACCATGTCTTAAAGCTTACCCTGTGAGTAGGCAGCCTGTAGAGCTGGTTTCACCCAAGAAGCCCAGAGAAGTGCCTGGAAGGTGTCCTTTTTTAAGGCACCTCTAAACTTGAGTTGATTCTCTTGGGCTCTCTTCTTACTCTAGCCCACCCATGGGCAGATGGGTGTGTAAGAGAGAGGGAGTATTATGGGGTTCCACCCTCAATTTTTTTTTGTGTGTGTGTGTGGTGCAGGGGATTGAATTCAGGGCCTTGTGCATGCAAGACAAGCACTCTACCAACTGAGTTATCTACCCAGCCACTCAACTCTTTAATATTATTTTTCTTTTTTTTTTTTTTGGTACCAGGGATGGAACCCAGGGGCACATCCCCAGTCCTTTTTATTTTATATTTTGAGACAAGGTCTTACTAAGTAGCTTAGAGCCTCACTAAGTTGCTGAGGCTGGCTTTGAACTTGCAAACCTCCTGCTTCAGTCTGCTGAGCAGCTGGGATTACGGGCATGTGCCACTGAGCCTGGCTAATATTTTTTTCTTTTTAAAATTTATTGTTAATATTATCATATACTCAAATGCACCCATAAATATAAAATGTGAAAAACAATCTCAGGCTAAGAAATAGAGTGTTGCCCCTTCTGTCGAAATCCACAGGGTGCTCCTGAACCATATCCCCACCTTTCCTCTTACAAGGTAAGTACTCTTCTGCATTGTGTTTATTATTTCCCTTGTCTTCCATTTGATTATAGTTTTACTACATATTTGCATCTCTAAACAACGTATTTAGTTCTGAATGTTTTTGAAGAAATGCTGTCATACTGTATGTATTCTTGACTTATTTTTTTAACTCAAAATTGTGAGAATGATGAATGTTATATAGTAGCTCTAGTTTTAAATATTTTCATTAATGGATTATAGCGTGTTGTATGAATGAATATATCATAATTCTCCTGATGAACATTTAGGTTGTGTCCTATTTGTAAACATGAGCAGCGATGCATAATTTTTTTTTTTTCAGGACTCCTAGTGTTTCCATGCAGGTTTCTTTAGGGCATATTTATACAGATGGTAAAGTCGCTGATCATGTGGCATAGATCTGGAACTTTAGATAATGCCAGGCTATCCCACTTGCCCCTCTACTCTTCATGTCCTTTGTGCGCAGCACTGCACTGATTTGCACTTTCTTTTTTCTCTATCCTTCCTTTTGGGGAATGTTTTAATTCGCTTTGGCCAGAGCCCTAGCACAATACTGTACTCAAATGAGAACTTAACCTGTGATGATGTACCTGTTGGTCTTGAGCTGTTGTAGGTGAAAGTTGGTCTTTCCTCTGTCTACATTGTGCAAGTATGCAAATTTACCTCTTTAAACATAAAAGCTCTGTGCCCCTTTCTGCAAAGACCCACTGTCATTCAGCCATGCTTATCCACTCTTCCTTCACATCCATCACTGTGGTTGTTGACATTTGGTCAGCTGCCTCCTCTAGCCTGTGAGATTGAAAAGGTATGAGCTGACTGACAGGAAACTGCCAAAGAGGAGGACAAATAAATTCACTAGTAGCTGTTGATTTTTGGTCTGTCTCTGGATTTCTTGGCCACTAAGTAGTCCATGTTAATAAATTTTTAGCTCAAGAAACAGGCAGGCATCCTGATGAGATGGGCAGTGATTAATGCTAGCTTGTGAGAGGCTTAAGATGGCTTGTTTTCCTGTGCTGGGTGCATGCAACTGCATGTTTACTGACCCGTCCTTGTACTTGTCCGCTGTCCTGCTCCAACCTTGTTTCTGGGCAATGACCCTTGTGCCCCCCAGATCCTTGTGAAACACTTGTGCTCCTTGGAGCATGCTGCCGCTCTGTCTTCAGGATGGAAAACAACACAGTATAGGCAGAAAAATGGCTTGCTGTTGGTCCTTCTGAGGATTGAGGTTTCCTGGGTGTACTTGTTTGTTGTTTAGAATATATTGACAATGTGCAGCTCTGTATAGAGAGTGTCTTGTGTAACTCCATGGAAACACAGATGTATGAGCTATAGGCATTTAGGAATGTTGTGATCTGAGGTTTGGTGTGCATAAGAACATGAGAGTCAGTCTCTCCCTGGTACAGAGGAGAGGAGTTGAGCAGTCACACTTCTTTTCTTGATGCCTGTGAGAGTATAATTTGCTTTTGAAAAAAAAGTTTCCTTTGTTAGATACTTAAATAAAGATGAACATTGTAGGGGCTGGGGCTGTAGCTTAGTGGTAGAGCGTTTACCTAGCACATGTGAGGTACTGGGTTCGATCCTCAGCACCAAGTAAAAATAAATAAAATAAAGACATTGCGTCCATCTACAACTTAAAAAAAAAAAAAAAAAAAGCACTGTAGTTGTTTCTCCAGGTATGTGTTTGCTCTTTTTTAACATCTACTAAATTCTCTCAGAATCCATAGATTTTAACATGAATGAGCTATAGGCATTTAGGAAATATCGTGATTTTATACTTTTTATAGATAACTGACTTAGTCGAGAAGGTGTAATGATGCATGCTTATACACTTTCTTTTTTCTCTGTTCTTCCTGCCCCAGCTGCTGAGGAGGCTGAGGCAGGAGGATTGCAAGTTTGAGACTTAGCAATTTAGCAAAACCCTGCCTCAAAAATAAATAAATAAATAAATAGATAGGACCAGTTGAGGATGTGGCTCAGTGATTAAATGCCCCTAGGTTAAATCCCCAGCACCAAAATAAACAAATAAAATAAAAAAATAAAAAAAGGGCTGGGGATGTAGCTCAGTGGTAAAAACCCTGGGTTCAATCCCTAGTACAAAAAAAAAAAAAAATTGCCATTTTACCAGAAAATTTTTTGGGGGCAGGTACTGGGGATTGAACTTAGGGGCACTCAACCATTAAGCCACATCCCAGCCCTATTTTGTATTTTATTTCGAGACAAGGGCTCACTGAGTTGCTTAGCACCTTGCTTTTGCTGAAGCTGGCTTTGAACTCACAGTCCTCCTGTCTCAGCCTCCTGAGGTACTGGGATTACAGATGTCCATCACCATGCTCAGCCAGAAATTTTTTAAACAAGAAGATTAACACATGTCCATGGTTAGAAACATAAGCAGTATAGAAAGATGGCAAGTGTGAAGGGTAAGCCCCTTCCCTGTTCTCATTCCCCAGAGGTAATCCCTATGAAATACAGTTGCTTTTAAGACTTTATTACAAGAAGGCAACTCAGCTATGAAATTAATAGTGTCAGGAGCATGGTTTCCCACCATGCTAAGTCACCTTCTGCTGTGGCCCAATGTGGCACAGTGGTGTGCTGTGGAGTCTCAGTCGCATGCTGCCCAAAGGGTTTTAGGGTCTTATTATTGATTTCCTCTCTTCAGTCTTTGTGAGGTGGAATTCCCCCTGGTGTTTTTTTCTCTCTTTGATTTGCTATAAGTTTGAGAGGCACAAAAATTGTTAAATTTTACAAGTGTACAGTATTTCCTCTGGCATAAAAGTGATTGTTAGGAGCCAACCTGTGCTCTTCCAAGTCACTCAAACCAGAGTACCTTTCTTTGTCTTTTAGTACAAAGCATATCCTTATCTTCATGTATACTTAGGGAAGGAGTTGAGCAGTTATCAGTCACATTGCTCCTTAGACCACATTTAAAAAAAATGGGTACTAAGGTTAATTCTTATTGGACAAAGTGTTAGAGGCAGAGGAGGTGGCTGCCACAGCTGAGTTGGCATGCCTGGCCTGCAGCAGAAGTGTTCTTTGCATGAAAACACTTGGGGCCAGTTACTCCTGTTACCACAGAAACACTAGGCCAGGAGAGACTTGTTAACTGCTCTGACTGTACACCAGAACAAGCTCTTCCATGCTTTAGTTTTTTCATCATTGATCAGGAATACTTTTACTTACTATCCACCCTAAGACGTGTTGAAATAAATATAAAGTAGAACTTAAAGAGCTACAACAGTGAGCATTACTTAAATGATAGATATAAAGTAAATGTAATTGATCAAATAAGAGAGAGCTGGTGACATGTCTGTTATTTCCCTAGCATTAAAAGTCTTAAAAGCATGTTTACCCTGGGAGATTCATAATAGAATATCCTCCCTATCAGGGTAACATTAGCCATTATCCCTGTGGAACCTCATATTTATCCTTAAGTCAGAAAGAGAATGGCTTTCAGAGTCAGTTTTACATGTATTGATTTACAGATATTTAGGACATATTAGTGGTTATGTGATTTCTGTTTAGTTTTTTTTTTTTTGAGAGAGAGAGAGAGAAAGAGAGAATTTTTAATATTTATTTTTTAGTTTTCGGCGGACACAACATCTTTGTTGGTATGTGGTGCTGAGGATCGAACCCGGGCCGCACGCATGCCAGGTGAGCGCGCTACCGCTTGAGCCACATCCCCAGCCCCAGTTTAAACTAGTTTTGCAGTTTCTTTTTTATTTTATTTTATTTTTTCTGTGTACTGGGGATTGAACTCACCGGCACTTGACCACTTAGCCACATCCCCAGCCCTATTTTGTATTTAGAGACAGGGTCTTACTGAGTTGCTAAGCGCCTCTCCTTGCTGAGGGTGGCTTTGAAGTCTCCTATATCAGCCTCCTGAGTTGCTGGGATTACAGGCATGCGCCACTACACCTGGCTAGTTTTACAGTTTTGTCAGACATCCAGTTGTGGCTACCATTGTCAGTACTTGCCAGAGGGAGGTGCAATTCGGGTGCTTGGGCTGTGTCTCTTAACTGCCTCACCTTGGGAGGCTGGTCCTGCTTTGGCCAGGACTTAGAGGTGTTGATGCAGACTGAGGCAGATCTTGTGGGTCCTTGGCCTGGTGGCATCACTGTCATCGCATTCTGGAAGCTCTTTGGGGACCTAGGGTAGCTGTGGGAATGATTTTAAAGTGTTGGTCTTTTCCCACTTAGGGTTTGGAGTAAGATTGAGGGCTCTTGAGAAAAGGCAGATTTTGAAGTTGGCCTTAGAACTTCTTTTACATGGCCCTGATCATGGTGGTTGAATTCCAGATTGGCAAGCACCAACAGGATCCTTCCTTCTCTAGGCCGTGACCTAAGAGTATCCAGCACAGTGAGAAGGGTTTAGAGAACCAGAGGTATATGGCAGCACCCACCTTAGTGTGCTTTCCTCTTACATTCAGGGGGTGATTGTCTGCTTAGAAAGGTGGCTGACAGCAGGGCGCGGTGGCACATGCCTGTAATCCCAGCAATTTGGGAGGCTTGAGGCAGGAGTATGGCAAGTTTGAACCCAGCTTCAGTAACTTAGCAAGACCCGTTTCAAAATTAAAAAATAGAAAGGATTGGGGATGTGGCTCAGTGGTTAAGCACCCCTGGGTTCAATGAAAGTTGGCTTACAGTCAGTGCTTCCCAAAGGGGTAGACCTATATTGACCTCTATACTTTGGGAAGCAGTGGAGAAGGCAAACAAATGATGATACATATAACACATAGAAAATGGTTCCTTTTCTTTTTTGTGTCTGTTGTGCTGGGGATCAAACCCAGGGCCTTATGCTTTCAAGGCATGCACTCTACCAACTGAGCCATATTCCCAGCTCTAGAAAATAGTTTCTTAAAGCATTCTATCAGGCATTCAGTTATGTCTTAGCATCATGAGTTGCTTTATCTTAAAGCTGTGCCTTCCAGTGTAGTAGCTGTTAACCACAGGTGGCTACTTAAATTGAAATTCACTTCCCCAATTTACTGGCCCCTTTTGTGTCACCTTGGTAATGTGTGGCTAGTGGCTTCCATATTGAACAGGGGCATATCTAGAACATGGTAGCACCACATAAGGTCCTATTAGATAATACTTAGAGGAAAAACCTGCCTAAGTATTTCTAATATGAATATTTATGGCTTCTTGAGAAAATACTTGCAATGTGTTTGTCTAACAAGGGATTAATATCCAGAATATACCAAGAACTCAAACAATCCAACAGCAGAAAAACAAATAATCAGACTAAAAAGAAAGCAAATGATTGGAATAGCTATTTCTCAAAAGAAGACATACAGGGGCCGGGGATGTGGCTCAAGTGGTAACATGCTCGCCTGGCATGCGCGGGGCGGGGCGCTGGGCTTCGATCCTCAGCACCACATAAAAATAAAGATGTTGTATCCACCGAAAACTGAAAAATAAATATTAAAAATTCTCTCTCTCTCTCTCTCTCTCTCTCTCTCTCTCTCTCTCTAAAAAAAAAAAGAAGACATACAGATGGCCAATAAGTATATGAAAAATGTTCAAATCACTGATCATCAGGGAAATGCAGATCAAAACCACGAGATTTCCTCTCACCCCAGTTAGAATGGCTGGTGTAAAAAAGACAGTAAATGCTGGCAAGGATGCAGAGTAAGGGGAACTCTCGTGTGCTGTTGGTAGGAGTATAAATTAGTACAGCCATTATGGAAAACAGTATGGAAGTTCCTCAGAAAACCAGAAGTAAAACTACCATATGACCTAGCAATTCCATTACTGAGTACATAGCCAAAGAAAAGGAAGTCATTATGTGTGAGAGATATCTGTACTTACATATTTATTGCAGCACTACTCACAGTAGCCAAAATATAGAATTAACCTAGGTGTCCGTAGATGGATGAATAGTTAAAGAAAATGTGATATGTATATACAACAGAATATTAGTTAGCCATCAAGAAGAGTGGAATCTGTGACAACATGAATGGAACTGGAGGACATAATGTGAAGTGAAATTAGTTGGGCACAGAAAAACAAATACCACATGTTCTCACTTATATGTGGGACCCCCAGAAATTAACCTCTTAGAAGCAGAGAGTGGAATAATGGTTTCCAGAGACTGGGGAGGGTGGGGCTGAGGGAGGTTTAGGGAGGATGGCTAGGGGATACAGGGTACAATTAGTAAGAGTGATACTCTTTTTTTTTTGGTACTGGGATTGAACTTAGGGGCACTTAACTACTGAGCCACATGCCCAGTCCTTTTTTATTTTTTATTTTGAAACAGGGTCTTACTTAGTTGTTTAGGGGCTGAGTTGCTGAGGCTGACCTTGAACTTCAGATCCTTGTGCCTCAGCCTCCCCAAATCACTAGGATTACAGATGTACACCATCACACCTGGCATCACACTTTTGTCCTCTTCCAAATAACCTTTTCTTGGCAAGAGTATTAATTTTTAATGTTCTGTAGCACAGTATGGTAACTATGGTTGACAGTAATTAAGTGTATATTTAGAAATAGGGCTGGTGTTGTAGCTCAATGGTAGAGTGCTCACCTAGCACGTGTGAGGTACTGAGTTCGATCCTCAGCACCATATAAAAATAAATAAAATAAAGATATTGTGTCCATCTACAACTTAAAAAAAATAGCTAGAAGAGAGGATTTTGAATGTTCCCAACACTGGGAAATGAAAAAGTGTTTAAGGTGTTGAATATACCAATTATCCTGATCATTATTTGTATTGAAATATCACATTGTAGCCCATAAGTATGTACAATTATTATGTGTCAATTAAATTTAAAAAAAAATTTAAAAAAGGAATTGGTGTTCTATGTGACTTGACTGGGAAAAGACTCTTGGAAGCTTGTATCTGGTCTCCTCTGAACTTTGCCTCATGAGCCTTTTCCTCTTAGCAATTTTGCTTTGTATTTTTTTTTTTTTGCTCTGATTTTTTAAAAAATTTGTTCTAATTAGTTATACATGATAGAAGAATGCATTTCAATTCATTGTACACAAATGGAGCACAACTTTTCATTTCTCTGGTTGTACACAATGTAGAGTTGCACCACATGTGCAGTCATATGTGTTCCTAGGGTAATGATGTTCATCTCATTCCACCATCATTCTTGCCCCCATGCACCCTCCCCTTCACCCAATCAAAGTTCCTCCATTCTCCTCATGTTCCTCCCCCGATTATGGATCAGCATTGGCTTATCAGGAGAACATTTGGGCTTTGGTTTTTTGGGATTGCCTTACTTCGCTTAGTATGATATTCTCTAACTCCATCTATTTACCTGCAAATGCCATAATTTCATTCAATTTTAATGATGCTTTTTACTGTAATCTTTTTTAAAAAATATTTTTAAATTGTTGACAGACCTTTGTTTTATTTATTTGTATGTGGTGCTGAGAATCAAACCCAGTGCGTCACACATGCTAGACAAGCGCTCTACCACTGAGCTATAATCCCAACCCCTTGCAATCTTAACTGTGAGTATCTTTTTAAAAATATGGGCTGAAGTTGTAGCTCAGTGGCAGAGCATTCGCCTAGCATGTATGAGGCTCTGGGTCCCATCTCTAGCACCACCAAAGACAAAGCAAAACAAATACAAATATATGTTTTTTTCTTATTCACTTAATTAAATGGAATACTTTTGTCCTCTTCCAAATAACCCTTTTCTTTGCTGTTTTGAGGGCTCCTGGGGTTTCTTAGTGTTTTCTCCTTGGACATCACCTTCTGGTTTGCTCTACTTCATCCTGTCTTTGCTTTCAGATGCCTGCCTGCCATTTATATCCCACAGCTTTAGGTTTAAGTCAATATCTATACAGTTTTCAATATCTATTAAAAACTGACTGGATGTATTAACTCCAAAATGGTTTCTTAGTTTGATTCTATTCTGTTCTGTTCTATGTTTTAAGGTATTAGGGATTGAACCAGGGATGCTTTATCACTGAGCTACATCCTCAGGCCTTTTTAAAATTTTAAAATTTATTTTTATTTTTTTCTTTAAAAATTTTTCATTTTGAGGGCTGGGGTTGTCGCGCTGTGGTAGAGCACTTGTCTAGCATGTGTGGGGCACTGGGTTCGATTCTCAGCACTATATATCAATAAATGAATAATTTTTTTGTTTTGTTTTTGAGACAAAGCCTTTCTGAATTGTCCAGGATGGCCTTAAACTTACAATCCTCCTGCTTCAACCTTCTGAATCACTGGAATTACAAATGGATGCCCCTGTGCCCAGCTTCAACATGGTTTTTAGATGGTAGAATTGTGCATGATTTTAATTTCTGGCCTTATTATTTTGGTGATTTCTAAAAATTATATGCTAAACATGTCTTACAGAGAAGGTCAGTAAGTAAATATTTAAAACATACATATTGACTCTGTGAATACTGTATATTAAACATTACTAAACTCTACACTTCAGAAGGGTGAGCTTTATGAATTTTGATCACATTAAAGCTATTAAAAGAGGGGAGGGGCTGGGGTTGTAGCTCAGTGGTAGAGCATTTGCCTCATATGTGTGAGGCACAGGGTTTGATCTTCAGCACCACATAAAAAATAAAGTAAAAGTATTGTATCTATCTACAACTAAAAAGTGTGTGGGGGGGCAGATGCAGTGGTGTACACCTGTAATCCCAGCGGCTATGGAGACTGAAGCAGAGGATCATGAATTCAAAGCCAGCCTAAGCAACTTAGCAAGGTCTTAAGCAACTCAGCAAGACCCTGTCTCTAAGTAAAATATTAAAAAAGGGCAGAGTATGTGGTTTAGTAGTTAAGCACCCTGGGTGCAATCCCTTGTACCAAAAAAAAAAAAAAAAGTATGTATTTAGTTAACATTGAATGAGAAAATGGGAGGGGGGTAATGCTGCTTCCTTTCTTGGTTCTAGAATACCTTGTTCATTTATATTGGTGGCAAAATGGCAAATGGAGAATGTTCTAGACCATTACTTACTTTCCTTGCATTGAGTAGATGAAGAATAGAAGGATGAGTTAGTGTTGATGAAGGCAGACTGATTTGTTTAATGTTTGTGCAGTTAGTTTTAGATGGTGAAGTATTTAAGATACACTAGAGGTTAGAATATTTGTCTAGTTCTAGCTTCACCAATTTTTCTGAACCTTGAATATTGTACTTCCTGTTTCTCTTTGTAAGTAATGATTCTTGTCAACTTCAGGTAAACCTGGCTTTCATTTGGCTTTTAAGCACTTTCAGTTTTAGTTCTGTAAACAGAATTTCACCAGATAATACCGCAGGTTATTTTGGCCAATGTATTTTTTAGGCTGTGTGCATTTCAGAAGTTGCACTGTAGGTAATTACTCGATGCTGTTTTTATGACGCAGTTTGGATACTGGAGACATGAAAGGGATGATAATGAAACTTTCTTCCTTCAGTACCACCTGTTCCTCTCTCTGTAAACAGCACAGCTCCTCCATGACAGTTCATCTCTCAGGACCTTCCTGTGAGCAGGATTCTTCCAGATGGCATCTTGGGCTAAACTGGCACATGGACCATCTCTAAGGAGTTTTAGAATGGTTATTGTGCTTAGGTATAGGAAAGTGTATTTTTTTTTCCAGTTATTCTCCAAAACAGTGTGTATGCTTATTTGTCTTTGAGTTTCTTTTGTTCCTCTTTTCATAGTTGAGACAGCCTTCATTCTTTGTTAAAAAAAAAAAAAAAAATCTAGGACACACCAAAGGCTTAGGACATTACTTGTCACTTATTTGATCCCTCCCCACTAGCCTTTCCCTGTGTCTTGCTTAAAAACACTGAAAGGCTTCAGGCTGTGGGGAACAGCTTTCTCTCCTTCTGTTTGCTGGCTCCTCTCAACACATTGCACTACACTGCTGGTTTTTCCCCTTCTCTGACACTCTGGTCTCTCCTAGAAGGTAACCACTAGTGGCAGTTTAGAGTGATGGAGGTTTCATTTTTGTTTTGTTGTTTTGCAGTGCTGGGGATTGAACTGAGGACCTTATACATGTTTGGAATGATGTTTTAAAAAGAAAATTAAATCATGTCCTTCTCCTTCCCATAATCTTCAATTTACGTATTGAACAGATGCTGACAGACCAGCTGGTATATGCCACAAACAAAATCCTTGATGTCATGGAGTTTATGTTCTAGTGGGCAAAGATAAGAGACACTATCAAATAGCATCTGTCATACTTAGAGTAAAACCCCTTTTCATGTATTAGGAGACACTTTGTGATGTGGCCCCTTCCTTTGACTTTGACCTTATCTTCTGTCATTCTCTGTTGCTTACATAGCTCTTGGTGAACTGGGCCTGAGCACGGTCACCCCTTCCTCAGGGCTTTTGTCTCTCCTGTCCTCTCTGCTTGTTGTTCTTAATTCCCTGGATGGTAGCCCTGGTGTCATTCAGGTCTCAGCTGACCTGCCATCTTGAAAGGCTGGCCTCACTTGCCCAGTCCATTCAGAATTGGTGAAGCCTCTTCACAACAACTTACTATTAGCTGAAACAATTCTATTCATTTATTTAGTCACTGTATAGGTGCTCAATAGATACATGTGTTAAGTTAATGACACTGATTTTCCTATAGTACCTGTTCATTTGCAATTTTTGTTGAATGGATCTCTATTATAAACAATTCGTTCAATAAATATTTACTGAGTATTTCTGAGTAGCAAATGATGTAGGTGCTGAGGAGACAGCAGCAACAAGTTGATAAAGTCCATTCCCTCCTGGAGTATACCCGAGTGCAGAGAGAGAGTTGATAAGCCACTGATGAATCGGACTTACAGTAAGTGAGTGAAACAGACTCTGAAATAGGCAGGGAGTTGGGGGAATCAGGGGAAGCTGTTGAGCAGTGAGGCCATGGAAGGCCTCTGTTGGGTGGTGTTTGAGCTCATGCTGAAGTGAAGGGAATCTGATGAACTGAGCATGTTCTGTATGTGGCCATCAGAGGCAGGTTCTCACATCTCTTTTCTCAGAAGGAAAACCAAGGCCCAGTGAAGGGAAAGCATTTTTGGAAGGCTACACAGTTTAGATGTGGGTGGAGCTGGAATTTGTCTCATAGCTCATGATTGTCTGACATCAGAGCTGTTTCTCTGTTAAACTTGGTACCTCAAGTCCTGTCTGGTTCTCATAGTTGACAGATAATACTGACTGCCTTATCCGTTGTCAGTTGGAAGTACAGGAAGTGGGAAGCTACATGGCATAGAGGCTGTGCATGTGGGTTCTAGAGCCATCGCTTGGATTTGAATCCCAAGTCTACTGTTAATTATTTGAGTGGCCTTGGGCAAGTTATTTAATCTCTAATGCTTTGATATTCTCTTCTATAAAATGGGCACAATTATTCCTATCTCATAGCATTATCATAAAAGTTAAATTAATACATGTATTAATTGTGTGTGTTGCATATAGAAAACAATAAGTGATGTACTCTTTTTTTTAGAAGTTGTTATCCCACTTTATTATTTTTAAACATTTTTTATTTTTTGGAAGTGGTTGGAGACAACACCTTTATTTTATTTATTTATTTTTACGTGGTGCTGAGGATTGAACCCACCTAGACGAGTGCTCTGCTTCTGAGCCACAATCCCAGCCCCAAGTGATGTACTCTTGTAATCCCAGTTACTCAGGAGGTTGAAGCAGGAGGATCCCAGTTTTGAAGCCAGCCTGAGCAATGTAGTGAAACTCTGTCTCAAGATAAAAAAATAAAAAGGACTGGTTACATAGCTCAGTGGTAGAACATCCCTGAGTTCAGTCCCTAGTACTGCCCTCCCAAAGCAATTAATATTAGCTATTGCTATCTTTCTTGCCAATCCAGTCTCTCTGTCTTCCCTCTCTTCAAGAAAACCAAAAGAACCTGCTATCTTTCTAGAATCAGGGTGACATTCTGAGGTCCTCAGTGGGATGGTCACAAGATCTTGGGTTCACCTTAGGCACAAATACTACCAAGCCCCAAACTTATTAGAAAGTCAAAGCTACATATTTTGGTCTGAAGCAGTGGCTGGGTCTGGATCCTGTTTCTACATCCTGCCCACTTACATGAACGGAAGAGATGGCGCAGGTCCCGCCTACAAACCACAACTGTGTTTTGAGGCAATTTGACTTGACAGCTTCCTTATTTCTACCTGCTGACTTCTTTATCCCTGGTTTGGCAGCCAGAAGAGCAACTAAACCAGTTTATAGTTCGCTATTTATTGCCAATAAAACTAGAATAAGGACTAGGAAAATGAGGACTTGGGGGGGGAGGTGTCTTTTTCTCTTGTCTCGTTGAGTTTTTTTTTTTTATCTCAAACTATAGAAAAACTCTATTTTCTTCTTATGTGAGAAATCTGATAATACTTTTGTGGCCTCTCCTGAAACATTTGGATCTTTGCATGGATATTAATTTTCCTCTTTATATCAAGAGTTTTAATTTTGGTTGAAAATATACAAACATATTTGCTTGTTGCTGGTTCTTCCTTTGGAATATATAACATACAAGCTGGATGTGGTGATACATGGCTATAATCCCAGCAATTTGGGAGACTGAGGCTGGGGGATCACAAGTGGGAGGCCAGCCTCAACAACTTACCAAGGCACTGTCTCAAAATAAAAAAAATGAACAAATACATAAAACAGACTACCTTTTCCCCAAGTCTCACTCATCATGAACAGGATCCTCCTGGGTGGACATCAGGGTCTAATGAGTAGTGTAGACTGGTACATGGAGCATAACTACTTCAAAATTTATATGTTTTTTAGTTTTGTTTTTTCCTTATTGCTAACAGCATGCCCTTTCTCTTTTGTTGCTTCTAATGGGCTGAAGAACCAAACAGTTGAAGAACGACCGGGCTCTGAGTTTGAGGGTAAGATAGTTAGCAGCATAGCCTGAGAATGGGAGATTCAGAGCTGGTGTTGTAGGGAAAAGGAGCAGGCGGTTTTGCTCACCTCCTGGTTTAGGCTGTGTTCTAGAGAAGGAGGAATGTGAATTTGGGGAGGTGTTCATCCTTCTAAAATCTTAGGGAGCGACAACTTGGTGGAAGATGATTTAGAGACACAAGTCCACGCGCATGTGATGGGCGTGCCGGGGCTGGTGGATGGAGCCCTGTGTGCTTGGTGTAGTCAGTTCTGGTCCGTTCTGGGCCACTTGCTTTTGTCCTGCTATTTTAAAAAGAGACTGCCTTTCTCTACCTCAAAGATTTGTTATGAAGAGAAATAGAAGGCACATGGAATATTTGGGCATCCAAATCTATGGACAGCTTGGGTGCTGTTAGTGAGACTAGGAGCATGGTGGTGTACAGTGTTTGTCCTCTGGTAGACCCTCTGGTGGTCATCATTTTTGTTGTCTTCACAGGTAGGTTTCTGTTAGGTCCTTTTGGCTCATGGACAATGGAATTTGGCAGTGTGATATACATTATCACTGTTTGATTAAATCACCTCGTCAGACTTAAAGCATGTGGAGAGTGGTCTGCTGCATTACTGTCATCCCTGCCAGGCACTGCTTTTGCTGTGGATGAAAATGAATAAACAACTCTGGAAACCAAGGTCCTCTGGGAATATAAAAACTCTTGTGGCTATTAATGGACTTAATTGTATTTCCTCTCTGTCACCAAAATGTGCAATAAATTTGTTTATGCCCATGCCTTTAATGGGGAGAATTGCTCATTAAATGTGCATAATATCATTATCACTTTGTTTTTTAGAACTGGTAGTATCTCCTCTCTAGCTTTTCTTTAAAAAGAAAACTTATAATAAAGATTAGCTGTAATGTTATTAAACATTGTCCATTAATCTCTTAATTGACTTTCTCCTCCATAAAGAAGGAAAGGATATCTTACTGGGAAGCAGACCTTGGCTGGGAATAGAGATGGTCTCCTAAATCCAAGATAAGGCATGAGGTCAGTTTGGTAGGTTCAGGACTTAGGAAAGTGATATATTTACATGTGCTCCCGAAGGGCCTCATTCTAATGCAGCCTCACTGATAAATGAATGCCATGTCCCAGTGTGGTTGGGCTTCATCTTATTTAAATCCATTTAAGAGAATATTTATAGAGAAATGACTTTAGGCTTGTAGCTCTCTTTGTTTTGTGTCATTTAGGTATTTCCTCCTATTGTAATATAACTGGGGAGAAATGTCAGCAATAATTTCTTTAAAACCATTATGTCAGAAATGCTTTGACTTTAAAATATGATTTCTCATTTGGCTTTACCTTGCTATTTGGATTTCTATATGTCTCTAGCTCTTCTCTGCTTGCTTCTTCTTGGTTTCCTCATTTAGTCAAAAGACACTGAATATACATTCTGTACCAGTCATTGGTACATATACTGAGCAGAGAGCAGTGAACAAATGCAAAAATTTCAGCTCTCACAGTTGTCTGCTAGGGACAGGGTAGGCAGCAGTCGGTAAATAAGCGAATGAGAAAATAATAAGTGGATCAGGTGGTGAAGATAAAAGGGGAATGTGGATAAGCGGGCAGGAAGGAAAATGTTATAGTTAAACAAGGTGGTCTAGAAAAACCTCAGAAGGTGATCCAGTCAGGTGGAGCACACATGAATGCAAGCCAGGTGAATTTATGGGAAGAGCCTTCCCAGTAGAGGGAACAGGAAGTATTATGGGTTCCAGGAATATCCAGGTGGCCATTATGGCTGGAGCCAAGTGAATGAGGGAGAAAGTAATAGGAGATAAAGACATAGATGTAAAGGGGACTGGTTTTTGGTTTTGTACTGCTGGGGATTGAACCTAAGGCTTTTCTGTGCTAGGCAGGTACACAGATCTTATAGGCCATTGTAGGGCTCTGGCTTTGACCTGGAGGGAGATGGAAAATCATTGGGGGCTTTAAGCCAAAGAAGAGACATAAAAATGACATCCACTTAAAAGAACCACTGGCCTCTGCAGAATCTCTTTAGAGAAGGATGGGGGTGGGCTAGGAGGTGCTGTGATGGTCTGGGTAGAGCTGGTAGGGCTTGGACCAGGACTAGGATAGGGGGAGATGAGGAAGTAGTCAGATTCTGGGTATATTGTCAAGTTTAAAGGATTTGCTTGTGGATTGGATTTGAGGTATGACAGAGCACAAGTTTTCAAGGATAATTCCAAAATGTCATTATTTAACCTCTTTGTGTCTGTTTTCTATTTTTCTTCCTCAGAGCAATATTGTCATCTCTTTATCTTAGTGATGTTATGAGAATGAGATTTGTTTAACAGGGCTCTTCAGAGCTTTTGGGGAGTTTGTTTCCCCTTTTGCCATTTGTATTAGTTGGAAATAAATTTCCTTGAGAATTTAAGGGATGATGGAATAATCTATAGGTAGATGCCCTTTGGTTAAAAATTTAGGTAAATTCTTTCTATGCTTTAAGCCAGATGAGGCCTTTGGAGCAGCTGAGTCTTGACATCCCTAATTATTCTGCTGTCATATTTGCTCTGTGTGTTATCTTCTCTGTGATCCTTATTTACTGGATGGTTTTTCAAGAGGTGATCTATTGCAGAAATTGTTGATATCTATAGCTCAAATCTTTTGTCACTAACCCAGTGAAACTAAAAAGTCAAAACATTGTTGGCTTCCCTCACAAAGGATTGGTTTGCTATAGCAGAACCACTGGCCTATGTTTTGATCACCTTTAGATTCTGTCTGTGCTCCCTAGGAGCTGCTCTGTAAGGAGAAAAACTGCTGCAGAATGATCTAACTTGTGTAATCTTGAAGGTGGAGCTATTTTTGAAAGAGAACAGAAAAATAATGGAGTCTTTGCTGGTGAATGCCAAACTGGAACTTTGTAATTTAAAAGGAAAAGGATTCCTTTAGATGTTGTAATTTGAACTCCTATCTCCATTCTCTTCTGCTCACCATGTCTAGATCAATTTTATGATAGATACACTTAGGTAATTGCTCTTGAAAATGGCAGCTGTTTTTTTTTTTTCTTTTTTTTTTTACACGTTTTAGATAAGTGTATATAATTTGCATAATTGGATGATATGAGTTGCCTAAAAGAACAGTTACTAAGTTCAGAAATGAGAATTCTATTTACATTTCCTACTGATATACTGATGGTTTGTAACCAGTTGTCAACCCTGTCAGATTCTATGGCCACTTTCTTTCCTGAAATGGAATTCCCAGATAATAAAGTCTATAATGTAATAATTGCAACATAAAGGAAAAATGGACATTATTTATAGTGAAGCATGTATTTCTTTATGTAAATTCTCACATCGTATTAGAAACCATAGCCAATTGGTGCTTGTAGATTCAAATAGCTTTACCTTTGTGAACATTACACCTATAAATAGACATTGACCCAGGTGTATTACATTGTTGACTCAGATGATATGTCAGTGCCATGAGTGATTTGATTTTCTAAAACGATGAATAAATCTTCACGAAGTTCTACACAAAGCAGAGTAAAATCTTCTCTATTTACCTGGTAGTTACATTCCTGGAAAATTAACTGGGTTAAATTGTGGAAAAATACTTATTTCTGTTTCTCCATGCAGTCTCTTCACTTGCAGATATGTCTGGTGGGGCCAAAGGCAGATTTGTTATGAAGGCAGACTTAAATTTCAGGGCTCTTTTACATGACAAGGCAGCTCTCTGAGCCCTGTACTTGATGAAGCAGCAGCAATAGCTTCTCATTGAGGTGTCACCTGCTCACAGAAAAACGTACATGATGTGTACAGCTTGGTAGAGTTTTGCAAACTGAATACACACACACACACTCAGCACCTACGTCAGGAAACTGAATGTTACCAGCACACCTGAACATCACCACACGCCTTCTGATCATTGCCTTCTCTCCACGGAGGATAACCATATCCTAACTTCTGACAGTTAAATAACTTTGCCTGCTTTTGTATTTCAGTGTATACTTTGGCTTAACATTGTGTTTGTTTGGTCTGATTGTCCTGGTTGCTATAGACCATCTTTTCTGGTTGCTGCATACTATTTTGTGGTGTGATGCATTACACTTTCTTTAACCATGTTCTGCTGATGATGGCCATGTGTGAGATTTTCAGTTTGGAGCTATTTCAAATAATGCTACTGTGAATGTTCTTGCACCTGTGTGTTGGTGACCAAAGTAAGTACTAATTTCTCTTGAGCATGTAACCAGGAGTGAAATGGATGCATCATAGGGTGTGAGTCTGATCAGCTTAGCAATGAATGAAAGTCGCTTTTGGTCTATATCTTCCAACAGTTGATATTCTTCATCCTTTTCCTTTTAGCCATTGTGGGGGTCGGGGTGTGGAGTTGTTTAAAATGGTTTCTCCTGTGGTTTTCATTTTCATTTCCCTGTTGATGTTAGAGTACCTTTTCATGTTTATCATCATCCATCTGGATATCCTCTTATGAATTATCTGTTGAGGTCAGTTGCTCAATTTCTTATTGGGTCTCTTTTTTCTTATTTACTTTTAGAATTTTTCTTACATATTACTTCATGCTCTATGGGTTGCTTTCACTCTTTCAATGGTGTCTTGATGAACAGAAATTCCTCATCTTGGTATAGTCCAACTTATCAACTTTCCCCTTTATGTTTAGTGCCACTTATGTTCTGTTTAAGAAATCTTTGCCTGTTCTAAGTTCATGAAGATGTGCTCTAGTATTTTTTCCTAAAGCTTTATTGTTTGTCCTTCACATTTAGAGTTATTTATAGTCCATCTGAATTTGACCTGTGTGTTGTATAAATTTAGGGATCAAGATGGAATTTTCTTGGCATGGATGATCAGGTAACCCTGCACCACTTACTTAAGAGATCATTCATTTCCCAGTGTACCATGTTGCCCCCTTTAACTAAGTGCTGTGATATTTGCATATGGTTCTGGTTTTAGCCTTTCTGTGCAGAACTGTTGGTCAGTTTGTTTGTTCTTGCACTAACACCTCCTCCCACCTCCTTCTCAGTTTACCGCATCTCATATTAGGTCTGTTACCTGGTGGCATGAGTTTTCTAGCTTTGTGCTTCTTCAAATTGCCTTGATTAGTCTTTTATTTTTTTAATACCAGGGATTGAACCCAGGGGCGTTTAACCCCTGAGCCACATCCCTAGCTCTCTTTATTTTTTATATTGACACAGGGTCTTGCTATTTTGGCTTTGAGCTTGAAATCCTCCTGCTTCAGTCTCTCAAGTTGCTAGGATTATAGGTATGCGCCACCCCCTTTGTGTTTCCTTTGATATGTTAGAATCAACTTTTTGATTTCCTTAAAAGGTTTTTTGGAGGTAGGGGCGTTTTATTTAAAGTTGCATTGTATATGAATTAATTTGGAAAGGGCTGGGGATGTGGCTCAAGCGGTAGCGCACTCGCCTGGCATGTGTGCAGCCCGGGTTCGATCCTCAGCACCACATATAAACAAAGATGTTGTGTCTGCCGAAAACTAAAAAAATAAATAAACAAATAAATATTTTTAAAAAATTTTGAAAAGAGTCAAAATGTTTTAGAATGTTGAGTCTTTCAATCCAAGGACAAGATGTGTTCCTCTATTTTTTAGGTCTTATTTAATCGTTTTTTTTTTTTTTTACATTTTTAGCATAAAGTATTCTCTATTTCTTTAGATCTATCCTCAAGTGTTTGATATTTTTAAATCCTAGAGCTAATTTAGTAACTGTGGTTTTTGTATGCTTTTTCTTACTGAGGACCCTCTAACTTTTGCTTAAGCTTTCTGTCCTACAAAACCTGGTTCTGTCCCTGGGTGGAATGTTTTCACTTAGATAAATGGGGGAAATCGTGTGGGAAGCTATTTCCTAGTTGTGTGGAATTGAAGGTCCTCATTTGGGTGGGTTGAAGGATGCCTGACATTATTTATTTATTTATTTTTAAGAAAAAGGAAAAAGAAGGTTTATTGCTTTGCTAGCAAAGGAGAAACACAGGGAATTCTGTCCCAGAGGCTGTGATTCTGCCCATCAGCAGGAACAGGGGGCTTTTAAAGAGGTGATTCAAAGGTTACATTCCACTCTTCTCTGTTGAAATTGTAATTCTCTTGTTAATTTGTAATTCTCTTGTTAATAGTTATTTCTGAGATCTTCTGGTGCCATCCCCAAAGTCTGGATTACTTCATTCTGTAATGGGTGTGCTCATGGACAGGTAAATCTGCCTAGGGTGGGGAAAAAAGGTTTCCCCTGAGCATTGTTTGTTTTTATGCCTCTGAAAGTCTGTGAAGTTCACAACCAGTGGTGATGGTCCAGCCAGCATCTTAGGGATTTATCACCTCCATAGCTCATCACATTTTAGAGACACATATTACAGCTATTAGGGGCTGTTAATGTAAGTGTGGCCGAATGTCCTCTAGTGTTAGACTTTTGCTTGTTTGTTTTAGGAAGGAATCTGAAGCAAGCCAACAATTTCAATCTATGCCATCTGTAGTCTTCTAGACTTTAAAAATAAGCAAATGATTAATCTTCAGAGACTTCTGTAATAGGCCTGCTGGTAGAGCAGATAGAACACTAGTCTTGGAGCCAGGAAAATCAATTTGTCCTTCAATAAATAAAAATTGTGATTTGGGGTCATTGCCTTTAAGCCTCAATATTCTCATCAATAGGGCTGAGGTTGTGGCTCAGGGGTACAGTGCTCGCCTAGCTCGTGTGAGGCCCTGGGTTTGATCCTCAGTACCACATAAAAATAAATAAAGAAAATAAAGGTATTGTGCTCAACTATAACTAAAAAATAAATATTAAAAAAAATGGAAAGAGGGCTGGGGTTGTGGCTCAGCGGTAGAGCGCTCACCTAGCATGTGCAAGGCCCTGGGTTCGATCCTCAGCACCACATAAAAATAAATAAAATGAAGGTATTGTGCCCAACTACAACTAAGAAACAAATATTTAAAAAAATGGAAAGAAATAAAAATAAGTATCTGGCAGATACTGAGAGTTGTTGGAAAGAACAGATAACATGACCTGCACCTGTGTTATAAGTCCATAGAGTGCTATAGCAATGCCATTGGTGTAAATTCACACATTTGCTAACTGTTCTGTGCCGGGACTATAGGATAATTACCAAGGCAAAGCTTGATAACTTGGATCTGCCCAGTTTGGGATTATTTGAGCATGGGCATTATGACCATGGCTTAGGGAAATGGCATCTATTTTCCAGAAGTGTGTGATAACGGGAGCACTAGTCTGTTGGGATTCCTATGACTTAATTCTAGTTTTATAAATGAAAAGTATGCAAACCACTCACTTTTCATTTCTTTCATGTCTTACTTATTAGAAATGCTTTGAGGATTAAGGTAAGATCACTAAATATTTTTATGTTCCTCAGGAAAGGTGCTATAGGCATAAGGATGGTGCATTGTTACAGTTAAATTACCAGGCTGGGGAGGGGTTGAGTGGTAGAGCACTTGTCTAGCATGCACCAGGCCCTGGGTTCTATCCCTAGCACTGGGGGTGGCAGAAGGGGGAGAAAAGAAAAGAAAAATTCTCATTCATATGAATTCACTATAAGTATAAATATCATCACTATAAAAGGTAATGAGATCTTGGAATGTAAGCTTTGAGGTAGGAGGGATATGTCTTTGCATATTAATGTGAAATATTCTCAATACTGATAAGACTGAGTTTCAGTGTGATTCCTTCATAACCCTTGGTCTTCATAATCAGTATTACTCTGAAATGCAGCTTCTTGTACAGAATTGCTTTTTTTTAACTGCATTTTGGTTTTATTTGAAATTTCAGGATTTATTTTCCTCCTTTTCTCTTTTTTTTGTTATTTGATTTCCCCTAATAGTTTGTTTTATCTCATTGTTGCTGTTATTTTTAATCAAAGTTATATATATATATTTCAGAGAGTCCAGTGGTTCTACAAGGTGTGTTTAGCAACAGTCTTTGGATATCATCTGGTGAATCTAGTTTGTTCCCTGTGCTCTTTACCTGGCCTGGGTCTGCTCATTGAATGCCAACCAATAAGGCAAGCCTATTCAGGAGAGGGGGGAATTGCTTCCACCTGTTCATGAGAGGACTGTCCAAGAGTTTGTACATACGTCCTTTAAACTGGTGCCAAGTTATAAAATATTTTTTTTTTTTGCTTGAGGCTGTGCTAGTACCATTATTTTTGCTAAGAATTGAACCTAGAGACACTTAGAGCTACATCTTCAGTCCTTTTTATTTCTTATTTCAAGATAGGGTCTTGCTAAGTTGCCCAGATTGACTTCAAACTTCTGATCCTCTTGCCTAACCTCCCAAGTCTTTGGGATTACAGGTGTGCACCACCAAGCCCGGTTGTTTGTCTTTTTAGAAATCATTGCCGTTTTCCCAGTAAAATTATAATTTTGGTTAGATTATTATTTAGGGTTTTATCATTATGACTGTAGAAAGTGAGTCAATGTTGAGCCAAATAATAAACTGATTTTTTTTCCTTCCCTGGCCCACTTTAAATTTTTCCTAGTGTTAATAATTGCCTTTTTAGTTTTCTTTATTAAGAGCTAAACTTGAGTACATAGTTTGTTCCCTGTGCTATTGTAATTGCTATCTCTGTGTTAACTCATTGAATTATTAGATAGCCATAGAAACACAGAGAAGCTAGAAAACTTGCCCAAGAAAGCAGCACAGCTGGAGTTCAGACCCTGGTAGCCTGGCTCCCCAATTTATGCCTTTAACTTCTGTGCCAAACTCTTGTGTGTTTTCTGTTAGTTGTGAGCCTTTTGTTTTTTTGAGGTGAAATTTAAATGCATCGAAATCCATGACCTTAAGCTTATGATTTAACTTCAGACAAATGTAGTCAAGTAACTAATGCTCCAATCAAGACAGAGAATGTTAGTTGCACTTCCAGTTAGTCCTATCCTTCACAGACAATTATTCTTCCAGTTTCCATCACTATAGATTAATTTTATCTGTTCTTGGACTTTGTGTAGATGAAATCACATAGTGTCGATTCTTGCATTGTAGATTCTGAGTCTTTTTCCAGACTCAGCCATGTTATTGTGTTGTTATTGCCAAGTAGTGTGTCACTGAAACAGATTCCACAATTTTTGCATTCTCTTATTGATGGACATGAGTCCTGTGTAGTTTTTGCTGCTCTGAACATTCTTGTTACAAATCTTTTTGTGGGCATATATTTTAGTTTCTTTTTTCTTTTTTTTTTTAAATTTTTTTTAACGGATGTGATATCTTTATTTATTTATTTTTATGTGGTGCTAAGAATCGAACCCAGTGCCTCATATGTGTGAGACAAGCGCTCTCCACTGAGCTCCAGCTCCATCCCCAGTTTCTTTGGGGATAACTACAGGAATGGTGTGAAATGGTGGGTCTTAGAATTAGGTACATGTTTAACTTTGTAAGAAACTGCCAGCTTATCAAAAGTAGTTTTTTATCATTTACATTTCCTGGTATGGGTGGAACCTGTGACTTGCTCCTTACTGCTGGAATATGGCACAGGTAATGGGTGGTACATATTATGTTACATCAGATTGAAATGCCCATCTTACTGGCTTTGGAGAAGTAAGTTGTGTGTCTATGGAGAGGGCCATGTGGCAGGGAGTTCTGGGTGGTTTCAGGTCCACAGCCAGCAGGAAACTTTGGCCCGCAAGGATTGACTACTGCCAACACCCACGTGAGCTTGGAGACGTGCTGTCCTGCTCAAATTGTGGCTGAGACCAGTCCCAGCCAGCACCAGGTTGTGATCTTATGGAACACTTCTCTGATATAATAGATGTATTATTTTAGGCTGCTAATAAGTTTGTGGTAATATTGTCATGCAACAGTGGATAGCTAAAAATAGTAATATGTAATAGAAGTAACATAACATGCAAAGCCCTGGGTTTATCCCCAGTAGTGAAAAAAAATATAGTAGTAATATACAAAAGTTCATATTGCAGTACATTTCCACCAACATTTAGTTTTGTCATTCATTTTCATTTTGGCCATGTATGAAATATTTAACTCCTGGTGAAATGACTAATGACATTGAGCATCTACTAGTTGGCCATTTGGATATCTGTTGTGAAGATCTGTTCAAGTTTTTTTTTTTTTTAATTGTTATGTTTGTCTTTTATAATTTTTAAAAAATATTTTACTTGTAGATAACCTTATTTTATTTATTTTTATATGGTGCTGAGGATTGAACCCAGTGCCTCATATGTGCCAGGCAAGTGCTCTGTCACTGAGCCACAACCCCAGCCTTTAATTTATTTTTAAAAGTTTTTTTTTTATATTACAGATTAAGTTCCTAATCAGATGTAAGACTGTTATCGTTTGAATAATAGGTGTTCCCCAAGAGCTCCTGTAAATGCAGGACTATTCAGAGGCAAAATGATTAGATTATGAGTGCTGTGACCTAAATAGTCCTTTCTAGTTTGTACCAACTAACTGGCTGGTAACTGCAGGCAGGTGGAGTATGGCTGGAGGAGGTGGGTCACAGGGGTGTGCTATGGAAGGACATCCCTACTCTCTTTAATTCCTGGCCACCATGAGGGGAGCAGCATCTCTCTGCGCCATCCCTCTACCATGATGTGCCGCCTCATCTGAGGCCCAAGTGATGACCATGGAATGAACCTCTGAAACCTTGAGCCATAAATGAACTTTTCCTTCTCTGAGTTATTTTGTTGGCTATTTGGTCACAGTGATATAAAGCTGACTAACACAAAAACCCTTAGTCTTTTCCTATCGTTCTTGTCCTCAACAATATTATGTTCAGGTTGATCTTAGCTTCCTTAATGTTGCCTATGATGAGACTTAGGTCTTGATTTCTTGATAGAAAATTTGACAAAAGTGATTCTACAATATTCCCAAAACATTACATCCATGGGTGCACAATACTAACAAGCCTGGTTACTAGTGAGATGACTCTGATTACCTGGTGGTGTTCGTGTCTGCCAGGTGTGTCTTATTTTCTTGACTGTAATGTCATTGTGCCCTTTGTATCTGACAAGTGTGTTGTATGCAGACAGTTTGAGGCTGTGCTAGTACCATTTTCCTTGTTAAACTTAAGCTGTCAGCACAAGCTTCCTGCCCAAGTCTGTTGCCACTGTTCAGTTACCCAGTGAGTTTTTTGTTTGTTTCCCATGTTTCTCTCCATTTATAAATTGTCCTTCTTCCTTCCAATATAGACTCACGGATTTTTATCTTATTTGCAGGGTTGTAATGGATTATTAGCATTACCTATTTTGATGCCCAAATTATTGCAGAGCTGGTTGGTAGGAGCCCATTATGCTATTTACCTTTTATCTGTCCTAACCTCCTTTTAGTGAGGAGGGTGGTAATTAGAAGCTAGTAGTATCTGGGAGTTTGTTGAGCCCATTGCAATGGATGGCATTGCTTCTGGTGCTCTTAGCAGACAGAGCCAGGAAGTGAAAGTCTATGTATACAGTACACATGTCCCCCTACACCGCATCACTTCTTTCTGTGTATGTATGTTTTTTTAAAAATATTTTTTAGTTGTCAGTGGACCTTTATTTTATTTATATGTGGTGCTGAGAATAGAACCCAGAGCCTCACACATGCTAGGCAAGCGCTCTGCCCCTGAGCTATATCCCCAGCCCTCCGTGTATGTCTTTAAAAACTATAGTTCAAACTAATGCCTTCAATTCCAGTGTAACATCCCAGTGTTATCTCCAATTTTGTCACTTTCCATGCTTGTGAATACCTTTTCCAAAAGGGAAAAATCTGTCTTTCATTATTTAATACTTTTACTTACTTGCTCATTGTATCTGACCTTCTAACTACCCTGACCTTTTCCATTTGCCACATCTGCACACCCCTATGCACCCCTTCTCCAGCAGCCTGTAGCCTTAAGCATGGCAGGTGAAAGCAGGAGAGCAGACTACTGAGACAACAGAGATGCAGGATGAGAAGCAACTCAATTTACTCAGCTAATCTCAAATAGTATTTATTCCTGTTATCTACTCTTCTGCAAAAAAAGCCACTGCAAAACATTTTCACCTAAAATAAGGACAGTATTATTTTTCATTGCTCAGCAAGGAGAGTCAGTTCTCTCTTCCACCCAAATTTCCCAGGGACGAAGGAATCGTCTGCAGACTCATTTACTCAGCAGCTGGCACCTCCCACCTAGGGCTGGGGCTGGAAGGCCTGCAAGTGGCTTTTCCATGTGTAAGTTCCCAGGGCCAGCATCACAAGAAACAATGAGCCAGGTGGAGGCTCCCCTCTTTACCTGGCCTGGGTCTGCTCATTGAATGCCAACCAGTAAGGCAAGCCTGTTCAGGAGAGGGGGGACTTGCTTCCACCTGTTCATGAGAGGACTGTCCAAGAGTTTGTACATATGTTTTTAAACTGGTGCCAAATTATATTATATTTTTTCTCAATAAGTGGAAGATTCTTTTAGTTATACAATTGATTTGTTCAATACTTTCCAGTTTGTTTTTTCATCTTTATTTTATTATGTGTACACACACACACATACACACACACACACACGTTTTGCTATCCTGGGGTTTGAGCCCAGGAGCACTCTACCACTTAGCCACATCCCCAGTCTTTTTATTTTTATTTTATTTTGAGACAGGCTCTTGCCAAATTGATGAGGCTGGCCTTGAATGTGAGTTCCTTCTGCCTCAGCCTCCTGAATCACTGGGATGACAACTGTGTGCCATTACACGTTGCCTAATTAATTGTATTTAAAAGTTTAAAAACATTTATAGCTACTCTTACAAAAAGACATAAAAGAGATGTTATTCACTTAGCTTCATGAAGTCTGTTGTTTCTTTTTTGCTTGAGTCATTTCCCCCTTTCTCTGCACTTTCCCTTTTTCATCACCCGTAACTCATGCATGTATTTTTCCATATTTTCCTCCATTCTTATAAAATATGGAAAACCCACAATGGATTAGGAAAATCATTTATAAAGTGGAATCATATTAAAACAATTTTTTTTTTTCATTTTGCTTTTCTCACAGAATCCCTTGTGGAAATTCCTGTGAGTGAAGAGGTTTTGTTCTAATTTGTTGGTTTTGGGGGGGTGGGGGATTGAACTCAAGGGCACTTGACTCTATGACCTGCAAAGTCCAAAATCTTTTACTCTGCTGGTCCACTCTAGAAGAAGTTTGTCTGCAAATTATGGTTTATAGGCCAAGTCCACCACTCTATAAAGTTTTATTCAAACACAGCTGTACTCCTTTGTTTATGTGTTGAGTATGGCTACTTTTACCCCACAATGACTGAACTGAGTAGTTACAGCAGAGACCCTATGACCTGCAAAGTCCAAAATCTTTTACTTTGCTGGTCCACTCTAGAAGAAGTTTGTCTGTTATGCTCAAATTCAGGACCCCAAAAAGACCACCAGAGACCCAAGATCGATGTAAGCAGCAAAGGTGTTTATTGCGAGCTAGCTCCGTCCTCCTCGAGCACACAGCATCTGGTGACGCTGAGAGGCCCTGAGCCCAGGGTTTGCAGCAGTTTTATATATTCTTTGGAGAAGGCAGGGACCCCCACATACATCATAGCATCTCTTAGCAAATCATCACACACCACGGGAAAATCAAATAACAACTCTAAAACATGATTAGCACATTCACTGGCGGGAACAAGTTGGATAGGGGTGATTGGTTACTATAAGAGGGGGATTTATTTGAACTGATTGGTTTAAGCCAAGAGGGGTGTTTGTGCTGAACTACGTGGTTTCCCAACACCATAAACTACTGGGAGGGTCATCTGGCATCCCAGGTATTTCCCTGTCTCATGCTGATTGGTGGCTGATAGGGGGTTGCTATGGGTCCCCACCTAGCCTGACTGAGTCAGGGACACTTGGTGCAGCAGATCTCTCCTGTTATTTGTAGATAAACAATTTAGCAGGGTGGGAATGTGCCTAGGAGTGCTCTGTGGGTCTTTCCAAGGACAAAGGTCCTGTCCCTTCCTTGGACAGGCTTTGCTCTGAGGTAGAGGCTGGTTTTTCATGTCAAGGGCTGAAGTTATACCTCAGTGGCAGAGCACTTGCCTAGCATGTGTGAGGCACTGTGTTCGATCTCATCACCACATAAAAATAAATAAAGATATTGTGTCCATCTACGACTAAAAAAAAAGAAAGAAAAGGTTTGTCAAGCCTTAGTCTATAAGAGCCTGGGCCCTGGTTAAGTACTGTGATGCAGCTATTGATCAGAAACAGTCATGGTTTTGTGATAACACTGTGTAGGAGTCAAACGCCTTGAGTTGTATTTTGCTTTCTCTTTATCATTCATTCCAGCTGAGGACATGAGTCTGTAGGAATCTCTCTGCCAGTTTGTTACTTGATTTTATTTTGTGCGTTGTCTTGTTCCCCTGCTAGAAAGAAATCTCCCTGAAGTCAGGGTTTTTTGTGTCTTGTTTTTACTACTCTATCATCAGAGATTGGGTCAGTGTCACACAGTTAGTAGATCCCAGTAAATAATCTGTGGATAAATATAAGTGAATCCTTTAGTCTTTTGCTTTTCTTCTACATTAGACACATTTGGAGCTTTTTGGGGATCCAAGAAGCTTGGATCATCCAAGGATGATATATTATAGGTGGCAAGGATGCTATTATGTAAATCTGTGGTAATTTTCCCTTAACAAAGTTTAGAAAGCTATTTCATCAGTACAGTAGAGTATCAAGCAACAATGAAAACTAATAGCCGTGAAGACTGTAGAAATGTTGGAAAATGTTCATGGTGTGTCACAGTCTTATGTAAATTTTACTGCCTCTGAAAAATACGTGTGAATATGGACAAAGCCTGGAAGACAAAGCAGAAATGAAATCATTGTTTTTAGACACTGGGATTTTTGGTATTGTTTTTTCTCTCCAAGATTTTCTTTAATACTGGTATTTGACTCATCCTTTCAATAATGATTTTTAAAAATATATAAACTTCCTGTGCCTCTCCCCAGGTCCACACCCTCCTGTACTATGTCTAGTAACTCAACCCTGAGTGTAGACACAGACAACAGTGACCACTGGGCATGGTGGTGTACACCTGTGTTCCCCGAGACTCAGGAGGCTGAGACAGGAGGATCTCAGGTTCAAGGCCAGCTTTAGTAACTTAGTGAGAACTTATGTCAAAATAAAACAATAAAAAAAGGGCTGGGGATGTAGCTTAGTGGCAGAGCACCCCTGAGTTCAGTCCCCAGTACTCTCCAAAAATATGACACAAGGATGAGAAATTGGAGATTAATATAATATATAATATGTTAAATTAATATAATTAGAGATTATGTTAAATCTCTAATATTAGAAAGGTAGATAAGCATTATGGGTAGACATTTTACTTCATTCTGCAATATAAAATTACTATGCACTTCCCAATAAGAAGTGTGCCTATGAGCATCCCTTGGTTGAAGTCTGATTTGTTTATAGGCTTACATTACACAAAAGCCCCAAGGTTCTCATTCTGGCTGTCTTTCTCATGGTACCATACAAGCCAGCATTTTTTAGCAGATGCAGTCATTTGGAGCAGTCATTTGGTTTTCTTCCCATTTTAATTTAACCTGTTTTTAAAAATGTAAATAACTCTTTTCTTTGTACCTCAGTTTCTCAATGTATAAGATCATTGTTCTTGGGCTGGGGATGTAGCTCAGTGGTAGAATGTTGCCTAGTAAGCATGTGAGACTGGGTTCAATCTTCAGCACCACAAAAATATAAATAAAAAATTTTTTAAAATGCTTCAAAAAATTATTGTTCTTTAAATATCTTCTAAGGATATGGTAAGTTTACAGTCCTTTTAGTTAAATATTGAATAGGACTTTGTGTTTTTTTTTTTTAGCAAACTACATTTTTAGGACATATGTGGGCATTCTTGCAGGGCTGGAATTCTGCATCACAAAGAAAATTCTGCAATTCCAGAAGTCTACTTCCCAAGGCAGTATTACCTCCCAGAGTTGCAAATGGTAGATGATCAAGTACCTGCTCTCATTTAAATGAGAATAAAACCCAGGTCCTGCTGTTGGTCCTCAGGAGTCTTTGTGAATTGACTCCTTTGTTGATATTGCCACTTCCTGCTTCCACATTTCTGCTTTGCTGCACAGGCAAGCCCCTCATCCTCAGAAACCTTAGACGTGGGTCATGGCCTCAGCCTTTGAACTGCCCCAGCAGGGTAGAAGTCAGGGTTCTTTCTTGCTCCTTCCCAAGGTCCCAGCTGCCTTCCCAATGAGGTCTCTGAGCTCCCCTCACCCGCCTCCCTGCTGCTTCGCCACAGACTCGCCAACTTCTCACCTGCTCCCAACTTCTCACCTGCTCCGTAGTTTTCCTTATAGAGCTTGTGTGTTGCATACCATTTCCCCCACCTCCAAGTGGAATGGAAGGTCCATGAGGGCTGGGATTCTTGCTGGTTTTGTCACTGTTATATCCCCAGTGGTTAGGTTGGGGTCCAACACATAATAAATGCTTGGTAGGTATTTGTTGAGTAGATACGATGGCTGGGATGCATGTCTCCCCTTCCTCTTGGGATTTTCTTAATTACATCATTATTACCACTGCATTGCAGTGACTTCAGCCGTACTCTGTTCCCCCTCTGATGAGCAAGGACAAAATGTTTTCTCTCAGTTCTTGGTGTAGCTGAGAAAGGATGGAGATGTCAAGGAAACATTTTAGGTATGAAGAGCAGTAGAGTAGTTGGTGTAGAGAATGCCGTATTATATGTGTTAGACCAGGATGCAAGGAAAGACCACTGACAACAATTAAAATCAAATTAAAGCAAGCTTATTATTTCGACTGGCCCGGGCTGCCTTTCCCTCCCGCCCCCCCCCAAAAAAAAAAAAAAAAACGGCGGGAACAAAACAGCAGCCCCACCCTTCCTGCAGCCCAGCTTTATAGCCCAGAAAGTTACACAAAGGGGGGTTACAGATAACAGAACTCTGACAAGCATCGCACTAATGGTAGTTTACATTTTTTTTTTTTTTTTTTTTTTTTTTTGCTGGCCCCAACATCAGAATTTATGAAGACGATTAGAGCCTCAGAGAGGGTTGTTGTCTGGCCAGGGAAGGCCAATATTTATAAGGTGTCACTAAGGTTTCAGAGAGGGCTGCTATCTGGTCAGAGAGCCAGGCATGGGTGAGTTCAAGGCACGGGCAGGCATTCCAAGCAGGTTCAGAATTTGCAGTAATTCATAGTAAAGCCGAAATTAGCTTTTCATGGCTTTGTGGCAAGATGGCTCCCAATTTTAATAAAAGATCAGGTTGGGTCTATCAATATGGTCCCACAAACTCCTGAATCTGTGCTTGTGTGACCGTATCCTAACCTACCTACTTAGGAGAAGCACACTTCTACCTTCAGAGAGCCAGTGCTCACCTTTCCTGTGGTACTATCTCATACCCTGCTCTCTCTTGTACATGTGACACTGTAAACAGGACCAAGATGATACCCACTTGCTAGTTTGAATCTTGTTTTTCTAACCTGGCTGCTATAACAAAAGACTGTAGAACAGGTGGCTTAAGCAACAGACATTTGTTTTCTACCAGTTCTGGAGACTGAACTCCAAGATCAGGGCCAGTAGGGTTGGTTCGTGGTGAGGCTGCTCTTCCTAACTTGAAGATGGCTGCCTTCCTGCTGTGTCCTCGTGTGGCCTTTGCTCATTTCCTCTGTGTACATGCAGGTAGGGGAAAACAGAAACAGGGGGAGAGAGAGAGAATGAGAGAAAGCAAGCTTTGGCATTCCTTCTGGTTGTAGGGACACCAGCCTATCAGATCAGGTCTACCTTAGGACCTCATTTTTCCTTAACTACCTCCTCAAGGCCCTGTCTTCAGATATTGTCACATTGGGGGTTAGGGCTTCACATGAATTTTGGGGGGATACAATTCATTTCCTAAAATTGCTGTTTCTTTGACTGAAACAAATAACTTTAGGCTCCAGGTAAGATGTCTCACATAGTTGGGATGATGACCTTCATTCACTTTTTCAACTAGAATTTATTGAAAATCAACTATGTGCCACATTCCCAGCCAGATGCATGGGCTATCTTGGACCCAGCCATCATGAGGCTCACGGCCCAGTAGAAGAGACAGGTAAACGGTGTCAGAGACTGAGGTAAGAGCTATGGAGGAGCTGTCTGTGATGAGGAAGTTTCCTTGAGAAGGCCGTGCAGATTCTTGTGGTCTGTAATTGACCACACAGTAGCAGATGAGTCACGTCTTCATGCACACAGTCACAAGAAGGAGAGCCTGCGACTAACCTCAGACTCTTCCGTGGTACTCAGTCCCCCTCCCCAATCTTTGCCTTAACATTTTATTATGTCATTTCAACCACCAGTGTTGTCTTCACATTTTATTGAAAGCTGTTGATTTTTTTTTCCTGATTCCTTTACCTTAAAGGGTTCAGCTGAACCTTCAGTCTCTCTCCTCATCTAGCTTTCTGCACAGTAGTTCCTGGTGCTAAGTGGAAGCTGTTCCTGGCAGAGACTACCATTTTCCATCAATAAGTGATAAGGGAGATTGTCAGCCAGCACAAGCACTCTGTTCATGAAATTGCAATTACTAATGCAGCATTTCATGAAGTTCTTACTATTGTTAGAAATACCAGAGTACCACAAGGAAACAAACATGCTTGGAAGTAGCTCCGAAAGGCAAACTTTACTTCTGCAGAAGGCATGCTATCAAAGAAAATTCAGCAAGCAAGCACACTTGGGCAGGCAGTCTGCCTGTTTTTATCCCTAATGCAGCACTGCCCCATGCTCTGATAGGAGGAGTTTGGGGTTATAGTCTATGTGATTGACTAATGTTAAAATTGGGGATGGCAAAAGGAAGGGCTACGATCGAATCTCAGTTGAGACGGTCATGATTGGATCTTACTTCTCGAATAAGGCAAATATTATATTCTAAAAGTGGACCACCAGACTTTCTATTTCTTACACTACGTAAAAGGCACTAGTAATTTTATAAGTTATGACTCCAGAGAATTTCTTACATAATAAGGCAAAATTTCCTTTTTCTTCCCCAAGGGGATAACAGATGTCATTAAGTTTGTCTTGGTTGCCATTTGCTTTAACCCTGTCTGGTTTTCCTGCCTGTGGTGGTCATGTTTATGAGAGTACAATTGATGTCTCTTAACAGCATGGAGGAGTCTCATTGGTGACCCATAGTCTCAAAATGCTCCATGCATGCCTTAGTGCTCCATGACCCTGTTTACCAGACATGGACACCTTACAGATGCCTCCTGGTGTTAATGGCATGTCTTGACTTCACAGCATGCTCCAGAACAGACTTGGAGTCTGTGGACACTCTCCTATCCTTCTCACTTCTGCAAGTTCTTTCCTAAGTATTTGTCTACAATGTTTCTTATCCTTGGGTTATAAACTTCCCAGATAGGTGACCCACCTTGTAAGTTGACACATGTTAATAGTGTTTGTAATTGTATAGTAGAGACTTTTTTAATATTTATTTTTTAGTTTTAGGTGGATACAATATCTTTATTTTATTTTTATGTGTGCTGAGAATCGAACCCAGTGCCTCATGCATGTTAGGCAAGCGCGCTACCACTTGAGCCACATCCCCAACCCAATATAGTAGAGACTTTTAAAAGAAATTTAAAAATCTTTTTTCTTTACTCTTACTCTTTACTTTCTATTCCAAGTTTGCTTGTGCATTCATCCATTTTTCCATCCAGCTCAGATAGGGTGCTTACTTAGTTGTTCATTCTTGCATAACTGTCTTGGTCCACTTGACAGTTGCCCTGACCTTAACAGATTGAATTTTTGTTTTCTGGGGTGTGTGTGTGTGTGTGTGTGTGTGTGTGTGTGTGTGACCTTACTCTGTTTTTCTTTTCCATCCTTATGTGGAATAACTTCTTGTGCTCTGAGACCTTTGAATTTCAATTGCTGAAGTTAATTTCTCCAGTAGACTCTTTCTGAGTTTTACCTGCTGTTTTTTTTTAATATTTAGTTTTTAGTTTTTGGTGGACACAACATCTTTATTTTATTTTTATGTGGTGCTGAGGATCGAACTCAGCGCCCTTCGCATGCTAGGCAAGCATGCTACCACTTGGGCCACATCCCCATCTTACCTGCTGTTTTATAAATAGGTCTATCACAAAGACAGTTATATAGATAGGAAATAAATGTGTTTTCCCCTTTCTCATTATTATTGTGACTGACTCATTGTAACTTCAGAAATGGAGAAAATCTCAAATGATGCTGACAAATAGAAATGCA
Organism: Urocitellus parryii; assembly: GCF_045843805.1. Lineage (NCBI taxonomy): Eukaryota > Metazoa > Chordata > Mammalia > Rodentia > Sciuridae > Urocitellus > Urocitellus parryii. The sequence goes on along the minus strand of NC_135534.1, from coordinate 7,113,195 downwards.
AGGTGAGCCACATGTTTTTTTTTTTTTTTTTTAAGTTTTATTGGGCTGGGGTTGTGACTCAGCGGTAGAGCGCTTGCCTAGCAAGCGCGTGGCCCTGGGTTCGATCCGCAGCACCACATAAAAATAAATAAAATAAAGGTATTGTGTCTAATTAAAAAAATAAATCTTAAAAAAAATTTTATTGTGGTGTGATTCATACTGTGCAGTTCACCCATTAAAAGTGTGCAGTTCCATGGTCATGGAGACTTTCAGTTTTTTTTTTTTTTTTTTAAGAGAGAGTGAGAGACAGTGAGAGAGAGGGAGAGAGAGAGAGAGAATTTTAATATTTATTTTTTAGTTCTCGGCGGACACAACATCTTTGTTGGTATGTGGTGCTGAGGGTCGAACCCGGGCCGCACGCATGCCAGGCGAGCGCGCTACCGCTTGAGCCACATGCCCAGCCCCTGACTTCCTCTTAACTCCAGATTCACTCTCCAGCCTGTTTGACATCTGTACTTGGATATGAACTTAGTCTCACAGACTTAGCAGGACTTGAATAGATTGATTCTTGATTCTCTTCACTGCTCTAAAACTCCCATTGTCTCCTCCTCAGTTGCCTGGTTGCCTGTTTTAAGTCAGTTTTTTTTTTTTTTGTCAGATTTGACAAAAGTAATTAGAGGAGTAAAAGTTTATTTTGGGACTTACATTTTTAGAGGTCTTAGTCCATAAATGGCTGACTCCATTCCTCAGAAACCTGAGGTAAGGCAGCACATCATGGCGGGTGTGGTGGAGGGAAGTGGCCAGGAACATCACATCAGGAAGCAGAGAGAGCTCTGTTCAACAAGAATACAATATATACTCCAAAGGCACTCCCCCAGTTACCACTCACTTAAGTCCTATCGGGATTGATCCACTGATTGGGTTAAGGTTCTCCTAATCTAATCATTTCACCTCTAAACCTTCTTGCGTTGTCTCACATGTGAGCCTTTGAGGGGCATCTCACATCTAAATCATAACATTGCCCAAGCCTCAAACCTAGGAATTCTCCTAGTCTTTTCTTTTATACCTGCCATACTCACTCCATTGGCAAGACCTGTGGGTTCTAAACTGCCCTTTCATGTTCCCTTTGTCCTTGTAGCCCAGGCCGCCCCATTTCACCTACTTTAGGTGGGTGCCCCTGCCTTATCTGCTTCTACCCTCTCTATACCTCTCTGCACAGCCCATTGAGCTATCTTTTAGAAATGCAGGTCTGATTTCACTCTCCTGCTTAATTCCCTCCAAAAAACCACAAATTCTTATCATGATCAATAAGATTTTGTTTGAGCAGGCCTCTGCCTTCCTCTCCAGCCCCTTTCTTACCCCGCAGCTTTGTTCTTTCCTTTTCTACCCCATGCCCATTTTCTGCACCTTGAATAGAAGTCCAGTCTCTCTGGGCTCTCTGGGTCTGTTGCAGTGTCCTCTGCCTGGAAGCCTACTTCTCAGAAGCTGTTGGCTTCATGTCATTCAGATCTTGGTTCAGACGGGCCTTGCCTGACCATGGTATCTAAATTAGACACATGTGCCACTAGTCACTTTCTTGTTCTTTCGTTTTGAACTTTTTAAAATTATATACCACATCTAACATGATCATGATCTTCATTTATTTTTGTTTGTGCACCTCCCCCTAAAAAGAATGTAAATTTTATAGGAGAGGGATTTCTCTGTTTATTACCATATCCCCAGTGCCTGAGCAGTTCCTGGCATATAGTAGACCCTTTTAAAGTGTTTATTGAATAAATAATTGCTTTTCCCCTTGTGCCCAGGGCCACCAAAAGAATTGGAGTTGTGGTCACCTAAGAGTGTAGTCTCACAACACTTAGTGATGGGGACGTGTTCTGAGAACTGTGTCCTTAGTGATTTTGTCAGTTTTTGAATATCAGAGTGTACTTAGACCAGCTAAGGTGGCTGGCTCCAGGGTTGGTAGGCAATATGATCCTATGGGACCACTGACATATAGGCAGTCCTTTCTTGACCAGTGTTGTTTTGCCACACATGACTATACGGGCAGCACCCAGTTAGGGAATGAAAGTTATCAAAAACCTCTGGTACTTTGCACAATCACAGCTGATCTGTTCATGATAATCCCAAAATGGAATCCACCCAAATGTCCATCAGCACATAGATGAATAGACAGATGGTGGTCCATGCAGTACAGGTGTTACTTGGACTTGGAAGAAAGGAAAAACCAATACACAGCTTGGCATGAATGAACCTTGAAACCTTGTGCTACCTGAAGGGAGGGCTGGCACAAGAGTCTGACTGTGATTTCACTCCTGTGGAAACTGGGAACTGCACATTTAGTCTACGTGGACACGAAAGTGCTCACCAGGGCCTGGGATGGAATACAAGAAAACGTCTAGGGCTATGGAAGTATTCTGTATCTTGAAATTGGTGGTGACTATACCGGGTATGAATTTGTTAAGACTTACTAAAATGTATAATTACACTAAAATGTACAATTTGTTACAAAATTGTTTTACAGATTGTACCTGCTTAATTCAAAGGAAGCATACATCTGTGGTCTGGAGTTAGAGACATGGCCTCTGGTGGTAGCATTCAGAATCACCAGTTGGTTGTAGTCAACACTCTAGATGAGCATTTTCCCCTGGAGCTGGAGTCAAGCATATGGGAAAAATGTTGTTTCTTTCTCCCCCTTTTTTATTTTATTTTAATTTTTTAATTTTTCGTTTTCGGTGGACACAACATCTTTATTTTATTTTTATGTGGTGCTGAGGGTCGAACCCACCCCGGGCATGCCAGGCCAGCACGTTACCGCTTGAGCCACATCCCCAGCCCTCTTTCTCCCCCTTTTTAAATTTGAAATCCTGTTAGGACACTCATTGATGTGGAACTTTTTGGCAGCCTCTACATCTGTTGCTAATTCATTTGTGTTCAAAACATTAAAGACTAAAGGTGTTTCTTCATCCTCTTGCCCTTTATTCATGGAGATGCATGGATATGAACGATTGTGGTGCTGAAGCAGAATTGGAAAGCTGTATTTCTGTAGAGGGATTGGGGTCTCTCCAAAGCCCGGGCTGTCTCTACTGTTCCAGATGGTGGACTGGGGGCAGGCTGACACCGCTTTAGCCACTCCAGAGTGGCCTTTTATTAGGTTTTGACTGCGTCTTAGTTATGAAACTGTCAGACCTGGTTTGCTTTCACATTGACTGACCTCAATGTTACCCTTACCTTCCTTCCTCTCCTGTTTTTGGCGTTTGACTTGCTTTTCCGATCGTCAGTATACCTCGGTGTGAGGGCGTTGCTGTCAGTAGAAAGTACTACATTTTCTGGGAGTATTAATTTTCCTGGCTTTAAGCTTTCTTCCTCTTAAACAATATAGGCTGCCTGTCATGTGTGAGGGTATAAATTCTTGTTAACTTTTTAATTTATTGTGATTAAGGTGGATTTTAAAAGAAAGCCATTTCCTCTTCTTAAGAATTTCTTGGCAAGATGTTGGAAACCCTAGAACCATGTTGCAAAGGAGTGTGTAGCCATCTATCAGGATTGTGTTTGCCCAGATCCAGTGACCACTTCTCTGTACGTGCGCAATTAGATATCTTCGTGGGGGCAAAGCAGCAAGCGGGATAGGGCAAAGGGGAAGGTGTGGGGCAGAGTTGATGAGCAGGGGCCTGGGATATCGACTCTGTCTATTGACTAACCTTGAGGCATTTCACATAATTTCTTTGTCCTCAGATATTAGATAGTAACTTTCATTTGTGGATGAATGAGATTCTATGGATTTTGTGGATAAATGGAAACGGTTCCATTTTCTTCCAAGGAATTTGTCAGTATAAAGTATTGCATATTATCTTTCTTAAGGATGACAGATCCTAGTAGAACTACCTTTGATTAGAGTAAAGCTCTTAGGAGACAGAAAGTTCATTTAATAATTCAACAAATACTTACTGAACATCTGTTATATCCCAGGCATTTTCTAAGTTTTGGGAATAGAGTGGTAAACAAAATATTTGAATGTCTGCTCTCATGGCACAGAGATTTAAGCTAGGGAGACGTACTGAGACAACACGAATACAGGACAGTTTAAAGTATTAGTGACTTGTGCTGTGCAGGAAAAACAAAGCAGGAAGGAAGACAGGAAGTGTTGAGAGTCATCATGTGGCTTAGGTATTATTGCAGCTGGTTTCCCTTTTTACACTACACGTTTTATTTTGTGCATTCAAAAATGTCTGTTGAGGGGGGCATGGGATGAGTGGAGGAACTTTGGATGGAGAAAAGGGAGAGGGGTAGGGGGCATGGGAGTAGGAAAGATGGTGGAATGAGATGCACATCATTACCCTAGGCACATGTATGATTGCACGAATGGTGTGACTCATGTACAACCAGAGAAATGAAAAATTCTGCTCCATTTGTGTACAATGAATCGAAGAGCTTTCTACTGTCATGTATAACTGATTAGAACTAATAATAAAAAAAAATCTGTGGGGCTGTGATTGTGACTCAGTAACAGAGTGCTTGCATGTATGAGGCACTGGGTTCAATCCTCAGCACCACATAAAAAGAAAGAAAGAAAGGTTTTGTGTCCATCTACAACTAAAAAAAAAAAAATTTTTTTTTTTTAAATATCTGTGAAGGGGACTAGAGTACCCAAGGGACTTTGGCATACAAAAGGTTAAGGACCCTGCATGGGAGTTTACTCCACCCCCCCCACCAATGTGATTAAGAGGTGTCTATATCCTCTTTTATGCTTTATATTATAGTGATGTGGTGCTTTTCTGTGTAGATTTTAATATTATATATGGTAATTGTGGCTTTTAAGTTTTCTTTAATTATTTGAAGTCATCACTCACTTTGAGACTGGTGTTGTGGTCAGCTTTTCCATTTGTGTTCTGCACAATTCTCACGTACCCTGGAGCCTTTTTGGTGACTCTGTGGCCATCTTAAATTTGTATTTGAATCATTCCCATCCAGGTTAGTCTGAACAAGTCAGTTGGAAAGCTGGTCTTAAAGGATTATAGTAAGGAGCATAGTCAGGTATTGCTGTATGTTTATCCTGTAGAAACAACAGGTTGTTAACAGTGCAAAAAGTGGATGAGCCACTAATTTAACCCCTTCATTGTATGCTGCTGAACCAGTATAAAGACCTTGAGCTGATGCTAATGTCTGTATAAAAATGTTAAGAATTTTTGTTGTTGTTGTTGTTGTGTGGTGCTAAAGATTCATTTAGCACAAACCCAGGGCCTTACTTATGCTAGGTAAGGACCCTCCCACTGAGCTGCATCCCCAGCCCCCAAGTATTTTTGTCTTTTCTATTTCTTCGAAGAAATAAAACATTGTTTGCCCTTCTTAGTGGGGAGCTATAGACAGTTGAACAATTAGCCACAATATGTTATGGTTAGGACTAGGATAGAGATAGGCCCAGGTGTCACTGAAATTACCACAGGAGGACATCTCCTTTACCTGTGCACCAAACCAGTTGAGAAGGGTTGAGATTGAAAATGGCTGTACTCACGTCTTTTCTTTGTTCTCTTCTTATCACAGCACTTTGTTGTTCAGTGCAGGTGGACTTTCTAGCCCATCACCTGCTGCTGGATAGTCTGTAAGGCATACCTTTCTAAGAATTTTAAAAAGAGCCAAAGAATAATATTTTGTGACATGTGAAAATTATGTGAAATTCAAATTTGTACGTTCTAACTTGATTATAACACAGCCATTCTCATCCCTCTGTGGATAGTCTGTGGCTGCTTTCTCCCTACAAGTAGTAAGCTGAGCTTCATCAGAGACCTTACTGCCCATAAAGCCTAAAATATTCAGACATTTTGTAGAAAAGTTTGCCAACTCCAGCTTTAATGCTTTTTAATGCCTTACTAAAAATGCACAAGACTTGAAGTGGTGGTATTCTGTCAAGAAGAATGCATGACATCCTGGTACTCTTCCCTTAACTGGTTGCAAGTAGTGCATTAGAAATATCTGAAACTTCCTTCTCTCTCTCTCTCCTTCCCTCTCTCTCTCTCTCTCTCCTTCTCTCCCTCTCTCCCATCAAAGCACAGTAACAGTACACATACACCTTCATGTAGTAACCGTCTTTGACCTCATTCTTATTTTCTGTTTTCAGTTTGATTATGGGAAACATTTTAATACTCATCAAAAAAGAGGGTACCTGAGTCAGGATGACCCCAGAATGTTTGCCTGAAGAGCAGGAATTATGAGATCCCTTTTGGGGTATGTATGAACTTGGCAGAAGGACCTTAGAACCATCCTTTAGCTTCTCTGCGGTTCTCTGTAGATGGTGGGTTGTTGGGTGAGTTTGCTAGATCATCTCTAGGAAGCTTTTAGCTTAGTAGAGCTTTTAGCATCATGGCAGGTGATTTGGGGTGATCTGGCTCTGTTATTTTGTACTCTGATGACCTTAAATCGCTTATTTAAACTCTCGGAGCCTCTGTTAGCTCATCAGAAAACATGGCTATAACATCGACCTTATAAAAATGAAATAAGATCATGTTTTTAAAACTGCTGGCATTGCTGGGTGCCTGTTTTTCTTGGAGTTGCTGCAGACAGAATTCAGCCTTGTGCATGCTAGGTAAGCACTCTGCCACTAAGTGACACTGGAGCCTCCTAATAGGTGTTTAATGTAACTGTGAAAATTATTATGATTGTAAACCCTTCCTTTGTATTGTAAGACTTTTTAAAAAGTAAAGGGTGTCCCAGTAGTTTGTTTTAATGTGTGATTGATAGCCCATCATTGTGCATTAATATGTTTGCATTTTATGTTAATGTGTTTGCTGATAACTGGCTTCCTAAACACTGAGTAATTTGAAACAAGACCTTTAGTAGCTGGGAACTTCTAGCTCCTGTTTTAACTCAGATTCAGGGGTGGAGAGAATGTCTTGTCCTGTGAACACATTTAGTCATAGTATCATTTTACATGCTCAAAGAATGATGGTGAGGAGGAGAGGTTCCATTTGTCATGTCATCTCCCTTCTGTATTGACTACTTTCTATCCTCTCCACCTGTTTCAAATAATTGATTGAGCTCTTTAATAATTTTAATTCTGCCTTGAAAGGTTAGTTTTGACAAGACAGAGAAGTTCTAATGTTTGCTTAGCATAGTGTTGATAGTTTAGTGGAAACATGCTTCTAGAGGCAGTGTTAGATCATCAGTAAAGACACTGCATTTTTTAGAAAAAATTTTAAATTTTTTATTTTATATACAAAGAACTGGTGTGGTTTCTTTCCTTGGGTGGATGTCTTGGATAATCTATTGAAGGAGCATCCCTGCCTTGGTCTACATCCTTGGCAGCAAACCCTGGGTGGCACACCTTGAGGCCATGTTTCTGCATCAGATCAGGCCATGTTGAGCAGTCTCAGTAGGAGTGAGAATCCTGGCTGGGTTTTCTTAGGAGGCCTTAGCAGAGGTGTTGGTGACCCAGCTTGCTTTTAGGAGTGCAGCAAAACAAAAGACTTTTTGTTTTTGAATGATTTTCCATTGATCTTCATTTAAAATTTTTTTTTAGTTATAGATGGACACAATATCTTTATTTATTTTTTAATGTGGTACTGAGAATCGAACCCAATGCCTCACATATGCTAGACAAGCACTCTACCACTGAGCCACAGCACAGCACTATTGATCTTCATTTAAAAAAAAATTTTTTTTAGTTGTAGATGGGCCCTTCCTTCCTTCCTTCCTTCCTTCCTTCCTTCCTTCCTTCTTTCCTTCCTTCTTTCCTTCTTTCTTTCATGCTGAGGACCAAACCTAGCGTCTCACGCATGTGAGGCAAATGCTCTACCACCAAGCTATAACCCCAGTCCTGATCTTCATTTATGAAAATCTACTAAACACTAATTGTATACTTCATTTTATGCAAACTCATTTATGAAACACCTGTGTTTATGACTTGCTTAGTGAAAAAGATGGGGCCCCTTTAAATATCTAGCCTTCCTAGTAGAATGAACATAATTTTTTTTTTAATTTTAATATTTATTTTTTAGTTTTCGGCAGACACAACATCTTTGTTTGTATGTGGTGCTGAGGATCGAACCCGGGCAGCACGCATGGCAGGCGAGCGCGCTACCGCTTGAGCCACATCCCCAGACCCCGAATGAACATAATTATTTGAATTACGTGAAGCTATGTAAAATCAGATTGATGCAGAGTAAGATAGACATGTATAGATTATAGTTAAGAATATGGGCTTTGGAGTCATTAATACAGCTGTGGTTCAAAACCTGGTTTTGCCATTTGTTTAATAGCTGTCTGTCATCTTGACCTTTTGGTTTCTCATGGGAATAATAATACTGAGGGTCGTTGTGAAGGTGAAATCATCCAGTACTGAACGTGATGCCAGATGCATAGTAAGGGCTTCCATTATTTTCATTGTGGGTAGGTTATTTGAGGTCTGCACAGTGTATTGCTTCCTTTGGGTATAAAACAGAGTCTTCTGTCTCTCAAGCTTCATTTTTTGCTCTCAGGCTCCAGCTATTGTGATATAATAGCAGTCCTCCTAAAGTTTCAGGGCCTTCTTACCCTCTCTACATATGCCTGTGCTCTCTCTGTTTAAAACAGCTTTCTTCTTGCCTTCTTTTTCCCTAACTTAGCCTTCAGAGCCCTGTCCAAGGGACATTTCCAGGAAGTCTTCCCTCACCCCCAGCCCCGTGCCTCTCTGGCATCCTGTGCCCCTCTCTCCTTCCCACCTTGCATTGTAAGGAATTGCTTACTTGCTGTCTCTCCGTGAGACTGGGAGCTTCTTAAGGGCAGGCATTTTGCCCAGCTTTGGAAATAGTGTCCATGTGCTGCCCTGGAGCAGAGAGTAGTAGCACTAACAGGAGACATATCAGAGATGTCCCTTTCTTAAGGGTGTGGGGGGGACAGCCAGGTGAAGAAGGGAGTGTCCAGGTGGAGAGCAGTGCATGACAGGCCTGCTTTGGGTGTGACATGGCTGCTCTGTGCTTCAGTTTTCTTGTTTGTAAAATGAGAGCCTCGTGTCCACCTCAGGGTGTTGTGAGCATGAAGACTGTTACAGTGGTCTGCTGACTGAGACTTCTGAAATGAAGTGTGATCAGTTCATTCCACATGGTTTCTGAGTGGATTTAGTGAATTGCTAAATATGCTTGCACTTTTTCTCAGCCTGTTCTCTAGCTGTCCTAAGCCTTTGTCCAGTTTCAGTGACAAGAGGGCAGTTTGATTGCCTTTAATTTGCTTGCTTATTTTAGATAGGGAGCTGAGGCTCTGCCTTTCCTTGCTGCACAGTGGCGTGTCCAGCTTTTTGGACGGTCAGTGTGGTCAGTTATAGTCTTTTTACTTTCTAGAAACAGAAACCAGCTCGCGACTATACACAGAATACCTAGTATTTCGGGTAAGCCTTGGGCAGGGTGACATTAGTGCTGGTTAATTGAGCAAAGACATTGAGGACCCAAGTTCACTTCTTCTTTCTGCACTGTCATCCTCAGTACAGGTTTGTTCTGGCTGGATCCCCATGATATTGGGGAGTCTGTTGTGATTGTGAGTGCATCAGATAGACACCAGCTCATCCAACCAAGGAACAGGAACTGTTCCTTTCTGTGTGTCTCTGTTGGTGGACTTTTGGATGGTTTCCACCTTTTGACTGCTGTGAATAATACTGCAGATGAACACTGGTGTACGATAAGTTACTGTTGTTGTTATTATCATCATTATTATTGCCCTGGGGATAGAACCTAGGACCTTACATGTGCTTGTAAGCATGCATTCTACTACTGAGCTGCACCCCTAGTCCCATAAATGATTTTTTTTTAAATACAGCATCATTTCATCAACATATACACCAAATCTTGTTGCGATTAAAATTATATTTTTAGCATCATTTGCTATAATGAAATTCTAATATTTGAAATATTTTGAGACACTAGTTTGATGTTTAATGGGGTGTGATCCCATAGCAAAGAAAATAGAAACTAAATAAATAAAAGGAATCTTAGAAGTAATTTTATTCCAAAAATCAAGGCATTTGCAGGTAAATGGATGGCATTGGAGAAGATAATGCTAAGTGAAGTTAGCCAATCCCAACAAAACAAATGCTGAATGTTTTCTCTGATATAAGGAGGCTGACTCCTAATGGGTTAGGGAGGGGGAACATGGGATGAATAAATGAATTCTAGATAAGGATAGGGGAGGGAGGGAAAGGGAGGGGGCAGGGGATTAGCAAGGAGGTGGAATGTGATGGACATCATTATCCAAAGTACATGTATGAAGACATGAATTGGGTGTCAACCTACTTTATATACAGAGACATGAAAAATTGTGGTATATGTGTGTAATAAGAATTTATGCAAAAAAAACCCAAGTACATGTATAAAGACATGAATTGGCATGAACATAATTTATAAAAAGATATGAAAAATTGAGCTCTATATGTATAATAAGAATTGTAATACATTCCACTGTCGTGTATTTAAAAAATAAATCAATTTAAAAAAAGTAACTTTATTCGATCTTCTTCCCCTCCCCCTGCTCCCTCTCCTTCCCCCCTTCCCCCCTTACTTTTTTCTCCCCTTGTACTGGGGATTGAACCTGGAGTGCTTAACCACTGAGCTATATTCCCAGCCTTTTTTTCCCCTTTTAAAAAGATGTTAATGAACCTTTATTTTATTTATTTATTTATATGCGGAACCCAGTACTCGAACCCAGTACCTCATACATGCTAGGCAAGTGCTCTAGCAGTGACCCACAACCCAGTCCCCCAATCCTTTTTGAGATAGGGTATCACTGAATTGCTTAGGGCTTCGCTCAGTTGCTGAGGCTGGCATTGAACTTGAGATCCTTCTGTCTCAGCCCCTTGAGTTGCTGGAATTATAGGCATGTACTACCATGCCCAGCCACTTCATCCTCTTTTGAAGATATTCTGGATTCAGAATGATTTTCCAGGATCAGAGATTTAAGTCACTTTAAATAGTTAAAAGTGATTGAAAGTATACATTAGTCCTATATTTTAGGAGAGTTTCCATGTGTGTCTTTTGCCTGACTCTTATGCTAATCAATATATAACTGGCTATGTGGGCAAAATGAGGTGGAAAACTAGGATAGTTTAGGTATCTAAGTAATAGATGAAAATTTCTGCTGCTCAAAATGTTTGGGCAGCTTTAATACTCATTTGAGGTGTTTGCTCTTTTCCTGTGGTCCACTTTGTGTGATAGTTTTTGTGTTTTCCAGGAGATTCTGTTCCTCATCTTGCTTTCTGTTTTCTGTCAGTAGTGGTCTCATAGTTGCACACCATTGCCACTGGTTAGAGGACAGGCAGGGGGTTGCCCTTGGAGAATGCTCCAGACCTGAGTGAGCTGGCCTGGTTGTGGCCTTTGCTTTTCCCTTGACTCCCAGTAGTCAGGTGTTTCCTTGCTCCGAAACATGCCTGGGTTTGTCATGGGAGATTCACAACTGCAGACCAGTGATCCCTGGACAGGTATATCCCAGTGGAACCAGAAAGCTGCGTCTTACTTTCTTTAATTGGAGCTGACTTAGAGGTAGATATTGAACTGAAAAGAACACATCAGTCATTGGAAAGCAGTTTCAATTACTGGTCTATCCATATTTAGAATTCTTTCAATCATTTCCACTGTATGTAACACTGAAATCCTTTGTGGTTGTCTGCTACAAAAATGAATCTTTGACCCAGTGACTTTAAATGCTTTTGACACCATTGGGAATTTTGAGAATTCTTAATTTAATTTGTGCTTGTCCTGGGAGGTGAGGAACAAGAGAGAAGCTATAGCCTTTAGGTGGAGGGGTATGCTGTTTGTGGGTGAACAGAGGGGGTGTGCTTCTAGAACTTCTGTTTACCAGGTAGTGATTATTAACATAATAAATACCATGTTTTAAATTTTATTTCTGGAGGCAGTAAAGAACCAGCCAAGCACAGAGATGAGTGGGAGGTAATTGGCACCCCAGGGCCCCAGAGCTGTTTGTGTAGCCCAGTCCCCAGGTGCCGAGTGCCTCATCAGAAGGAAGAGGAGCCCCGCTCCTGCTGCAAATGGCACTGACTTCCTTGGTGATAGTACAGGCACCTCTCCTCTTAATGGGCCTGTGGTGAGTAGAGATGGAAACCACTTTTCTCTCCTTCCCCATCCCAAAGGTCACAGGTTGTTTCTTTACCTTAACTGGTAAAGTGATTACTTGGCTCTTGTCAAGCAGGGACTTGTCCTGCCAGAGAACAGGAACGTCACCTCACCACACCCTTTGGTTCTGTCTGTGCAATGACAATAGCCCTTTTTCTCAAAGACTGTGTGTTCAGAGGCACATGCCTCCCCAAAGGAAAGGAGAGGCTATAGAGATGCACTTGGCTCAGCAAGTTTTCTGAATGGCTGGGGTTTTGAGTGCTGAGCCTTCCACTGGTCCACCCACTCCTCTTTCTCCTGCTGCTGCCGCCTCTGTTGTTCCCTGGTTGGTGCCTCGAGAAGGGCCTGGTCTGACTGCACCAAGGATGGAACAGGGCCTCTCCTCAGCAGGGAATGCTTCGTTCCTGCAAGTTGTCGTGTGCAGGGCATTTGTGGGAGGGGTGGAGTAGGAGTGTAAGACTGAGTTTCCTCTCTCAGTGAGCTAAAAATATGGTCGGGGAGCGATGACGAGCACAAAAAGATGAGAATGTCAGTGTATGTTCTACATATAACTTCACAAAAGTGACAGTGTAATATAATGAACAGAACCAGCAAAGTCCAGTTGTCCCTTTGTGTCTGTGGGAGATTGTGGGGTTGCTTTCAGGACCCCCCCAAATATCATAATCCCCAGATGCTCAATTACCTCATATAAAATGGTATAGTGTTTGCATATAGCCTGTGCACATTCTCCTGTATACTGCACCCCCCGCCCCCGCTGCCCCTGCTGACACACACACTGGGAAATGAACCCAGAGGCACTCTACCACCAAGCCATATCACCAGCCCTTTTTATTTATTTTTTAAATTTGAGTCAAGGTCTTGTTAAATTGCCTAGCTGACCTTGAACTTGCAATCCTCTTGCCTCAGAATTGAGTTGCTGAGATTATAGGCTTTGCCACCACACCTTGGTCAGATTTTTTTTTTTCCCAAATTAAAAAACAATTTCTTTCTTTTTTTTTTTTTTGGGGGATACTGAGGATTGAACCCAGGGATGCTTAACCACTGAGCCACATTCCCAGCCCTTTTTATTTTTTTCTTTTGAGACAGAGTATCAATAATTTGCTGGGGCTGGCCTTGAACTTGCAAACCTCCTGCCTCAGTCCCTCTGCCCCCGCCCCCAAGTCACTGGGATTTACAGGTGTGCACCATTGTGCCCAGTCTTCCAGATGTTTGCCTAGTCCCTAGGTGCCCAGTGCATCCAAGGGCAAAACCCTTGGATACAGAGAGCCAGCTGTGTTTCAGACAGTGATTTAGGGGTACTTGTCCTTTTGTAGGGATACCATCCTGCAGAATGAGTCTTTTAAACAGGGATTGGTGTCCCATTATACTTTTCTAGGTTAATTGGTCCTAATATAGCATAATAAATAGCTTTATTTTTAGTTAGTTGAGGAAAAAAATATAGTATTTTTCAAAAAGTGAGAAAGAAAAATAAATATGGGACAGCATACATGTCTCCTGATAGGTGTACACAGTACCACTGTAAAGTTGTCTTGCTGACTAAAATACATCCTGAGTTTATAGGGGATGCAAGGGACAAAGAGGCAATCAGCAAATTCCAAACCAAGGGATCCTTAACCCAGTTATTTTTAACAAATAAATCATAAGGGAAAGTCTCAAAGATAAAAAGAGACTTAAGAGGTGAATGAACCAGTAATCACATGTGGCTCTGGTGCAGAGAAAATGACGAAAGGAGCCTGCGGCCTTCTGGGATGCAGCTCATTAGCAAAGCACTTGCTGGGCCTGGGTTCCATCCCCAGGACTCACAAACAAAAGCAAACAAAAAGGGAGATGTCTTGACAGAAAAAAGATCAGTGGTTGCTTGGAGCAGGGCGAAGGAGCCACCTGGCTTCATAGGGCAGGATAGACATATCCATATCTTCACATGGTGGTGCATACGTTGAAATTCATCATACTGTTCATAAAATGGATGCCTTTCTTTCTTCCTTTCTCTTCCTCTCCCTTGGCCCTTTCTTTTTCTTTCTTCCCTGGGTATTAAACTGAAAGCCTTGTTCATGCTAGCTTTACCACTGAGCTACACCCCCAGCCCTGGTATGTTTTGTTGTATATAAATTATTCTGTAGTCAGATTGATTTAAAAATTGATTGAAAATCAGTAAAAAATTTTTCTTGTATCCACAGTGATGATTCAGTTATTCAAAGGCTTGATGCTACCTGACCCTGATTTGTGCTGTGTTTCCATTTATCTGATTTGGGATGCATCTCTGTTGCTTTCTCTACTTAACATGAACTTTTATCATTCGAACATCTGACTTTGCTGTAGTGTCTCTGATGTTTCCTTGTAGCCACAGAGCAGACTTGAATTTTATGATGTTTGTTCATGTGTCTGTCATCTGAAAGGACATGCATTTTGATGCTAGAAGAAGTGATGTGAGCCAGGCGTGGTGGTATGTGCCCATAATCCCAGTGGCCCAAGAGGCTGAGGCAGGAGGATCCTAAGTTCAAAGCCAGCCTCAGAGAGTTAGTGAGGTCATAAGCAATTCAGTGAGACCCTGTCTCTAAATAAAATTACAAGGGCTGGGAATATGACTCAGTGGTAAAGCACCCCTGGGTTCAATCCTTGGCACCCCCCGCCATAAAAAAGAAATGATATGAGCTGAGAATGCAGCTGGGTGGGAGAGAACTTGCCTAGTATGCATGAGGCCCTCCCTGGGTTCGATTCCCAGCACTGTAAGCAAACAAACAAAATGATGTGAGAAGGATTCATACCCATTTATAAAGACAATTTATTGAACATTCAATTTGCTGCATTATAATAGTCAAGATACACTTGAGTGGAAAGCAGTCCATTTGGATTCTTTTTCATCCAGTTTACCAACCAATCAACATTTATTGAATATATTCTTTACACCAGCCACTGTGTTGAGTTCAGGGCTTATGAGGATGAATATGATGCAGTGCAGATCCTACCTGTAAGCTTGTCACTCTATTGGGATGATAACTGTGCATACTTGTTATTTTAGCAGTGTGATAGATGGCATGGTACAGGTTGCTGCAAAATCCAGTGGTGGCCACATTTACACAGTGACGTTGTATTGTGACCCCTTCCTGCCTCATACCAGCCTTTCCTTGCCTGTCAAATCACATGAGTCATTGGCAAAGTGTCAAGACAGTTTGGCAAAGGTAGTTGGAGAAAAACCTTCCTTTTGTCCCTTTAAATTTGTTATTTTCCCTTTTAGATCTCTGTACTAGAGTTAAGATTTTGATATTCTTCAGTTCATAAAACGTTGAATTGCAAAGTCCCTCTCATTTAATTACTTTTCATTGTTATTTTCCCTTACCTCTCCCATTTCCACCCCATCCTCATCAGGATGGTTCTTCTGTGAAAGGAAGACAGCTGTCATTTCAGAGTTTGGGGATTGAATCTGGCTCTGGCACTTACTTTTGAGACTTTAAGATAGTCACTTATCTTGCCTGGGAGTGTTTTTCATTTATAGAATGGAGATAACAACACTGAATTGGTGTTTTGTAAGGAATCATTTAAAGTAACTTAGGAAGTCTCCCCTGAAACACAGCAGACCTCCAGCAGCAGCAGGGTTGCCTCCCTAAGCTTTGAAGCTTGTTGCCTCCCAAGCCGCATGTGTCTGAATTAAGAGCAGTATTTCTAACATAGGTTCTGTTTATTGGTTACATTATGTAAAATCAGCCAATATTATTGAAATTTCCCAGATGACTAGCCATTCCTTCTGCTGAGGGAGGTGAAGGCAGCCAGCAACGAGGAATGTCACAGTGGTAGTGAGATGCACTCTGTGGAATCCCAAAATGATGAGAGCAGTCTTAGCCCTTTCCTTTTTTCCCCCCCGATAAAGAAGAACATTAATTTACATTCTCAGTGGACTAAAGGAGGTTTTAAACTGTCACAATTAAAATTTTATTCTTTAAAAATTATCATATTGGGTGGGGTTGCAGCTCAGCGGTAGAACGCTCGCCTAGCATGTGCAAGACCCTGGGTTCAATCCTCAGCACCACATAAAAATAAATAAACAAATAAAATAAAGGTAATGTGTCCAACTACAATTGAAAAATATTTTAAAAAATCATATGATCAACGCACTTAACTTAAGCTTCTGGTATTAATAACCTCATTACACTTCTTAAAAAACCAACTCAGGGCTGGGGTTGTGGCTCAGTGGTAGAGTGCTTGCCTAGCAAGAATGAGGCACTTGGTTTGATCCTTAGCACCACGTAAAAATAAATAAAATGAAGATATTATATTCATCTACAACAACAAATTATTATATTTTTTTTTAGAATTTTTTTTTAATATTTATTTTTTAGTTCTCGGCGGACACAACATCTTTGTTGGTATGCTGAGGATCGAACCCGGGTCGCACGCATGCCAGGCAAGCGTGCTACCACTTGAGCCACATCCCCAGCCCAACAACAAATTATTTTTAAAAAATAAGCATACTTTCTGGAGTGCAAAATACTTCTTATTTTATACTTAGTAATGCAAAAGCACTTGGTTTGGAAATAGAAACTCTTTTTTGAAGGCCATCCCCACAAAGATGCCCACAGCCAGCAACAGACACTGGACAGAACCACCAGCACGAGAAAGACGTGACTGCAGTCTGTGCTTAGCCTTTACGCTTCTTGAGGTGACCCTGCTTACTGAACAGGCTGGTGGTTGGACTCTGGCAATGCACATGTCTGCATCACAGAGAGATTTTCGGGCATAGCCTTGGGTTCTCCTAGAGTCCAAGGAAGGTAGATCCTCTAGAGACATCTTCAACTGTGCTCCCACCTCCAGGCAGGGGTCACTTGGGAATGTTGAAGTCGTCTGACCACTATCCAGATCAGCCATGCTTCCAAGAAGAGCCAGGCAGAATCGTCCTCCCCATACTTTACTAAACCATCAAAGTGGCTTGCTTGTTCCTATGCAGACAGCAGCAAATGACTTCAGACAAGGAAGTCTCATTCCCAGGCAGGTATATTTTGAGGAAGCAACACTTGTTTATATTGGTGATTCAACTTCTTGGGATGAAGGTGGACTTGAGGTTTGTGGGTTTTACGTAACACTCATACATTGCAAGCCCTCTGCAGACCCTGCACTGCCTGGGAGTGTCTTCAAGTAAATCTGTTATATTTAATTCCAGAGAAGGAAACATTTTAAATATAGTTTAAAGTCTTTGCCAAATTGATGCATCTGGATAATCAAACATAATGGTGCCTCTGCAAATTTCAGGATACGGTTGATAAAAGACTATTCTAGCAACTGCTAGATTGAAGGAACTCCAATTTTCTCATTTTTTCCCATAAACAATGGGATAGAAGTAACAGTCGTCTACTTTTTGATCTCCCAATTTAATTTTTGATAATAGTTCCATCCTTAAGATAAAACAGGATATTTAAGAATTCTTCAGGATCTTTTCCTTCTAGGTAAATCCTGATACAGCCTCAACTTTTAAAAATATTTCTCTCAGTTTAGTAATTTTTGTGGCACACACATATCCATATATTTTCAGAAGATTAACAGTTTCTGTCCTCAGTAGCTCTTAAGTTTCACTATTGTATTCTACATCATTCTTTATTTGGGTCTAAGTAAATGTCTAGAGTAGAACCAAAAGCAGATAAGCAGAATAAGGGTGAGTCTAAGTAACAAGAATTGTAATGACCCTGGATACCTTTCTTATTTCCAATCATTATCTCTAAACCTTTTTTCATTTTTGGTGGAATATATTTTTTTTTCCTATCTCTCTCTCTTTTTTTTTTTTTTTTTTTTTTTTTTTGCTGTGAGCCCTGGAAATGTTCCAGATGATCACTTTTTTTTTTTAAAGAGAGAATTTTTTTAATATTTATTTTTTAGTTTTCGGCGGACACAACATCTTTGTTTTGTATGTGGTGCTAAGGATCGAACCCGGGCCGCACACATGCCAGGTGAGCGCACTACCGCTTGAGCCATATCCCCAGCCCGGAATATTTTCTTATACTCCTTCACTTAAGAAGCCTTCAAAGGCTAAAGAGTTATAGTGTTGGATCTGGTTGGAAACAGGCTATAGGGATGCAAACCTAGAGTCAGGCCTGCAGCTCTTAAGCTTAACCATTAGTGCCTTCTTCAGAGCATGGGCGAAATACTAAGTGCCCTAAAGGTTCCATCTACACAGCCTGCATATTCATCTTCCAGTTCCAGTCCAGCTGACCAGTCCAATGAGTTACCCCACAGAAGGGAGGATTGTCTTTAACTTTAGCCAGTAAGCCCACTTCTAGATCATGTGAGTTGCCAGAAGATATGGGCAAGGGCAGACTCTCTTGGACAGGTGCATTGTTTAGCTCTCCCATTGCAGACTGTGACCAGTGCTCCCATTGGCATTGGGTGTCTTTGTCAGGCTGAATGGTTGAAAGTGAAATCTGTTTTCATTGGGCTAGAAGTTTATGGAGTTGTGAGAGTGGGGAAGAATGTCTCAAGTCTGTTAGTGACTTGCAGGGTCGTCTTCAACCTGTAGCCTTTGGTTTATTATGTCTAATGAACTTTTATCCCCAACACTTCTTGACATAAAGGCAAATTTGGGAGGTCTCCTTTTCATTGTCATACTATCTGGGATGATATCGTTCATGTGCAAGAGAATTGTACTTTCCATGTTATGGTTAGTATGCGAGGTGACCCCCAAAAGATCACGTGTGAGACAATACAAGAAGGTTGAGAGGAGAAATGATTGGGTTGTGAGAGTCTTGACCCCATCAGTGATTTAATCCCCAGTAACTGAAGTGGTAGGGTGTGGCTGAAGGAGATGGGAATTGGGGGATGGCTTTGGGTATATATTTGTATCTGTTGAGTGAAGTCTTTCTCTCTGCTTCTTGGTCACTATGATATGAGCTGCTTCCCTCTGCCACATGCTCTGCCATGATGTTCAGCCTCATCTTAAGCCTTGAGAAATGGAGCCAGCCTTCTATAGATTAAGATCTCTATGAGCCCTCAAATAAACTCTTTCTCCTCTATAATTGTGCTGGTCAAGACCTTTAGTCATAGCAAAGAAAAAGCTGACTAAAACACCATACTTGCAAAACTGCAAAGCTGCACTCCGTCTCATTCTCCATCCCAGTTGCCAATAAGGTTATCCAAGTCCTAAGCTCTCTTTTCCTGGCAAAACATCACAGAATATGATTTTTCCAGATTCTATAGTTCTCCAACCTTTAAAGAACCTCTGGAGTTTGTTTCCCAAAGGGGAGGAAGTTCAACCTGCATGGTGTCCACTGGGCCATTGTCATCCTCCTCTATGATTTCTAGCTTGTCCAGTACAGCAAACACACCAGTCTTCCTCACGCTGAAAGAGCTGTTCCTTTCATACACCTCACCAATGAAACCTTGACCACGACCTCCTTCCAGCAGTTCTGCTACAAAGAGTGTTCCTCGCACTGCACTGTCTCCTGGCAAGGGTCCTCAGAAGCACATGACTCCCAGGAACTTCTCTTCCCCAGACCTCAGCTTCACTCACAGGGCAGCCCCATGTGACCTGGAGGCCTTGACTCAGTGGCTTCCATTCTTAAGCAGGCTGAGCCTCTCACCATTGGTAATTGCCAACAGTAACTCTGTGAATTTCTTGTTTATTTCTACAACAAAGAGAACTGCATGAGGTCACTCTAGACTTTTTAATCCCATCTGATTTTTCTTGTCTTTTGCAGAAGGAACCCTCAAGTGCCCCACAGAGCAGTCTTGGATATAACTATCCTAGGCTCCCCTTTGGTTTTTAAAGGAACTTCTGTGTCTGTCTGTCAGTGACACTGTGTTCTTCCAGTAGGACAATTAAAATTTTTCTTTGCTGAACTCATTGTGATAGTAACTTCAGAACATAAACTCAAAAACGAACCACTAGTAAGTTTGTTATAAAATCACAAAGAACAAATCATTGGCAGTCCCAAAGTGTGTTTTTACCAATTTGTTGTAAAGAGACAGCAAATCAAAATGCCTCTGATGTGTGTCCCCTGCTCAGTTGACCCTGCTACTTCAGTTTTCACCCTTGAACTTTTCTTCCCTTCTTCCCCTTTCCTCTGCATGTCCCTTGGCTTCCCTGTCTCCTGCTCCTTGGCTTTGCTAGTAGTATCTGGAGGCATCGCTGTTGACTGACACTAGGGCCAAGGATCTTGCTAATAACCCTGATGGTGTTCATCAAACAGCCCATAGGCTCATGCATATTGTCTCTGTAAACTTGGGAGATTCAGCAGAGCTTTCACTGCACATCTATTACTTAGAAAAATGTTTAACAGAAAAAAACTGGATCAGCAGGAGAGTGGATACTTGTCCTGGTTAAGTGCAACAATGAGCCAGTGGTTTAATTAACTTCCTTGTTATTCAGGTGCCTGCTTGTGCTCCATGATAATTCTCATTTCTCAGAGATACACACATACACACACACACACACACACACACACACATGGCTTTAATGTGATCATAAAACATTTATTCCTGAGGTGTACACCGAATCATCCATGCCATTGTCCCAGGTTTCTCCCTGCCCTGGCCTGAAATCCCTATTACTTTGATTATCTTTGTGTGTGGAGACACACTGGGCTGCTGCCTGGGACCTTGCTGATGTCCACTGAACTTCAACAGCAGGAACCCCAGCAGGGTTCCTTCAGCCTTGCCTTCCTTACTTCTGGATATCAAATGACACACTCTGTCATGCCATTTCTGATGGCAGAGGGTATGTGCTTGTTGTAGATTTTTTTCTCTGTTAACATGGCTTTAAAAGCATTTCTAGTGGTTTGTAGTTTGGTATTTTATTCCCAATTTGGAATTATTCTGTAAATATGGAAGTCCGGTGGGTATTTCTGCCCATACACTAGCTGAGATGTCCTGGCCAAGGGTGCCCTCAGATGGGCCACGTGGAACTTGGTCACAGTGTTGTCCTCACTATGAGGGATTCCCTCCCTCCCCAGCCTTTCCTCACTCTTGAGCTTTCTTGCTTTTACTTTCAGTAGCTGAGGCACTGGGGAATGTCCTTCTGTCCCCTCTTTGGATTTCTCATGTCCTCTGTTACCTCTATTGCTCCTCATTTCTCCTCCCCACTCATTTCTTTTCAGTATACTTTTTTTTGGGGAGAGGGGTTTGCCAGGGATTGAACTCAGGGGCACTTGACCACTGAGCCACATCCCCAGCCCTATTTTGTATTTTCTTTAGAGACAGCACCTCGCTGTTGCTGAGGCTGGCTTTGAACCCAGCCTCCCTCTTGCGTCAGCCTCCCAAGCCATTGGGATTACTGGCATGCGCCACCGCACTGGCTTCAGTTACTTTTGAGCTAAAAACTTACCCTAATCACAGCTAAGCAGCATTTAGCAGCATGTGCATATCCTCGAGAAAAGAGGCACTAGATAACCCAAAAAAGATAAAATGAGAGCTTCTGAAATATGCAGGTGTTCCCAGAATCTTTACAGTGTTGCTCACCTCCTCAGCCTTCTCCAACTAAATTTACTTTGTCTTAAGCTTTTTCCCTTTAAGTGATTAGAATTCCAGCATATTTTATATTTTATACTCAGAGAGCGTGTTGACTCTGAGTGCAGTTTGTGTTGACAGGTGGCAGGACCAGCCTCTCTCTCTGCTCCTTGGAGTTAAGGGTCTGCTGAACTGCCCACAGCTTAGCTTCTGGAATACATCCATTTGTAAGGTGAATTCTTATACTATTTATTTGTGCTTTTTAACTCATGATTGGACTGTAGTAAAAGCAACATAGGTAGGTAATCTCTCCTATCTGACTCATGTGGCTTTACAACAAAGAACCACATGAATGAGACCTCTTGCTTAGCCCTCCAGCCCTAGTTCATTCTTTCCAAACTGAGCTTTTACTTTCAGTAGCTGAGGCACTTAGGGGAAGAGTGTGGATGAAACAGTCTGCTCAGTAATTTTTCCCTCTTGGAATTGTGAACGAGTATCAAGAACACCAGTTGAGGAGGAAGGAGAGTTTTATTCTTGACCAAGAACAGGAAGATAAACTCCTAGATCACCTTCCCACTGCTTGGGGGTCAGGAGGTTATAGATATAAGGTAAAAGAAAGGAGAGGGAGGGATGGGCTAAGAAAGGGAAAGGATAGTCACATCTTTTATTATAATGAAGTCAGAGGTGGTCTGGCAGTCACTCTGGTGGCTGTCTTCAAGCCCACCTGAAGAAGATCTTCTGGCTTGTATACAACTTGTCCTCAAAGACAGGCAATATTGGGGCAGGGTGAAAATTCAGCTAGGCCACCCAGTTTGTACAAAACCAGGGTGGAGTAATGGTCTCTGAAAGTTGGCCATCTAGCCTTGGCCCAGTTCTCCCGTGCAGCAAGAACTCAGGATTTTTTAAAGGAGATCCAGTCCCAGCAGTGCATTCTCAACCTCTAGTGGCTAGACTCAGGTGCTGCACGAGGCTGGGAGAGGACTGCTCTCAGGGAGGGCCCTTCCAGTGTGTGTTTAAAAGCCTGGGAATGAGTGATCTGTACATGCCCCCCAAATCAAAAGATACAGAAAGATCCACAGTGAATTGTGTCCTCACCATCACTCCCAGGTCTGCTCAGATCCCATATTCCTCTCAACCCCACCTTGCCCAGTTATTGTACAGCTCTTGATTAATTCCTTGTGTATCTTCTCAGACATTTTTATGT
The DNA here is from genome assembly GCF_045843805.1 of Urocitellus parryii. NCBI lineage: Eukaryota > Metazoa > Chordata > Mammalia > Rodentia > Sciuridae > Urocitellus > Urocitellus parryii. The sequence goes on along the minus strand of NC_135534.1, from coordinate 7,090,506 downwards.
ATATTCAAGCAAGTATGAATATATTTGTATATAATTGTATAAATTATCTGTATTTTTACCTTTAAAAATTAATGTTAGCATACTATGGGTGTTGCTTTGTATCTTGATTTTTCTTTTGTTCATTCAGCAATTAATTCTTGGGGATCTTTCCACATATCAACATAAAGAACTTTCAGCAGCTTCAATAGGATCTTATTATATGGATCTACCATAGTTTAACTAGAAATTTATGTACTGTTGGACTTCAGATTGTTTCCAAACTCTTCCAATTATAGTGCTGCAAATAATATATTCATGTGTATATATTTTATGTGTACTATGCATGCATTTTGTTTTGTTACTCAGCAATATTATTTTATTTTTAAAGTTTTTTACCCCCTAGTAACAGGAATAGAACCCAGGGGTTCTTAACCACTGAGCCACATCCCAAGCACTCTTCTATTTTCTATTTCAGACAGAGTCTTGTTAAGTTACTTAGGACCTCAGTAAGTCACTGAGGCTTGCCTCAAACTTGCAATCCTCCAGCCCCAGCCTCTTGAGCCTCTGGAAGCATAATTTTTTAGGTCTTAACATTTTATTTTCCTTGATCTTTTTGTATGTTTAATGCAGCATTATTATTTTTGTGTCTAAGTACTCTCTAGTGGGTTTGGCAAGTGTTTACTTGTCCTTAATGTAATAATAACACTAAGCATCTTCGCACACAGTCGTCTCTTGCTATCCCTGGGGTATTGGTTCCAAGACCTTCTTTGGATACCAAAATCCATGGGTGCTCAAGTCCAGTATATAAAATGAGATAGTATTTGCATAAAACCTATGTGTATCCTTCCGTATGCTTTACATCATCTATAGATTACTTATATTGCCTAATACAGTGTAAACGCTATGTAAATAGATGTTTAATAGACATAATTTTTTTAAAAAAATTATGTTTTGCTCCTAGGGGTTGAGCCCAGAGCCTTGCACATGCTGGGCAGGTGCTCTATCACCACTGAACTACATCCCAACCCATTTTATTTTTCATTTTGGGACAGGGTCTCACTAAATTTCTAGGCTGGCTTTGAATTTGCAGTCCTCTTCCTCAGCCTCCGGAGTAGCTGGGATTATGGGGTTGTACCACCTCACCCAGCTTTCCTGAGTATTTTTAATTGCAATTGGTTGAATCCATGGGCATGGAACCTATGGAATGGTTCTGTCAGGGGTTCCCTTTCCAAAATCCAGGTAGAATATGTTCTTTTCTTAAGAATCAGCATCTTATTAAAAAAAGAAAAGAGACGATTACTATCCATGTAAACCTGATACTTTTACTAATTCAGAGATGTGAGTTTAAACCAAAGGGGAGAGGAACTTCTGAGAAATGGGGCAGGGTGGTATGCTGCCATCTAAATCTGTTTGTCCCTCAAGAACACTAGAAGACTTGGGTGGTTCTAAATGGTGTGTGGAGGATGCACATAGGTCATATGCAACTACTGCATCATTTTACAGTTTTACATTCTGACCCCTTACACTTTAACCACCTTCACTGGAAAACCCAAATCCATTAGTGATTCTGTATCCGAAATGCCATCACTGAGAAAACAAAATGAATCACAAACCCAAGTTTCACCTGCAAAGACTCCAGCTATCTGGCTTGAATAGCACTTTTATTGTGTACAATCTATCTAGGAGGAACAGTAAAAGAGGCTATTTTTCCTGATGCAGCTTTTTAAACTGCAGTCAGCTTGTGCTATTAATTAAAACACCAAACAAAAAGGTTAATTTCCCTCCCAAGCAGTGCTAGATTATAGCCCTGTCTTGTCTTGCAATTGGTAATCAGTACCCCCTTATCAGTGAACTCTACTTGTAATGGACCGCTGGCTCCAGGAGACTTGGGGTTATTTGAAACCTCTTGCTGTCTGGAAGAGACATCATCTGTAGCATTTTCACCTTCCTCAAGTATTCTTATCCAAGCACTTTATTTATTATTATTATTATTATTTTTGGCAGTACTGAGGATAGAATCCAGAACCTTGAGCATGCTAGGTAAGCACTCCAGCACTGAGCTACATCTCAGCCCTTTTAATTATTATTATTATTATTTTTTTTTGAAACAGAGCCTCACAGAGTTGTCTGGGCTAACCTCACACTTAGGCTCCTCCTGCTTCTGTCTCCAAGAGGTTGGGATTACAGGTATGCATCACCGTGCCCGGCTCTGAGCACTTTAGAAGCTGTGGTGTTATTGGCCTTACTTGTCCTGGGAAGGAGCAGATATTGAGCACAGGGAGCAGTGGGTGTGTTTGATTATTTTGTAGCTAGGACCCTGTGTGTGCTCAGCTGGATTGGATTTAGTTGGTTCCATTCCTTGTTGGGGTCACTCTTGCTCTTTCCTTTTGCACATGCCTGTCCAGTTGAGGAAATGGATGGGAAATGTAACATGACATGATGTTTACCTAGTTTGGGAAGCCATTTGCTTTTGAAGACATTTGTGATAAAGAAAAGCATTTTAAGAAGTTTCATAAGTGAAACTGCATTTAATTTAGGGTAGATTGTGTGGAAAAAATACTTTGTCACAGATTTACAGTGTCAGCACAGCAACAATGCTGCAAACGCTGTCAGTTTTGTGAAGTGCATGATCATGGAACTCAGTCAGAAATTCTTGAATGTTGCCTTTTCTCGATAACTATATTTAGCTTTTTCTTGGGCTGAGTTCTTATCAAAGAGGGAGGAGACTAACAGTAACAGTAATGCCTATTGGCTTAATGGCAAGAGACAGGTGGGATTTTCCAGGTTTTGTAGGGTAAGGCACAGCAGCATGAACCATTTCTATAACAAAGAAACTGTCACGTCAAAGGAATAAAGAAGGGTTTTTAGTTGCATGTACAAATAAACGTAGAAGGCTATGGGCAATCTGGTATCCAGCCCTCCTGGATGACTTCAGGTGCTGTGGAGGGAATGTGAGAAAGGAGAACAGAGCAGCCAAACAGTTTTCTTTCAGATGAGACTGAAAGTAGGACCTGCATCTGGTCCTGAGATAAGATGTGAGGCAAACAAACTATCTTCAGACCTAGAATTGCTTAGATAGCTGGGTGTAAAAATGTTCCTTCTCCTTTCTTTTCTTTTCTTTTTTTAAGAAAGAGAGAGAGAGAATTTTTTTTTTTAAAGACAGAGTGAGAGAGGAGAGAGAGAGAGAGAGAGAGAGAGAGAGAGAGAGAGAGAGAGAGAGAGAGAGAGAATTTTTTAATATTTATGTTTTAGTTCTCGGCGGACACAACATCTTTGTTTGTATGTGGTGCTGAGGATCGAACCTGGGCCGCATGCATACCAGGCGAGCACGCTACCGCTTGAGCCACATCCCCAGCCCCGAGAGAGAATTTTTTAATATTTATTTTTTTAGCTTTCAGTGGACACAACATCTTTATTTTTATTTGTATGAGTTGCTGAGGATCGAACCCAGCGCCCCGCACATGCCGGGCAAGCGCGCTACCATTTGAGCCACATCCCCAGCCCCCTTCTCCTTTCTAATCTCACATTTGACTTATAGTGTCATGTGATGACTCATAATATCACATCATGTGATACCCTTGAAGAAGAAAGAGGATTTAGAAGTAGCCAAGGACAGTCAGGACTTCAGTAAGAAGTCAGAAAATCTCTACTTTAAAAATCAACTTATAGAGAAATACAAATTAAAACTACACTGAGATTTCATCTTACTCCAGGCAGAGTGGCAATTATCAAGAATACAAGTAACAATAAATGTTGGAGAGGATGTGGGGGGGGGGAAAGGTGCACTCACAAATTTCTGGTGGGACTGCAAATTGGTGCAACCATTCTGGAAAGTAGTATGGAGATTCCTCAGAAAACTTGGACTGGAACCACCATTTGACCCAGTTATCTCACTCCTCAGCATATACCCAAAGGACTTTTTTTTTTTTTTTTTTTGGTGGTGGTGCTGGGGATTGAACCCAGGGCCTTGTTCATGTGAGCTATATCCCCAGTCCTACCAAAGGACTTAAAATCAGCATACTGTAGTGATGTGGCCACATCAATGTTCATAGCAGCACAATTCACAATAGCTAAGCTATAGAACCAGCGTAGGTGCCTTTCAACAGATAAATGGATAAAGAAAATGTGGTACATATACATATATATGGAATATTACTCAGCCATAAAGAAGGATGAAGTTATGGCATTTGCTGGTAAATGGATGGAACTGGAGACTATCATGCTAAGTGAAATAAGTCAATCCCAAAAAACCAAATGCCAAATGTTCTCTCTGATATGTGGATACTACAGTTGCGTGGATAGAAGTTCATTGGTTTGTACAAAGGGGACTGAAGGGAAGGGGAGATGGGAATGGGAAAGACAATAGAATGAATTGGATATAACTTTCCTATGTTCACATATGAATACATGACCAGTGTAACTTTACATCCTGTACAACCACAAGAATGGGAAGTTATACTCCATGTATGTATGCCAAAATATACTCTATTGTCATGTATATCTAAAAAAAATTTAAAAAAGAAAATTAAAGGATGGGGTGAATCAACATTAGCAGGGACTGGTGGGGAATACATGTTATCCTAGTGACTCCAAAGGCTGAGGCAGGAGGATCGTAGGTTCACAGCCAGCCTCAGCAACTTATCGAGTCCCTAAGCAACTTAGTGAGACCCTGTCTCAAATTGAAAGTAAAAAATGCTGGTTATGTGGTTCAGTGGTTAAGCACCCATGTGTTTAATCCCTGGTCCAAAAGAAAAAAAATACAACATTAATATCAGACACATGTCAAAGATAACAATGTTAGTGCTCTGGAAATAGAACTATTGAGAATTGAGATTGAATTCAAATCAATCAGAAACAAATTAAGAATCCTTTATCCATGAGAAACTGCTAAGCGTCTACTTCAGGTATAAACTTCTACTTCAGGTAGAAGCAGTGGGGGTCTGACATTCTTACCTGGGGCTCCTTCATTGACCTGGTGATTCTGTCAGGGTGGGGATTGGCTGCCAGTGTGCACTCACTTGCCTGGAGCAGGAAGTGAAGAGCCCTTGTCCAGAGGTGGTGATCTCAGTGGCAGGTGAACAAAGAGGCAAGCCACTGTGGGAGTCTGAGGGAACTGGCAGACTTGCCCAAAACTAACATTTTGGGAGATGAGATGGTTAGAGAAGTGTTAGAGAATATGTCCACATACCCCTGGCTGACTTACAAGTCTGTGCACACATGCAGGTAATATTGTCTGTGTACCCCTGGTTGATTGAAAGCTGAATGATGTATGGCGGAGATGCAAGAGGGCTCCATCAGAAAGGAGAAGTTGGGGAAACCTGAAAAGTGCCTGACTTTGCATTTACTAGCCTTGGTACAGCTCCAAGGGTGGAGATTGGAAGCCTAGCAGGCTCAAGATGTACAACTTTTAACCAGTCATTGGCTAATCACAAAAAAGATGAGTGGCCATGGAGACAACCCCAGCAAGCTATGCTTAAAAAAAAAAAAAAAAAAAAAAGCAAAGTTGGGTGTGGTGGTGCACACCTATATCAGCTCAGGAAGCTGAGACAGGAGGATGGTGAGTTTAAAGCCAGCCTCAGCCACTTAGTGAGACCCTGTCTCTAAATAAAATATTTTAATAAGAGTTGGAGATGTGACTCAGTCATTAAGCACCCCTGGGTTCAATCCATGGTCGGGGGGGGGGGCAAGAAATTGGAAGGAAAATAAAAGAAACAGTAGAGCTAAGAGTGGTGGTTGAGTACACCTATAATCCCAGCAACTCGGGAGGTCCAAAGCAGGAGAATTACAAATTTGAGGCCAGCCTCAGCAATTTAGTGAGATCCTGTCTCAAAATAAAAAGGACTGGGGATGTAGCTCAGTGATAGAGTACCCCCAAGTTCAGTCCCCAGTACCAAAAGATGAAAGAGAGAGAAAGAAAAGAAGGTGAGGTGGGGGGAGAAAGAAACTGAGTAAAGACATCAAGTAGCTACACACCAGGAGGCTGAAAGGGAGACAGACTTTTAGATCTACTCCAGGCAGATTATTAAACAAGCAAACAAAACCCATAACCCACATGGAAAGTTATAATCCAGTTGTTAAAATATATTCTCTAAGATACCCAGTTTTGGTGTGTGTTTTTGTGGTGCTGGGGATTGAACCCAGAGCCCTACTCATGCCCTATACTACTGAGCCATATCCCTAGCCCAAGACATCCAGTTTTTAACAAAAATTATGAGTCAAAGAAACAGGAAAAGGTGATTAGTATTCAGAGGAAATAATTAGTCAATAGAAACTGTCTCTGAGTGAGACTAGATGGTGAATTGGGCAAACAAAGACTTCAGCACAGCTATGCTCAAAATATGCTCAAAGAATAAAGGAAGCTGTTTAAATACTTAAAGTATGGTGACAGTGATTTAGTAAATAATCCCATTGGAACATAGTATAAAAAAGAGCCAAATGCAATTAGAATGCCTAAAATGAAAAATTCACTATAGAGATTCAACAGCAGATTCGAGATGCAGAAGAAAGAATCAGTGAACGTGATAGATCAATAGAAAATTATTCATTATGAAGAACAGAGCAAGAAGAGTGAAGGGGAGTGGGTAAGAGAGCCTCAGAGGTCTCTGGAACATTAGGCCTACCAGCATACATACAGTGGGAATCCTAGGAAGTGAAAAGAGGAAAAAACTGAAAAATACATGAAGGAATAATGACAAACCTCACCAAATCTGATGACAGTCATCAATGTATACATTAAGGAGGAGAACCCCAAATGAGGTACATAAACACCAAGGTGTTAACAGCTCCTAATCAAAGAAAATAAAGGTTAAGACAAAAAAGGCTGAAAGCAGCAAGAGAAAGGTAATTGATCAAATTTTGAATAATGATAGGCTTCTCAGCAGAGATAGCGCAGGCCAGGAGGCAGTGGAATGACATTCAAAGTGCTGAAAGAAAAGTCTCCAGCAAAACATTTGTATTGGGCTGGGGTTGTGGCTCAGTGCTTGCCTAGCATATATGAGGGACTGGGTTTGACCCTCAGTGCCGCATGGAAACAAACAAAATAAAAGCATTGTGTCTGTTTACAACTAAAAAATAAACACATATCCTTAAACATTAAAAAACATCACATCCAGCAAAACTGTCCTTAATAGCAGGCAAAACACCTTCCTGGATGAACAAAGATGAGAGAATTTATTGCTAGCAGATCTGCCTTATAAGAAATACTGAAAGGGGTCTTTTAAAGGAAAACTCCATGCACTGGCATTAATTTAAATTGCAAGAGGAAATGAAGCCAGTGCTGCCACATGCAGGGGTGAGTGTGAGTTGGTGTGCAGGAAGTGCCCGGGCTCTCTTGCAGCATGTTCAGGTGAGTCTGAAAGTCAGTGTACCACAGCCATTAAAAATCTGAATGTCTAGTCCTTTCAAGTGAGCATTTCTAGTTCTAATGATTTATATGATAGAATTATTACAATAGCTCTCTGATAGCTAAAAACTATTATAAGCAAATTAGATGTCCATCAGAAAAAGACAGGTTAAATAAATGATCATATATTTATTTCAACTAAATATTATGATTATTTAATAAATGAAATCAGTCAGTGTTCTGACATGGAGAGATGTCCACTTAATTCGAGTTATAAAATAGGATCTATTTGGATAAAAGGAGAAATTGAGAAGCACAGAGGTGTATGCTCAATGTCTGTAGACACGCACACTTTTTTCCTTCAGACTTTCAACATTAGGTCTTCCCTAGGAGTTTATGGGATTGTTCCACTTTGTTATGCACTTCCAAAATAAATTAGTTATTTTTTTCTACAGTATACCAGTAATATTTTGTAAAAACATGTTTTTAAAAAATAACTTATGGGATAACACAAAGTTTGTGATTTGTAATTGAAAGGTTGAATAAATCAGGTACTTATCCTGTGAACAGAGCTTAGCTGTCTATATCCATTCCTTCCTCTCTGTGTGTGTGCTCTTTATTTACATGTCTTTGTAGTACCTAATATAATCTTTAGGAGCAACACTGATCTTTTCTTTATTCATTTTCTTTTCCCCGTCCCATATCTGTTCCTATCATATAATGCTTTGCACATAGCATACTCTATTAATATTTGCACTTTTAAAATATTTATTTATTTAGTTGGACATAATTCCCTTATTTTTTAAATTTTTTAAAGAATTTTTTTAATATTCATTTTTTTAGTTTTTGGCGGACACAACATCTTTGTTTGTATGTGGTGCTGAGGATCGAACCCGGGCCGCACGCATGCCAGGCAAGCGCGCTACCGCTTGAGCCACATCCCCAGCCCAACCTTTATTTTTTATTTATTTTTATGTGGTGCTGAGTATCGAACCCAGGGCCTTGCACGTGCTAGGTGAGTGCTCTACCGCTGAGCCACAATCCCAGCCCAATATTTGCACTTTTTTACAGACATATAAACTAGTAGCTATTCCATACAGCAGCTAGAATCCAGTACAACAGTACATAATACAGTTATTTGATTGTCCTCTCAAAATAACCAGAGAGTCTCTCAAAACAAAGTAAAACATAAGCAACAAAAAGAAATGCTCTCCTTTCCCATCTTCCTAGTGGCCAACTGAGAAGAGACTGAGCCCTGCTGACTCCTAGACAGGAAAAGGATTCAATTTCTAGGGACAGAATTTCTGCTTCTCACTGGGCTACTCTTTTTTCTTTACTGTTATATTTTTTCCTTTTATTTCATTAAAATAAAAGAAACAAAACAGTCCTAGCCCAGGCCTTTCTACTTTTGTGACATGACTATTACATGCAGCATTTAGACTGTTTGACCTAATAAATTTCTAAAGATGCTGGGCATTGTGGGGCACACCTGTGACCCTGCAACTCAAGAGGCTGAGGCAGTAAGATCACAAATTCAAGGTCAGCCCCAGCAACTTAGTCATACCCTGTTTCAAAAACCAAAAAGGACTGGGGGTGTAAATCAGTGGTAAATTGCTCCTACGTTCAATCCCCAGTACCAAAAAAAAATTTTTCTAAGGATTGCCTTCGCCTCTCCCTTCTTTTTTCCCCTCTCCCCCCTTTCTCCCCTCTTCCCTCTTGGCAGTGTTGGGGATCAAACCCAGGGCCTTGACCTCTACCACTTGTGCCTTCTACTACTGAGCCACATCCCCACCCTAATCATTATTTAATAATTTCTGTTGCTTTCAAATCTTTGTACATAGCACTAGGCTTTGAAAAGTAAGGTGATGGGCTGGGGTTATAGCTCAGTTGGTAGAGTGCTTGCCTCGAATGCCAAGGCTCTGGGTTCAATACCCAGCAAACACACACACACACACACCAAAAAAAAAAAAGGTGTTATTTTTTTTTTTTTAAAAGAGAGAGTGAAAGAGGAGAGAGAGAGAGAGAGAGAGAGAGAGAGAGAGAGAGAGAGAGAATTTTTAATATTTATTTATTTTTTAGTTCTCGGCAGACACAACATCTTTGTTGGTATGTGGTGCTGAGGATTGAACCCGGGCTGCACGCATGCCAGGCGAGCGAGCTACCTCTTGAGCCACATCCCCAGCCCAAAAGGTGTTATTTTTAAAAATTCAAAAAGTAAATTAATTTGTAAATTGCTTTCTACTGGATTAGAGGAAATTTCCAGTAAAAGAGATGGAATGAAGTGTTTGCTCAGACCCTTCCTCAGATAACAATGAGAAGATTTGCCCAGAAACTCTCTGTAGAGCCTGGAGGAGCAAGACCTGCAAGTCTGTGACTGGTTTTTGCCAGAATGTGTGCCCCCATCCCCACAGTGGCTGCAGGAATGGAATGGCCATGGAAAACTGCATGGTTACAATGGCAGGGACCAGAGACTAGACGTCAGGGTTCAAAGTGCAGAGGAAAACACAGTAAGTCATGAAAGCAGGACTGAGGCCCAACTCATTAATAGAAACTGCCCAAATCTCTAGTTGACTGTTAATTAAGCTCACTACAGACAGACAGGGCAGCCCCTAGGAAGCCCAGCTAGACACACAAAAGTAAAAAGAACCAGCCAACTCAAAAAACCAAAAGTGGTCACAGGGAAGGGAGGAATATACCCTTGAAAAACCTAAACCAGATGAGATGTGTATTGAATGCTTTCTTAAACTGTGTTCTGTGTTCCTAAACTGTACACAGCTCAGGCAGTAGAAAAGGGAAGCCTTACTGGCATGGGATATCAGAGGACAGACCCTGAGACTGGCAGCACAGATGGAAAATTAGGGGAAAATCACACACACACAAATCACAGTGTGAGCCCCTAAATCTGAATATAAGCTGCCCAAATCCATGATTGTCTGCCAAATTACACAGGTGCAGGGGAGACCCCAAGGTGCCAGGCTAAAACAGCAGCAGCTAGAAGCTGCAAGGTCTGAGTAGTGGTGGCAGCAGCTGCATACTACAGAAGACACAAATTGACAGTTTGCATCTTGACAAGTCAACTGCCTACTGTAGATAGATAAATCCTCAGAAGGGAGGACACAGCAGGATCCAGAATGCAGCGTTGTCTTATGTCCAGTTTTCTGGACAAGTAAAGAAACAGGAAAATATAACTCATACAGAGGAAGAAAAGCAATTGATAGAAACTGACTATGAGTGTCTGTGTGGGTACAGTTGCTGGATTTTGCAGGCTAACTTCAAAGCGACTGTTCTACATAGGACTGGGGAATTATGGGCAAATGCCATAAAGAGTTAAAGGAAAAATAAGTGAATAGAGAAGTTGTAACTAAAACATGGAGACCGAAAACATGGAAGTTATAGAGCCGACATAAAATAGTAAGTGAATTTTTAAAAATCACTAATGTGCTCAGCAGGGAAAAAAACCCTGCATAATTGAAGGTGGATCAGTGGAAACTACCCCATCCAAAGAAGAGAGGGGAGAAACAGTTATAGAAAAGTGAAAAACCCCAGGGACAATACCAGATATCCAGGGCAGCTGCAGTTGAAGTCCTAGAAAAGAAACAGAAGAATAGGGGGAATAATTGGGAAAAAAAAATTATAGCTCCAGACATCTCAAATTTGATAGAAAACATTGACTTACAGACTCAGGATGTCCATTGGAATCTATCAAGGTACAAAGAAAAAGCACTCACAAGCATATCATAGTCAAATTGCTGAAACCAAAGGTAAAAAGGAAAATTTGAAAGAAGAGGGAGATGGCACAGTATCCCCAAATCATCAGTTTACACATATGGCTGACTTCTCATTAGAATCAATGAGGACCCAGAGACACTGGAGTAATTGAGTCAAATACTGGGTATGAGTGGGTCTCTCCACCAAGAATTCAAGATCCAGAGAATCCATCTCTCAAAAATGAAGACTAAATTAAAAATTTTTCAAATACACGAAAACTGATTTTATCACCAGCTTGCCTATACTAAAGGAAATTTGGGGGAATGACTTGTAACTCACATTTACTGGAAGAGATGAAGGCATTGGAAATGGCAAATACATAGGTAAAATAAAAGACTATGAGGAGCTGGGGTACAGCTCAGTGGTAGACTGCTTGCCTAGCAAGTTCTAGGCCCTGAGCTCAGTTCCCAGCACCATAAAAAAGAAAAGAAAAAAGACTATGTGTTTTTTCTTCTCTAGTTTATTTGTAAGACATGACTTTAAAGCAAGCACCTGTAGTCTGAGTTTGTAATGTATATATAGATGTACTGTGATAGCACTAAGTTGGACATTTTTTTGTTGTGACTGTCTTTTACCTTCTTTTCCTCTTCTTCCCCCCAAGAGACAAACTTTAGATACAAGACATAGGTTGAGAGTGGAAGGATGAAGCATGGGGGTGTAACTTGGTGGTAGTGTGCCTCTGAGTTCAATCCCCAGTACCCCCAAGCAAAAAGAAAAAAAAAAACTACTAGGACTAGTAAGTTAGTTTAGCAAGGTTGTGGAATACAAAGTCCATTTAAAAAATTACTGTGTTTAAATCTGCAGTAATAGATAATTAGACTTTTTTTTAAAAATCATAGTTCTACTTACCATATATCATTCAAATACATGAAGTACTTGGGGGAGAATTTCATAAAATGTATGCAACCCTGTATATTGAAAACTATAAAATATTTCTTGAGAGGTGGGTTTTTTTTTGTTTTGTTTTGTTTTGTTTTTTTGGTGTTGAGGATTGAACCCAGGGACTTGTGCATGTGAGACACGCACTCTACCAACTGAGCTATATCTCCAGGCCTCCTGAGAGAATTAAAAAAATAAAAATAAACAGGCCCCTGGATTGAAAATTTCAACATCACTAAACCATCAGTTTTATACAAATTGATCTTTAGATTCAGTACAATCTCAATCAAAATTTCTGCAGTGTTTTTGTTATAGAAATTGGCAAGCTGGTTCTAAGTATATTTTGGAAATGGAAAAATACTGAGGTGGGCCAAGACAATTTTATAAAGAGTGAAAATTGGAGGACTACCTTACAGTAACTGTAAGCTGTGCTTCTGGCAAACAGACATACCCAGTGGAAGACAAGAGTCCAGAGACAGACAACTGTCTGGAGAGTTGATTTTCAGCAAAGGTGCCAAGGCAATTCAGTGGGAAAGGAAGGTCTTTTTAACAAATGGTGCAGAAACAAGTGAACATCCATATGGAAGAAGATGAATACTTATCCTTATCTTATATCCTATACCAGAAAATCAACTCAAAATGGGTTAAAATCAACTCAAATTGGCTTCTTCTGGAAAAAAAACCTGAGAGAAAATGTTGGTGTGACCTCTGGGAATGAAAGTTTCTGTTAAGTGGGATATAAAAAGCATGTACCATAAAATAAATTCTAAATTGGATTTTATCAGAATTAAAAATGGAAAGGAGGGGCTGGGATTGTGGCTCAGTGGTAGAGCGCTTGTCGAGCACGTGCGAGGCCCTGGGTTTGATCCTCAGCACCACATAAAAATAAATTAATAAAATAAAGGTATTGTGTCCAACTACAACTTAAAACTAAATATTTTTTTTTAAATGGAAAAGAAAAGTCATGCCACAATATGAGAGAAAATAATTACAATTTATATATGTGACCAAAGATTAGAGAGTACTCAGAACTTGAAAAGATAACCACATTTTTTAAAATGACAAAATATTTTAAAAGATACTTCTTCACAAGGTAAGATAAAACAATGGCCAGGAGCTACTCAAAAAAGATACTTTATATTATTAACCATCAGGAAAAAAATCAGTTTAAAACAGCAATGGGCTACCACTGTATACCCCCAAAATGGCTAAAATTTACAAGACTGATAATACCAAATGTTGACAAATATGTGGAACAAATGGAACTTTCATACTCTCCTGTTGAGAACATAAAGTGGTACAACAAATTTGGAAAGCAAGTGGCAGGTTTTTTTTTCCAAGTTAAACATACACTTACTAAAAATTACTAGATTACTAGTAATTCTACTACTAGATATTTACCTGAGAGAGACAGGAAAGTGCAGAAACACGCATGAATATTCACTGCAGCGTTATTCATCATAGCCAAAGGCTGGATACAATCCAGGTGTTCATCAACAGGTGATTGGACAAATTGTGGTATACAAAGAAACACTACAGTTAAAAGGGACTATTGATACATACTACAACATGGATCGATCCCAAAAATACACTGTATGAAGAAAGAATATAATATATATACCCAAGGATGTATGTATCGTATCATTCCACTTGTATAAAAAATGAAAGATGCGAATCAATAGTGACAGGAGAGCAAGTTCAGGGATTGCCTGTAGCTTGGAGTGGTAGAAACTGATTGCAAAAACGTACAAAGGAGCTAATTTTTAAGAGTGATAGAAATGTTCTATTTCTTGATATTGATGTTCTTGGTATATTTTATGTTTATTTATAAATTATATGCCCTAGTAAAACTGGTTTTAAAGAAAAACTTTCCACTATTTACAGAAGTCCAGTGAATATTCATTCATTAGCCAGTTATTACCCCTTAGATTACTTATTCTCCTTTTCAGAAGCCATTCTTTTTTTTAGAGTAATATGTGCATTTTATTTTATTTTATTTTTATTTGTTTTAATTAGTTTCACATGACAGTACAATGATCTTGACATATCATACATTTGAATCAGATGGGATATAATTTCTCATTTTCTTTTTTGAGAATTTTTAATATTTATTTTTTAGTTCTCGGCGGACACAACATCCTTGCTGGTATGTGGTGCTGAGGATCGAACCCGGGCCGCACGCATGCCAGGCGAGCGCGCTACCGCTTGAGCCACATCCCCAGCCCAAATTTCTCATTTTCTGAGTGTACAGGTTACAGAATCACATTGGTCATGCAGTCATGTGTATACATACAGCAATAATAAAGTCTATTTTTTTTGAGAGAGAGAGAGAGAATGTTTAATATTTATTTTAGTTCTCGGCGGACACAACATCTTTGTATGTGGTGCTGAGGATTGAAACCGGGCTGCACGCATGCCAGGCCAGTGCGCTACCACTTGAGCCACATCCCCAGCCCCAATAATAAAGTCTATTTTATTCTGCTCTCCTTCCTTTCCCCCCTTCAGAAGCTATTCTTTGTTCAACTGTCAGTTTCCCCTTTATTCCTCTAGGAGGAATGTTCCTATCTCAAGTTCTGGTGATTTTGCTTGGTTTCAGTTTTGTTCCCTCTCAAGTTTCTTAGGTTGGTGCATGTTACGCATTGTGACCAATGACAAATGGAGTAGAAGTCTTCTGGGAGGAGCTTTTAGAAAAGATGATAGATTAAATTGCTGCCTCCCTGACTCTACTAAAATGACAGGGAATTTTCTTTTTAAAGGGCAAAAATCTCCAAGGATTAAGAGAACGAGAGAGAAGATAGCAATGGACTGGATTTTCACTCACAAAATTTTTGAAAGTTCGTACATGTGTGATAAGTAACTTAGGATTCAATGTTCCCTACTTCACCAAGGCTTTTCAGTAGAGGAAGCTAATTGGAAGTGAGCTACTTTTTTTTTTTTTCCAGATATAAGAAGGCAGTGTTCTGGGATAAATTTTAGGTACCTCAGAATATGGGACTAAAAACAATTAAAAGTTTGAATGGGGAAGAATGAGAACCCTAGGTCCCCCATCCCACCCTTTTAGGTTACTACCCCCTTCCCATTCCTGCCTCAAATGGGATATTTCATATCAGGAGAAGTTAAAAGAGAGATTGTTTGTGGAAGTCAGACCTAGGGGATCCCTCTTATAACTGAGGGTGGGAGGGCGGTTTCTTGCCCCCAAATAGACTTAAATGCAAGTCTGCACATTCAACTGGAAGATCTTCCAAACACCTTCCAGC
Organism: Urocitellus parryii; assembly: GCF_045843805.1. Classification (NCBI taxonomy): domain Eukaryota; kingdom Metazoa; phylum Chordata; class Mammalia; order Rodentia; family Sciuridae; genus Urocitellus; species Urocitellus parryii. The sequence continues at coordinate 7,075,281 of NC_135534.1, read as the reverse complement.
ATCCTGGGTGTTCAGCTTTTCACACCACTGCCTCTGACCCCTAAGACTTGGAAAGATTTGTCTCAGAAAAACTGACCCCCTCCTTGGTTCCTAGAACACTAATTTATGAACCCCTTAACCAGAAGATTAGAACATTCTTCTCTGGGGAAATTGACTAGTCTGTGGAAAACCCCATGACATTTCTAGTGTCCTGTCCAATTAAGCTCTGGTGAGGCACAGCATTCAAGAAGCTATGCTCATATGCTCATACACATAGAATTTCTAGTTAGTTCTTTAGCTCCCCTTTTTTACATGAGCAAAATCTAAGGAACTCCAGATATTTAAAGAAAGCCTGCACCCTGAAAACTGAATTTCTCACAAAGGTAAGCTATTATATCTAGGAAACAGGAGCAGGATGTTATGTAAAACAGTTGATTAAAAGACAGGCCAACAAGAGAGAAGAAATCCAATAACTGATTAATAGAAGTTCTGAAAGAAAAGATGAAGAGCAGAACATTATTAAAGAAAAGCATAAGAAATCTCCCCAGAAATAAAGGTCTCAAATTGAAAAAGGCCCACCCAGTGTCCAAACTGAAAATAGCAAGTGAAAAAGACCCTCAACAAAGTGCATTATTATGTATTATTAGAAAAGTGGTAACAGATTTTTAAGTCAAAGAGAAAAGTCACACAAAAAGGACCTAAAATAAGTGTCATTAGGCTATTTAATAACCACTAAAATCTAAAAGGTATAGATTAATAATGCCTTCTTAAGTCTAATGAAAATCTATTCGATCTATAATTCTATACCCAGCCAAACTGTCAAATCCAGAGTGAAAATAAAGATATTTTCAGAAATGCATGGTCTTAGAAAGTTTATCTTCTGACTACCTTTTCTCAGAACATCTAGAGGATATGATCTTCCAAAACTAGGAAGTTAAAGGAAGATCTGGAGTCCAAAAAACGGGACTCAACCCAGGATACAAGGGGAATGCTCAAGTTGTTGGTAAGGGAAATTCCAAATGTGACAACCATGCAATCATTGTCAGGCCAGATTGGAACTTATGACCCAGAGTTCCAGGAGGGATGTCTTCCCAGAAAAATGAGACTGAGACCATATAATATGTTGTACTAAGAAGAATCTTAGAATTCTGTTAAAGAATTTTTTAAAAGAGTAAGTCTCCAAAAGTTTTTCCAAGTTATATAAAGAAAGAAATACAACATGCTAATAATCAGACTGGATAATATTTACATAACATTTTATCAGTTTAACAATCTATAATTCATATTGCCATATGATCTTTGGGAGGAGGAAGACAGGGTAGTGTGTGTGTTTTTTCTATTGTGGGAGCACTAAATCTTCATTGCATATAGATAATGTCTAAAGTTGAGAAACTTAGATACAACCTTTATTTGAATGTTTATATCATTATTTATTTATTGTTTAGGATATTTTGAAAGATGAAGGTAAACATCAGGAGAGTTGAAAGGGGTGAGTGGGGAAGGATGGAAAAGCAAACTGTTGTTCATGGATTAAGCTTTGTGGTACCATTTGGTCTTTCAGTTACAGTAAGTTTTTCCTCATCCACACTTTTGCTTTCTGTGGTTTCAGTTACCTACAATCAAGCACAGTCAGAAATATTAAATGGAAAATTCCAGAATTAGTTCACAAGCTTTAAGTTTCATGCTGTTCTGAGTTGCATGACCAGATCTCATGCTGTCCTGTTAATCATGTCCAGGGTGTGAATCATCCCATTGTCCAGCATATCCATGCTGTACATGTTGCCCATATGTTAGTCACTTAGTATCTTTCTCAGCTATCAGATGGATTTTAGTAGTATTACAGTGCTTGTGTTCAAAGATCACTCTCAAGTGAAAAATGAGAATTGAATGTACAGCCTATTGTTTTCTTCCTTCCCACCTGCTCATGGAAACTGTGCTTTTATTTTCAGTATTTTGTTGTTGTTGTTGATAGTGGTGGAAACTTTTGTAACTTTAAATGTTTTAGTTAAGCTTCCATTTCTCATTCCACTAATGTCATGACCTAATTAGTTTTTCTCTTCCCTACTAAAAGTTGAAAACAATAAATAACATGTACTTATAACAACCATTGCGACTATAACCCTACAAATCTAAGTACTTAGAGTGGTGTGTTTTCTTCATTCAAAGGAGAGTGTTCTTAGAATAAAGATCAGGGCTTTGGATGTGGCTCAAGTGGTAGCACACTCGCCTGGCATGCGTGCGGCCCGGGTTGGATCCTCAGCACCACATACAAAACAAAGATGAATAAAGATCAAATGGCTTCTTTTTCAAACTTAGAAGCTATTTAGTTGCTTAGAATCATGTCATATTTTATCTTGCCTCATATTTTGGGTCATTTCTTTCCTTTTTTTTTTCTTTCTTTTTTTTTTTTTTTAGGAATAGATGGACCCAGTACCATTTATTTATTTATTTATTTGTTTGTTTATTTATTTATTTATTTATTTTTATATGGTGCTGAGGACCAAACCCAGTGCCTTACACACAGTAGGCAAATGCTCTGCTACTGAGCCTCAACCGCAGCTCCATGGGTTATTTCTTTTATGGCTTTTTTGTTTGTTTGCTTTAAACCCCAGGCTTTCTAACTACTTTTTTTTTTTAATCCACAGAAGAATAATAGGTCTGCATGATATCCCCAAGGTTCTTTTTAAACTTCTCATCTGTACTACTTATTGCATAGAATTCCCCTTTTATACCAAAGATGATCTTTATTCATCTTTCCTTCTGCCTCCTAACCTGACCACTTGGTATGTGAGCCTTCCACACAGCTGTGATTATAAATTTCTTAGCTCTCACACCTGCATTTCCTGCCCTCATTCCTACTTGTTCTGGTGACCACCCTTAGTCTGTTAATCCTTCCAGAGTTAACTTTTAGCACATCCCAGAGGACTCATACAAGTTCTCCTTTTGTTTCTGCTGTCACACAAATGTGCTGTGCTGTGCTGTGCCCATTTTCACTTAAGTTATTCAGCAGATCTTTTCCTATCCGGACAGACACAGCTTCCTCACTTCTTACAGACATGTGTCCATCATGGAAGGGTATTTTAGGTTTTCCAGCCTTTTGCTATTACAAGCAATATCGATCTATAGAATCAATTCCTAAAGTAGAAACAGTTGAGTTAAAGAGTTTTTGATTGGCAAGGTGGGTAGAAATTACTGAATTGTTCTCTCTAGGGGTGGCCAGTATACATTCCCACTGGAGGTTTACTGTTGCCTGATTGTGACAGCCTTGCAAAAGTGTGCAGGATTTTCTCTTTTCTGCAGGAATATCTGCTAACGTGATAGTGAAGGACAGCAATGAGACATGTCAATGAGTCTGATATGGAAGATTACCCCACTTTCACAAACAATGGAGCAAGATGCAAGGAAAAAATGCTAACAGATTAAGGAATTAACCACAGGACCTAATTAGAAAAAGACTTGGCAACATGCCTGGCTCATCAATGGCAAAGGGAGAGAATATTCTGCATTCGTTACACTGTTTAAAAAGGGCTAATTTAATGCCCTTTAATCTGGGCTAATATTGTCCAATTAAGAAGGCTGTTAGATGAAAATTCTGGGGTTTTTATGCTTAATGGTGAGGGGAAACAGATAGTTTTTATTCTTTTAATATATTTACATTGGATGGTTTAATTAAATAAACTACACATTTCCAGTTTTCTTTCAAATCACTGTGGCAGGAATCCGGGAGATTAAAGTAAGAGGAGGGCAGCCTCTGCCCTCCAGCATGCCTAGGCCTCAGGTGGCAGAGAATGACCCCCGAAGGGGGTCCAGAGGGGACATGGATTGGCAGCATAGCTAGGGGGAGGGAAGGTTTCCTCATTTCTTTATCTGGTTGCGCCCCACACCCCCATCACACACACACTTTCTTGGCATTGGTGCCCTCTAGTGGCGGGCAGGATTGGCCTTGATGCCTATGGTCTCTGATTTAGATAGAGGACCCAGTTAAGAGCAGACACCAGCATCTTGGCCCCCACCACAAGCTGCCAGGCCTCAGGAAAGCTACCCAGTGTGGCATCAGTGTATCGAGCGCTCTCTGGTGGTGTGTGTTTGGGTTCTAATGAGCAAAATGCAAACAGTATCTTAGAGCTTATGCAAAATGCAAACAGTGTGCCGGCAGCCCCAGCAGTATTTTTGTGTATCCCAGTCACCTGGCATCCCTGCAAGTTGGTGTCATTCCAGCAGTCATTTCACAGATGAGGAAGTGGAGGCAGAGGGAGATGGAGCAGCTGACCCACCATCACCTAACTGGCAGTGAAGTTGCTGGGTCACGGACTTCACACTGGGCAGCAAGCACAGAGGAAGCCTAATGGTTTTCTAAAGTGACCGTGCAGTCAGTACTCCCTCTGGCAGTATGTGAGTTCCTGTCGCAGCACATCTTCACCCACACTTCATTTTGCCAATTTTGTGGGTGTAAAATGGTATTTTCATTTCCATTTGCATTTCCCTGATTCCAAATGAGGTTGAACATATTTTTGTATATTTATTGGCCCTTCGTGTTTCCTCTCCTGGAAACAGGAAACGTCTGTTTGTGTCTTTTGCCCGCCTTTTCATTGGTTAGTCTTTTTCTTATCAAACTATAGTTCTTTAGTTTCTAGACCCTTGTCAGTATTATGATTTTAACATCTCCTCCAAATTAAAGCTTGTCTTTTGATTCTGTATATGTGTCTCCTAATGAATAGAAATTCATGATTTTTATATAGCTGGATTTCTCGGTTTCAGGGTCTTGTTTTTAGAAATCCATCCATACTGTCATCCCATATTTCTCAGGGAAGCATTTGCATTTCACACATAAGCATTTGATGGACCTGGAAAATATTTTCTGAGTGGTGTGAGGGGTGAATCCAGGCTTTGTTTTCTGCCTCATGTTTTGTCCCTGTCCTAGGTTACTAAGCACTGTCTTTTTCTTATCAAGTTTCTATATAATTGTGGGATTGTTTCTTGGCGCCCTCTTCTGTCTGTTGGCCTACTGTAGTTCACAGACACCACCTGATATCAACAACTGCTGCATTATGGTAAATCCAGGCATCTCATAGGCCGATTTCTATGCCTCGTTTCTCTTCTTTAAAAAAAAAAAAAAAAGTCTTAGTTTTTCTTAGTCCTTTTTCTAAATTATAAATTTAAAGAATTATCACATATGGAGAATCCTGGTGGAATTTTGATCAGGGTCGTGATAACTTTATTTCCGTCTAAAGAAGAATTGAGATTTTTTTTCTTTTAGTTGTAGATGGACACAGTACCATTATTTTATTTATTTTTATGTGGTGCTGAGGATCAAACCCAGTGCCTCACATGTGCCAGGTGAGCACTCTACCACTGAGCCTTAACCCCTGCCCAGAATTTAGATCTTGAGTTTCCCTTGTATGTGAGCATGGCATCTCTTTCACTGTTTACTATCCCACGTTGACTTTTGTATATGTATGACGTATCTTACAATGCCTTGTAGGTCCTGCACATCTTGTGGGGGAAGCAGGTTAGATTAGTGGCCTGGAGCACAGGCTCCAGGGCCAGCCTGCCTGGATCCAAGTCCTCACTCCCTAAGCTGTGTGCAGTGGTGTGATCTTGGGTGGATCCAACTCCTGGTCCTCCTTTTCCATGTCAGGAAATCTGGCTGATGGGAATTCCTCTTTGTAGAGCTGTGTAGTGAATACACAGCAGTCATGAGCTATTGCTCCTGCTTTGTAAATTATATATTTTTAAAATAACATTTTCTAATCCTTTGTTGCTAGTATCTAGAAATGCAGAAATCTAGCAGCCTTGTTAATAAGCTCTCTCTAATCCTAATAATGAGAATTATTTTGGATTTCCTGAATGACCTACCATATATCAACCTGCAATTTCTTTCATTTTAGCGCTCGCTCACACTTTCTCTCTCTCCCCCTCCCTCTCCCTCCCTCCCCCCCCCCCCCCCCCCCCCGTTTGCATGCCAGGCAAGGTCTCCACTGCTGAGCTGCCCCACAGCCCTTCCATCTCAAGTCTTTATATGTTTGTGTCCTTTTGTTCTCTTCCAGGGCTGTCTGGGGTCTTGATGACAGTATAACCAGGAATAGAAACAGGAATGAGGAGCCCTCCATTCCATTCCAAGTTATCCTAACATTTTACCTTTAGTGTTTGCTATAGATTTGAGATGCTTATCTTTGTGCTAAGAAAGGCTTTTACTCTCCAAGTTTGCTAAGAGAATTTTTCATAAATGATGTTTACTTTTACCAGATTCTTGATATCCGATTTATTGGAAAAATCATATATTTTGTCCTTTAATCTGTTCATGAGGAAAATTTCATGCATAAGTTTCCTAATGTTAAAGCATCTTTAGATTCCTGGGATAAACGTAACTGAGTTATGATGCATTTTTAAAATACATTATTAGATTCAATTTGCTAATATTTTATTTTGAAAATTTGCATTTATGATGGTTAATGATTATTTTGTAATTTTTCTTTGGGTACTAAAGTTATGTTAATTTTATTAAATGAATTGAAAGTGTTTCTTCCTTTTGATCCTCTGGAAGAATGTGTATTAAGTTGAAATTATCTCTTTGAAAATTTGATAAAATTTGCCTGTAGTCATCATCTAGACCTGATGTTCTCTCTCTCTCTCTCTCTCTCTCTCTCTCTCTCTCTCTTTCTCTCTCATTTTCCTTCTTCCCAGTATTGGGAATTGAACCTAGGGGCCCTGTACCACTGAGCTACATCCACAGCCCTTTTCATTTTTTATTTTGAGACAGGGTCTCACTAAGTTGCTGAGACTGAGCTTGAACTTGTGATCCTCCTGCCTCAGCCTCCTGAGTCACTGGGATTTCAGATGTGTGCCATATAGCCTACTCTGATGTTTTCTTTTTCAGATCAGTTTAAATTACTGATGTCTTTAATAGTTAAAGATCCATTCAGATTTTCTCTGGCTTATTTAATATTCTGTTACATTTTTTAGGATTTTGTCCTTTGTATCTAAGTTTCCAGCTTTACTTACATAAAGCGGTTTGTGACATCCTCTAATCTGATGAATTGGCTTTATCTAGGGTATTCCACTTTAAAAACAATTTTCAGGTTTTAAATTTTATTAGTCTTCTAAGACTAGTACATATTTTATGAAATTTGCTTTTGTCCTACTTTCTTACTTTTAAATTGAGAGCTTATTTTGTTGGCCTTTTATTTTTTACTTTTAATTGCTGCTTAATTCATTCATTTCAGTACTTTTTCTGATATAACCACTTGAGACTGTTGTTTCCTTTTTAAAATAATATCAAAATTAAGTTCCCTCTAAGAACTGTTTTAGTGACATAGCTCAATTTTGATACATAATATTTCAGTTTTGGGTTCTGAATATTTTCTGATTTCTTTTTAGGATTTTCTCTTTGGTCCTGTATGATGAGGATGATGATGATGTTGTTGTTGTTGTTGTTCTTCTTCTTCTCCTTCTCCTTCTCCTTCTCCTTCTCCTTCTCCTTCTCCTCCTTTCTTCTCTTTCTCCTCCTTTTTCTCTTCCTCCTACTTCTCCTTCTCCTCCTCATTCTCCTCCTCCTCATTCTCCTTCTCATCCTGCTTCTTTTCCTTCTCCTTCCTCTTCCTCTTCTTCCTCCTCCTCCTTTTTCCCTCCTCCTCCTCCTCCCTTTTTCCTCCTCCTCCTTTCCCTCTTCCACAGGGAATTGAACCCAGGGGCACTCTACCACTGAGTTACATTCCCAGTCCTTTTCGCTTTGAGACCGGGTCTTGCTGAGTTGCCTAGACTGGCCTGGAATTTGTAATCCTCCTGCTTGGAATTATAGGTGGGTGCCACCCACCTGGCTCATGAGTTCTTTACAATGATGTTATATATTTTTAAGTGTATTGTCTTGAACTTATTGTTCTAATTCATTTTGTGCCGTAACAGAGGGATAATTTTTAAACAACAGAACTTTATTTGGCTGATGGTTCTAGAAACTGGGAAGTCCAAGGTTGCCTGGCTGCATCTGGTGAGAGCCCTCTTGCTGCATCATGAAGTGGTGAAGACATCACAAGGCAAGAGAGGGTCAAGATGGCTTTTATAACAGACTGCTCTCTCCATAAGGAACCCACTCCCACAATAACAGCCCTCATGATCCCCTTACCTCTTAAAGGTCCCACTTCCCAATGTGGTGGCATAGGGAATTAAGATTCCAGCACAGGAACTTTGGCGTGGGGCATATTCATACCATAATTCTTCTTCTTTTTTTTTTTTTTTAAACCCTGGCTTTTGGCTGGGGCAGTACCCAAGATTGAACCCAGGGGCACTCAACCACTGAGCCACATCCCCAGATATTTTATTTTTTTATTTTTTAGTTGTAGTTGGACACAATACTTTTATTTTATTTATTTATTCTTACGTGGTGCTGAGAATCGAACCTACGGCCTCGCAAGTGCTAGGCAAGCACTCTACTGCTGAGCCACAACCCCAGCCCACCATACCTCTTCTATTCCTGATTTCTAACTAAATTGCATTTTAATGGGAAAAACTAATCATCATATTACCGATTCTTTGAAATTTGTTGTTAACTTGCTTTACCCTAAAATATAAGATCATCTTTTAAAAACATCCCATATATGGTTGAGGGAAAGAAAAGAGTATGGTTTCCAGTTGTTGGGTTCAGGATTCTGTATTTACCAAGTCAAGTAACTGTAATATCATCAATTTTTTTCCTACTTAACTATTAACTACATATGAAATTTAAATTATTTTTAAATTACTGATCAGTGTCTTTAATAGTTATAGAGCCAGTCAGATTTTCTCTGGCTTACTTATTTCTGTTACATTTTTTAGGAATTTGCCTTTTGTATCCAAGTTCCAACTTTACTTATATAAAGTGGTTTGTGACATCTGATGAATCTGCTTTATCTGCAGTATGTTAAAATATGCCCATCTGGGGCTAGGGTTGTGGTTCAGCAGTAGAGTGCTCGCTTAGCATGTGCAAGGCCCTGGATTCAATCCTCAGCACCACATAAAAATAAATTAATAAAGGTATTGTGTCCAACTTCAACTAAGAAAGAAATATTTTTAAAAATATGCCCATCTGATAATGATCTCCTTACAGTTACTATTGTCTTCTTATACTTCTGACAGTTTTGTGGCATTTATTTTAAGCTATTTTTATTAAGTATAGGTTTAGAATTATCTGAACTAGTGATCCAGTCTCTTGTATGGCTACTTTGTCTGGTATGGATAACGTTGTAGCAACTTTCATAGTTTATGATATGCCTGGTATAACTCACCAGTCTTTTATTTTAGGTGACCTCTTACCAAGAACATATGGGTGGATTTTGATTTTTAAATATAATCTGCCTTTGACCTTGAGTGTTTAATATGTGCATGCTCAGTGTGGTTACTGATGTTTGGGTTTTTTCCTTACCCTCCTAATTCATGCTTTCTGTTTGTCTTTTTTTCCTTCCCTTCTGTGTTTCTGGATGATTCTTTCCTTTCTTTCTTCCTTTTCAGTACCAAGGATTGATCCCAGGAGCATTTAACCATGAGCCACATCCCCAACCCTTTTTTATATTTTGAGACATGGTCTCACTAAATTGCCCATTCTGGCCTGGGATTTTCAGTCCTCCTGCCTCAGCCTCCTGAGTACCTGGGATTATAGGCGCGCACCCCTGCACCTGGCTCACCATTTCTTTTTCACCCTTGAGCTTCTTTCTGGGACCATTTTCTTATTTTTGCAGTATATCCTTAAGAAGTTGCATAAATACGTGAGCTAAGTTGTACAGCCCTTAGAACACTGAGGAAACTTCCAAGGCTGGGTTGTCAAATACGCTGCACTTTTTGCCTTCTTTTTTCTTGGCCCACTCATTGGGGGACTCAGCTGTTGTGTCATGAGATTACCTAGCAACCCAGGAGATGTCTTTTGTGGAGAGGAGTGGAAGCCACCTGTTGACCCCAGTACTAACTTGCTACCCTTATAAGTTAGCCACCTGGGATGTGGACCCTGCAGCCCTGGCCAGGACCTTGACTGTGGCCTTGCAAGAAACCCTGATCAGGGCCACCTAGCTCAGCTACTTCTGAATTTCTGACATATGAAGCTGGGAGATGATAAATGTGTGTTATTTTAAACCATTCGTATTGTTATGAAACAACAGCCAATGCACATTAATGAGTCTTTTGGTGGTAAACTGTTTCTGTTTATCTGAAAATGTTTTTCATTAACCTTCATTCATAAAATGTTTTACCTATGTACAGAATTCTATATTCACAATTCTTTTCTCTCTGCACATTGAAGATATTTTTCCATTCTCTTCCAAATTATTATTGCTACTAAAAGTCCATTGTTAGATCTAAGACTTGTATCCAGACTATATAAAAAACTTACCACACAGGAAGACAAGCAACCCAATTTAAACACAGGCAAAGGATTTGAATAGACATTTCACCAAAGAAGATAGGCCAAGTAAACACACTGAAAAGATGCTCAACATCTTTAGTCATTTGAGGAAAGCAAATTAGTCATCAGGGAATTGCAAATTAAAACCACAATAAAATACCACTTCACACTCACTGAAATAGCTGTAATCAAAGAGGCAGACAATAACACACCTACCTCCAGAGGACATGGAGAAACAGGGGCCCTTGTTCACTGCCAGTAGGAATTTAAAATACCACAACATTTTTGGAAAATACTTTGGCTGTTTCTTAACAAGTTAAACATAAATGTATTGTGTGGCCCAGCAGTTCCACTGGTAAGTACATAACCTGGGGAAATAAAGCAAGGTCCTCACAGAGACTGGGAGGTGAGTGTTCAGAGCATTTTTATTCAAAATAACTAAAAGTGGGCACAGCCCAAATGTCCACCAACTGGACTGGATACATATGATAGACTACTGTTCAGCAACAAAATGAATAAAGTTTTGACAGATGCTACAAATAGATGAACCTCAAAAACCTACTAAATGGAAGAAACCAGACATGTGTTGTGTGGTTCCTTGTATGTGAAGTGTCCAGTAAAGATAATCACACAGAGAGCAGGTTGGCTTCTTGGAGTAGAATGGGAACAAGGATTTGCTGTAAATGGGCTCAAGGGATCTTATCTTGGTGATGGAAACATTCTAAAACTATGGTAATGATTATACTATCAGCAAATTTACAGAAGATTATTGAATTGTGCACTTAAAATAAATGATTAATATAATTGTAAGTCAAACCTCATTAAAATAGTTTTTCTTAAAGTCAGCTGTCAAGGATGGAATATAGCTCAGTTCCATCCCCAGTATCCCCTCCCCACCTGCCAAATCCCCCTAACTCAACTGTCTGATTGCTTCTAATCTGTCTTTCCCCCTCCCCCTTAGGGAGCTTTTGTCTGTGGTGTTCCAGATTTGCAGTAACATGTCTGAGTGTGGATTTGTTTTTGTTTACCCTCTTTTTGGATTTGTTGGGCTTTCTAAATTGGAGGTTGAGTAAATTCTGGAACTTTCTGCCATTAGTTCTTTGAATGCCCCTTACCTAATCTGTTTCTCCTAGAAGAGTACTGTATTTTCTAACTTCTAAATTCCAGGCCTAACTGTAATATTTACTGTTTCACTGCCACTGCTACATTTTGAGATTTCTCCAGATTTGCCTTCTACTTTACAAAGTCTCCATCTATCCTAGTGGTCAGGGGTCATGGAGTGTGCTTATGGCTCTCACAGATCACATGCTTTACTTCTTGTGGCTGGGATGAGGGTCTCCAGCACCTCCTACAGGGGACTCAGGAGCTCCTGAGTGCCATGCCAAAGGATACCTGGAGAACCACTGCCCCAGGTGCATCTGTGCTCCCGCTCCACCACATCAGCCAGGCCCTCCCACCAGCAGGCTTCAGTTGCTCCGATTATTCTAATCATATCACCTGATATTGTTATAGTGATCATTTTTGCCAGTTTAGTGAAAGTGAAATGCTATCTTGCAGTGGGTTTTGTTTGCATTTTCTTTATTACTAGCAAGATTGAACATATTTTTATGTTTATTTGCCATTTGCTTTCCTTTTCTTTTCAGGGCCTAGCCAGTATTTTTTAGCCACAACTCAGGTCCTGTTCTGCCTTGTACAAATAATTTTTTTTGTTGAAGTGCTCATTTAGAGGGTCAAATTACATTTACCCTCATTACATGTTTTTATTTGAGCAATAAATTTGACATGTGAGAAAATGTTTGGTTAGGGCCTTTGTAGATTTTATCCATCTTACTTATTTCTTTCTTTTTTTTTTTTTTTTGGTATTGGGGATTGAACGTATGGGGCACTTAATCACTGAGCCACATCCCCAATCCTATTTTTTATTTTATTTAGAGATAAGATCTCACTAAGTAGCATAGCACTGAGGCTGAGGCTGGCTTTGAACTCACAATCCTCCTGCCTTAGCCTCCCAAGCTGCTGGGATTACAAGCATGTGCCACTGTGCCTGGCTTTTGTTTTTTGTTCTTTTTTAATGTGGTCTTGCTATGTACCCTGGAAGTGATACTCTGGGTGGCTGGGTCTATAGGCATATGCCACCCTAAATTTTTTTTTTTTTAAGAGAGAGTGAGAGAGGAGAGAGAATTTTTTTTTAATATTTATTTTTTAGTTCTCGGTGGACACAACATCTTTGTTGGTATGTGGTGCTGAGGATTGAACCCGGGCCTCACGCATGGCAGGCGAGCGCGCTACCGCTTGAGCCACTTCCCCAGGCCCATCCTAATTTTTTTTGGAGTGTGTTTCACTAAGGAGCACTTTTTTTTTCATGGCCAAACATAGTAACTATTTATTAATTTTCTTATAAACATTCAGTTTCTTCCTTTTATTTTATTTTATTTTTTTTAAAAGAGAGAGAGAATTTTTTAATATTTATTTTTTAGTTTTCAGTGGACACAACATCTTTGTATGTGGTGCTGAGGATCGAACCCGGGCCGCACGCATGCCAGGCGAGCCGCTACCGCTTGAGCCACATCCCCAGCCCCAGTTTCTTCCTTTAAAAAAAACCCTAGAATTTAAATACTTCCCCCATCCCATCACATATAAGTCTATATACATTATTTACATCTTTCAAATAAAACATTACAGATTTTTTTGAAATTCATTATCCCCTATTAAAGTAAAAATGATGAAATAATTAAACTCTGATCAATAACAACTACAATTTGTATAACCTTGGCACAGTTTACAATATGGTGTCCATGCTGCATTTCGTATTTTAGATTATTTTTCCCCTTCCAGCTACTTTAAGAAACTATTTATATCCATGAAAGTAGGATTTTTGTCTTTATACATTCTCTTGAATACTTGCACAATGTGAACACTGCCCTTATACTTCCATTACTTGGCAGTGGCAGTATTTCTCTCCCTTTGTCTTCAGAAATGGTATCTATTTGAACTACATGTTCTCATATTTACTGTATTCACTCTCAACCTAGATTTCATGACACTGTTCTTAGTGATAATTTTAAGTAATAAATGTATAGGAAAAATTCAAATAGAACAAAAGTATTCCATAAAATATTACTTCCTCACCACCCTGGATATGCATGTACAAAAATAATAAATATAATTTAGTGGCTATAAAAAACTGTTTTCCCTAAAAATAGTCATTTGTGCAGAACAATTTAAGGAGAAAAGTGTTCCTAAATGAAAATACACAAATCTGTTTTACAATCTGCACAATTAAGTATTTCAGAAAAAAATAAAAGCAAAAACCTGTAAGAAACATCCACCTGTAAAATTTAATAATAATAAAAATTAAATATTTTGTTTGATTTTATACAACTAATATCCTTTTCAGTGACATAAAGAAAGCTGTCAACCAAAACAAATATAGGTATATTTTGACAGTAAGCATTAAAGAATCACTAACAACGAAGACCTACAAAGTCAACCTAACTGCTTTGTTTTCTTGTTATGTGTGTATGTATCTGTCTCTCAAACAGAAGATGGAAAATAGGAAAACATACAGCTAGAAAAGGCCAGTGATTTCACTATCTGTCTTTGAGAATTATAGTCCAGAGTTTTCTATTATATAACACTATTTGCAAACAGACTTGCATTATGCTTATAAAATTGAGTACCCATATTTTAATCTATTTTTTCTCTTTTGTCTAAATAAAGTTCAGCTATGAGTGGCAGACATGGAATGCACTGTTATGTTTTCAAAATAAATTTGCTTTTATTAACTTATTAGGAAAGTTTTAAAATTCAAATAATCTGCAGTCAGAATTTTGTTACATGTTCTAATTACACTTGTTCATTAAATCTTGAGATAGCTTTACCTCTAGCTATGTATCATCTCATACACAATTAAGCTGATAGCTGAACAACAGTGATTCCTATGGTAAATCTTAGCATCATGATAAAACTCTTTGTCATTTTAATTATTTTAGGAATGGTCCTTAAAGTGTAGATCTGGGTTTCTAAGAATTGGCATATTCTTTAATATTCTAGGTAAGTTTCAAAATATAATTGTGTGCAGTCACATTTCAAAATTACAAATATATTTTTGGCCCCCATCTTTTCAAAACAAGTCAAACTTTAAGGTTAAAAATGATATGTGAAATTTTTTTTTACTGAACTACTGAATTTATTTTTTTTTTATTATTAGTTGTTCAAAACATTACAAAGCTCTTGACATATCATATTTCATACATTTGATTCAAGCAGATTATGAAAAAAAGCACTCTGAAAAAAAGTAATTAATTAAAAAAATAAAAAGTCACTCTGCAAAAAAAAATGATATGTGAAATAGTTTACAAAATTCTAAATATATTATTTCTGACAGACTTAAAATCTAGCATAATTAATACATAAAATGTTCCAATACTAAAGAGCATTTTTGTGGAGGCAAACTGAGTTCTGTTTGGTGCAGCATCAGCATATAGCCATTCTGATCAGAGGGAATCTGTCTCATAGACTCAAGGTTTCTGTTTATTTAAATCTCATCTCTTTGGCCCTTGGTTTCCATCTGCAGCTCCACTGTTCTGAAGTTCTAATTGACTTTGTTTTATCTTTACCTTTCTTTCTAATTGTATAAATGGGCTTTAAGGGGTTGGGGTGTTGCTCAGTGATTAGCTCTTACCTATCATGTATGAGGCCCCAGATTCTCTCCGAAGCACCACTAAAACAAACAACAAAAAAAGAATGGGCTTCGAGTTCATTTTACCACAGATACTTTTTCTTTGTGTCCCCTTTAATGAACTCTGGCCCTCTGAATCTATTGCCTATTCCTTTCTCTCCTGTTGGGTATCTTTTAACTTACGAATTTTCAAAAATGTAAAGAAAATAGCATAGTGATCCTCCACCTCCGTGTCACCCAGCTTCAGTAAGTACCACCTTCTAAAAATGTTTCTTCTAAAATTGAAGTAGGAATTTTTTAAATGAGAATATAGGTTTTTAATTTTTTTAATGTAAACAATACAAAAAAAACTTAAAGAAAGTTGAAATAAGATAAAACCCCATGGCCAAATGTGACCATTATGTCAATTTGTTTGAACAATTTTCATTTGAAAATTGAGTGTGAGATTTAACAAAAAGGGAATCACTCCATAATTATTGCATTATAAATGTGTTCCTCTCCATTTAATATGTGAAACTCTGTATTCTTTGTTGTAAATACACCTTGTTTCTTACATGAATATAATTTATATTAACCAGTTCCCTATGGGGACTGTTCTGCTTATCTCCTTAGGTAAACACTTAAATGTGGGTTACTAGCTCAAAGGGTATGAATATTAAAAATGTTTCCACCTATAAGAAAAAGTGAAAATTGCTCGTGGTTTTCATTTCTCCCAGTGGTTCATGGATGTGCGTGTTCCCGAATCCCACCTACCCAGCACATTGTCGCTCTTCCCATTTTCAGTCTGGCTGTCTGTATCTATTTGACCTGGTGAAGTTAAACATCTGCTTATATTTTTTCACCACTCCTTTTTACTCTTTTGTCAGTATTCTTTGCCAGTTTTAATTATGGGGTATCTTCTTATTGCTACTTTTTTTGTAGTTTTTAAGATTTTTAAGTCTTATTGTGATCATTGTTTATTATATTATTTGTTGTGCTATATAGAAGTTTTTGGTTTAAAATTTATTGATCAGCTCCTTTATGGGTTCTGATTTTGGCATCATGCCTAAAAAGTCCTCCCCAACCCCAGGATTTTTCGTTTTAACCATCCATATTTTCTTCTGGTACTTTTATAACTTGCTTACTTGCTTTTTTCTACTCAAAGCTTTGATCTGTTTGAAGATTACTTTGGTGTGAGGAGTAAAATAAAGATCCATCTTTTTTTTTTTTCCCCAGACAGCTGGCTTTCCAATGCTGTACTGTCATTAATTGAGTAGTATCTGTTTCCTGTACACAGTGAGGTTCTCTGTGTACTTGGGCCTGGCCTTGGACTCTGTTCCCTGCTCTGGGTTCTGTGTTCCTTTCCCAGTACCATGGTATTTAATTACTCTGGCCTTAGAGTACATGTTCACACATACTTTACTCTTTTTTTCCCAGAATTTTCTTGGCTTTTGTTATTGTTACTATGAAAAGTTTGAAATCAACTGAAAAGTAGAGAGTAGAGAAGGGTTTAACAAACCCCCATATTATTCATCTTCTAAATTGAAGAGTTGTTCATATTTTGTCCTACTTGCATCATCTGTTTTTTCCTAAAGTATTTTGAAATCAATTACAAATTCATTTCTCCTCTGAGTAGTTTAGCCTGTGCCTCTACTTACTTTTCAATTATTTATACATTATTGTTGGTCACTCTTCTATTGCAGAATCTTGATTTTTCTGTATGTTCATATTTTCTTAATGTCTCCACTAGCTTTTGGGTTGATTTTTCTTGAGATCCAGTACACAGTCATATATTACCTCTTATGCCATTCATCTCCAAATACTTCAGCCAACTTTCTAGAGAAGTTTTATCTAAGTAGTGGAGATAGGCCCTTATCATTATTATCTTCTTTTTTGGCATTACTGGGGATTGAACCCCAGGGTGGTCTAGCACTGAGCCAATCCCTATTCCTTTTTTTTTATTTTGAGACACATCCTTGCTAAGTTGCTGAGGCTGGTCTCAAACTTGCAGTCCTTCTGCCTCAGCCTTCCAAGTCACTGGGATTACCTGGCAAGATAGGCCCTTATATTCTTCCTGTCCTCAGAAGGAATATTCTGGTCTCCTGTCTGTGCTATTTATAGAACATATATATTTTAAAATTGATAGTAAGAATTCTTTTTTCTATTACTTTTTTCCTAAAGGCCTTTTTAAAATTAGGAATATGTTGAATTTTATCAAACAACCTTTTTAGCATCTAATGGAGTAAGTATATTTACATTTTCTTTTAAACTAATTAACATAATAACATGTATTAGTAAGTCCCTAATATTCAACTATCTTTGCCTTGGGAGTCTCCCTTGGGCATATTTTTGTTTTAAATACTTAATTAATTCTTGCCCTGGTTGCTTGTTTGGGCTGGATCTGAGAAGGCTTCTTTTTGCTTGTTTTTGTCCTCACCGTCCTCCCCTGCCTTTCACTGAAGCACATGAGTTGAGGGGATATGGTGAGTGACTGCTGGGAATTTCAGTGCCTGGGGTTTGTCAGATACTGGTAACAGGGAGGGTCTATTCAGCAAAGGCTGAGGCTGAGGGAGCTCCTGACATCTTTGAGCACTTCTGACACGCCAGGCTTTGCAGTCTGCAGATGTGAGCTTTTCATATTCCTCAGCAGTTCTGTTTTGTGGAAGAGGAAGCTTGCACTTGAGTCTCTTCTGCAGTCTAAAGGAGCTACTTTGGGCCTGAGAATTTGAGTCTGGTTTTGCCATGCACATTTGAGGCTTGTCTTCTCCTCCAGAAGGCTGTCATCAAGGATGCTGTAGAGGTTTTGTAAATGTAGGAGGTTTTGTAAATGTTCTTGGTCTGTGCAAGTAATTGGCGTGGACACCCCCAAAATAATCCTATGCCCAGTAGCTGAACATTCAGTGTATACATACTGCCTTCTGTCCCTCCACTTCATAGGAGTCCACATGTGATGGCCTGGGAAAGAAAAATGCCTAAGCATGTTTCACAGTTCTATTTTTTTGTTTGGCTCCAAGTCTTTTTCTCATTCTCTGATTTTCCCCTCATTGGAACGATTTTGGGATTAAACCTTTAGTTGCTTTGTTTTTGAAAAATCCTTCAAGTATACTGATTTAAAAATAATCAACATACCTTATATATAATCAGAGATATGATAAATTATTGTATAATGGTGTATTAAGAATTATAATGCAAAAAATAAATAAGTAAATAAAAAGAAAAAAAAAGAACAAAAGACAAAAAGAGTCAGAAATATTTTTTCAAATGTGGAGCCCCTGATAGATCCAGTCCACACAAGAGTTGGAGCTAGACAAAAGAAGATGGCTCTAGTGGTTTATTTAAGGGGTACATCAAAGGCAGAGATTAAAAAATAATCATAATCATACTTTAATTCATTGTTTGACAGTCAAAATCATACTATTTCACATAAAGTAATGAGTTCAATATCGCCATGACTTGAGGTAACTTCATAAGCAATAAAAGCGCACTGCCCAGAAATTTACCTGCTCATGTGATTGTTGCGGAAGCTCACTCCAGCTTCAAACTGTTACAGTGCCTGTTAAGGTAGAAAGTTCTAGAAATAAACATTGCTTTCACAAAGGAAAAGCTCTCCTGTGATTTTTTTTTTTTTCTGTTTATCTCCCATCTTTGCTGTGTAGAGGGAAGGCAGAGCTTATCCTTCCCACCTTGTGTTTAAATCACTAATGTGGAGAAAAAAGGGACTTGCTCATTTGACAGCCATTTTGGGGAATGACAAAGGAATATCCAGGTCACTTGTCTTCTATTCTTACATTTATCTGCTTTGGTCTCAAAAGAACTATCATCTTGATTCAGAAACTGGCTGTTCCATCTTTTATTTCATCTATATCTTTCTTTGTCTTCTTCCCCCCTTTCATGTTCACCTCGTGGCCACTTCACTGTTCATTGATGTGCTGTGGGAAAGGAGATGGGGGACGGACTTTCTCTCTCTTGCCCAACATCTCTAGTTATGATTCACAAGGGAGTGGGTTTGAAACAGTGGCAAAATGCAGGCTGAGGATCATTTGTAGATGTTATTTAAGGCTGTTTCTCCTTTACCTTATAGTCAAGCACAAACTAGAATAATTTAGAAGGTTTCAGGGTCCTTGTCATTATATTTTTGTCCCAGTTATCAAATTGGCAGCCTAACTGCTTCAGATTTTGTCTAATAGGGTCTAAAGAAAACAGTTCCTTGAGAGAATCTGCTTGTGCCCAAATAATAGGTCCTCACTGAAGCCTCTGCCAGCTCCTGGGTGACCTCCTTTATGTAAATCAGCACCTCACTATGTGCTGTCACCTTCACTGGCTAAGTCACTGATAGACTAAAATCCTGTCCTCTCAGCTAGGTTATAAATGCTCAAAAGCAGAGAACATGCTGCAGTTTTTTTCTCCGTATTGCCCTGCTCCTGGCACAGAGCTCAGTAGAGAGGAATGTCCACTGAATGGGTGGAGAGGGCTTGTGTGGTCTCCATCAGGGTTGCTCTAGCTTTGAGCCTCCTGGTGGCAATGAGGGGTCCCCTGGGGTGAGAGAGGGTGAATTGGGTGTGGGGAGGGAGGGGACAGGACAGGCCCCACCCCCTGCCTGCTTAGTATGTACCTTAGTAGGCACTGCTCTTCTGGAAGGTTGATCATGAAGCCGAGCAAACTAGAGGAAGGCCGAAATAGAAACAAATGAAGGAGTCAAGACAATGACGGTGACTCTAGGGATAGAGTTTATGCAGGCTGCCATTGCCAGGACCCTGCTGCTGAGCGCTCTCTCAAGCCATATCACAATATTGCCCAGTAAGAACTCCGTTGGTTTAGTTTTACACCAAAAAAAAAAAAAAATTGAGGCTCCAGGGTAACCAAAGAATACACAACAAAGAAAGCAAGGGGTGGCTCAGGAATCAGCAAGATACAGAAGGCAAGACCCCTTTGGGTGATCAGGGGACTGTGACCTGCTGGTCTGTGATGTGATTATTGAGAACCTTGACTGAGGTTTCCAAATGGAGATGTGTTGGGTTTTGTTTTTGGTTTTGGCAATATTGGGGATTGAACCCAGGGTCTCATTAAGTTGTCCAAGCTGGCCTCAAACTTACAATCCTCCTGCCTCAGCCTCCTGAGTCACTGGGATTACAGGTTTGTGCCACCCACCATACCTGGCTCCTAAATGGAGTTTTAAGAGGAGAAAATAAATGACATCATTTTCCAAATACCTTGAGAGAGAGAGAAAAGTTATTTTTAAGCCAAATGACCTGGACTGCCTCCTGAAAGCCTCTGAATTGCTGTCCTGTAGCCTTCGGTTTTACTTCTAAGGCAGATCATTGGCCTGAGTTCCAGAGCACTTTCACCAGCAGTCCAAGGTGGACCAGCTGGAGAACTCAGCCATACATTTTGTGGCTGGAGGGGAGTTACAGAGGAGCCTTCATCCTGTACCCACTTTCCCTGGTTGTCCCGGGAAACTGACTCTCCCGCAGCAGCACGAGCTTCTGGGTGAGCTCTTGGAAATGTGGGAGGCCAGGCATGGGTTCTCCTGGAGAAGATCTCTTTTCCCTTCAGATTCTGAGATATCTTTTCTTCCTTCTTTTCCTTTAAAGTGGACTATAGGAATAATTCAGCCACATTTCTCTTAAAAGTGTTTAGAAACTTGTGGTCTAGCACTAAACAAGAATTGGTTCCTGGTATGTTAAAGGATAGGCTCACCTGCTTTAACAGAAAAGCTCCAAATAAGACATTTATATACGATAGCTCTTCATTTCTTTCTTACATAAAAATGGGAAATCCAGAGGTAAACACTCCAGGAGTGATCCAGCATTGACAGCCTGTGATGTCAACTGAGCTCCTGGCCCCCTTTCTAATTCACATTTCCTGGCACATGACTTGAATTGTCATGGATTCCTTATGGCCCTAGTTAGCTGCAGAACTCCAGCCATCAGCTGCATTGCAGAGCAGAAGAAGAAGGGACAAGAGGAGGCCCTGGCTGGGGAGTAAGCTCCCTTTAAAAAGACCTCCCCAGGAGTCCCATCTAATCCTTCTACTTGGATTTCATTTACCATGTTGTAGTCAGTGTTCTCACCTTGTTGTAAAGGAAGCTGGCCAGCTAGGGCTTTTATTCTAAGAGGCAGTATGCTCAGTCAAAGATCACTGCTCTGTTATTAATTAGGAAGGGGAGAAGAGACTTTGGGTAAGCAGCTTATTTCTAGTACACTTCTTTTAACAAACAAACAAAAACAGTTTTGTTGTATAATTGAAACAATAAAACTGCACATATTTCTAGTATACAGTTTGATAAGTTCTGACATATACAGCCCATTAAGCCATCACACACTTAAGACAATGGACATATCCATCACCCCCAAAAGTGTCCTTTGATTAGTGTTTCTTCCCATCCCAGCCTTGTCTCAGGGGCCTCCAAGACCACCCCAGGTTCAGGGATTTACCAGGAGGACTCAGGACCTGGAATTTAGTCATGCCCACAGCTGTGGTTTCTTTCAGCAAAGGACGTGACTCTGGCAACCAAGGGAGGAGATCTTGGGTTCACCAGGCAGGGGCTGCCAGCATCCCCTGAGACACTAGTTCCTCTAGCAGCAGATGCGACAGCACATGAAGTGGTGCCTGCCCAGGTTTTTCCTGAAAGCTGCAGAGGGAGTTGCCCTCTGTCTCCCACGTGCCAAAATTACACACTGCACAGAGAAAGCAGGTGTTTGCCTAAAACGTTGGTAAAAGCAGTTCAGGAGCAGTGAGCTGCTGGCATGAATTCTGGAATTGCATTAATCCTCCCCAAACCCAGGGGCCCAAATACCTGTCATGGCCCAGTCATGGGTAGCAGTCTGAGGCCTGTCCTGTGTTGTTAACACTCTCCTGCACACCCCTGTCCTTAGGCCACCACTGATATGCCTCCTGTCTCTCTGTAGATTAGCTTCCATTGTCTAGAGTATTGCTGGTACCCTTTTGTGTGCTCTTTTCACTCAAAATTATTTTGAGACTCGTGGTTGGTGCGTCCGCAGTTTTTACTGCCAAATGGTATTCCATTTGGGATGTTCACAATTGATTTATCCTCTCATTTGTTGATGGACATTTGATCACTTCTAATTTTGCAGGGCTTTTTTTTTTTTTTTTTTTTTAAATCAAGGATTGAACTCAGGGGCACTCAACCACTGAGCCATATCCCCAGCCCCCATTTTTTTTTCCATTTTTGTTTGTATTTTATTTAGAAACAGGTTCTCAAGGGACTAAGGATAGCTCAGTGCTTGCCTCACATAAACAAGAGCCTGGATTCAATCCCCAGCACCAACACCAAAAAAAAAAAAAAAAAAAATAGAGACAGGGTCTCGCTGAGTTGCTTAGCACCTCACCATTGCTGAGGCTGCCTTTGAACTCACGATCCTCCTGTCTTAGCCTCCTGAGCTTCTGGGATTACAGGCATGTGCCACTGCACACAGCTTTGCAGGGGTTTTGTAGTTTATTTTGCAGTACTAGAACCCAGGGTTGCTTCACTACCAAGCCACATCCCCAGCCCTTTTTATTTTGAGACAGGGTCTTACCAAGTTGCTTAGGGCCTCCATAAAGCAGCTATGAACGTCTGGGTACAGCTCTGTGTGTAGGCATATATATTTCCTTTGGGGTAAATGCCTAGAAGTGAAATAACTTTTTAGGAAACTGCCATACTGTTTTCCAAAACGACCATATAGTTTTATGTGTTGGGGGAGTTCCAGCAGTTGCATATCCTCACCAACATTGGTGTGATCAGTCTTTTAAGTTGTAGACATCCTGGAAAGTGTGCAGTGTGTCTCATTGTGATTCTAATTGGTATTTTCCTAGTGACTGATTGTGTGAGCCTCTTTTTACCTGGGGACCTTCTTTAGCAGAGTGCCAATCACAACTTTTGCTTTTTTTTTTTTTCATTGATATATGTTTGTTTTCCTACTACCACATTTTGAAAATTCTTTATATATTCTTGAGACAAGCCCTTTGTTTCAATTTCCAATTATGTGTTACTTGTATATAGAAATACCATGATTTTTGTATATTACCTTGTATCCTATAACTCATTATTCTAATATTTTAAAAAAGATTTTATCACATTTTTTACATAGATGATCAGATTGTTTGAAAATAAAGACAATCTTACTTCTTTCATTCCAGACTGGACATCATTTGTTTGTTTCTTGCCTTCTTGACCCTATTATAAACCTCCTTTGCAATATTGAATGAAAATAGATGGTCTCGGCTTGCTCCTCGCCTTACAGGGAAAGTATTACATTTTTCACCATCAGGAAGGGCCTACCTTAGGTTTCTCATGGGTGCCTTCTATCAGATTGAGAAAGAGCTGGTCCTAGTTTGCTGAGAGGGTTTTTCTTTTTCTTTTTTTCTGAGAGTTTTTATCAGGAATGGATATGATTTTTCAATCAATTTTCTGCCACTTGTTGCAATGATCATATGTCTGGTCTTTTAACGAATTAATTGATTTTTCTAATGTTACACCAATCTTGCATTCCTGGGATGATGAAGAATTTATTTGGTCAAGATATATTATCCTTTTTACATGTATAACCCAGAGATGGATTACATGTTGTACTTTCTACTCAGTGGCTCCACTCAGAGGTCTGAGACATTTCACACCTAATGTCTGAACCTGAACTCTTGATCTTAAACTCCCCAGTTTTCCTCATTTCAGTTCATGATAACCCCCTTCCCAGGTGTTCAAGCCAAAGCCCAGGTGCTAACCTGTATCTTCACAATGTACCCAGAGTTCAAACTGCCATGCCTCCACCACTGTCCCCTCCAGACCACTGTTAACTTTCCCCTTTCTACCCTGCTCCCTTCCTTTACCCCTAGTGACTGATTGTGTGAGCCTCTTTTTACCTGTGGACCTTCTTTGGCAGAGTGCCAATCACAACTTTTGCTTATTTTTTTTTCATTGATATATGTTTGTTTCCTAGAATGATCAAATTAATGTAAAACATGTTAGTTGCCTCTCAGAGCTGGTGATGCCCCCCATCTTTTGCAGAGTGGTAGTCAAGTCTTCAGTCTGACTTACAGAGCCCTGGGTTGGCTATGTAACCCTTTCTAGCTTGGGTCCTACTGGCCTCCTTGCCATGGCCTGGTGAGCAGACAGACCTTGGAGTATGGCCCCTTCCTCACCTGGAACTTCTCTGGGAGGCCTACCAGCCCACCTTGTCTGCCCCACCTTGCATCCCCTCTCCTGGCTCTGTTTTCACAGTCTTCCTGCTACATACTTTTCTTAATTATTATGCTGATAGGGTATTGACTGTGCCCTTTCACTAGAGTGTAAATTCAGTTCTTGTTCTGGATCACAAGTGACTAGAACAGTCCCTAGCTGGCTGCTGTTCAAAGCAGAGTCCATCTGGCTCTAGGGCCCTGATTCTGGCCTGTCTCTCCCTCTTTTAATTGAAGTGTGGTTGGCATACAGTGGGTTCATGGATTTTCAGTATGTGTTTTGCTTGTGTTTATACCCACATGACCACACAGGTGTCACTAGTTACTACAAAGAGGTCCGTTGTGTCCCTTCGCATTCAGTGTCTCCACCTGCTCCAGTGCTCTGTTGCTGTGCGTTGACCTCCCCTGCTTGTGAACTTCACACGGATGCAGTCATACCGTGTGCAGCCTTGCACCTGGCTCTGGGCTCAGCATCGTGTTCTTGCAGGCCTCAGTACTCTGTTATTTTTCTATTCCATGTTTTAATTTGTTCTTTCTTCTGTTGGTGGCCGTGGAGATTCTTTCTATTTGGGGGCTATTGTAGGTGAAACTGCTTTGAATCTTCTTGTGCCTATCTTTGTGGTCTGTGCCTTGGTTTCTCTGGGGTCCTCTTAGGAGCAGTCATGGGAGGAGGTGTGTGTATGTAACATCTAGTCATGAACTTCCACGCAGCTGTCTTGAGTAATCATACCATTTTGTGCCTTAAATGGGATTAAGCCACATATGGGATTTCTGGTTGCTGCACATATTCATCTACATGTGGAGTTGTCAGTCTTCATAATTTTAGTGCAAAGTTGTTTACTGAGTAGAAAAACTGATCTAAGTAGGATCTCATCAGTGTCAAGTGTCAGGACCCCTCAGGCTTTGAATGCTGCATCCTAAGTGCGTGAAAGGTTCCTGCCAGTGACACATGGACTGACAGAAGCCCAGGGTGGACACCTAGTTCAGCCTCCTAACCCTGAGACACCTTCAGTCACAATGGCTTTCCTGACTCTGTCAGTCTCAGAACTACAGTTAGGAGTCTTTCTATAAATTGTGTTTAAATGTGAGATTTTGGAGAAAACTTAAATTGGGGGCTGGACCAGGATAGGTCTATGTTTGCATCTCTGCTCAAGTACTTTTTATGTGACCTTGAACAAGTTTCTTAATTCTTCCCAGCATCCTTATCTGTAAAATGGACACAATACCCAGCCTTTGGAATCATGGTGAAGGCTGAATGAGTCAGTGAAATGTGGGGCAGCTGCTGGGGCAAGGCAGGTGTTTAAGGAGTGACAGGGTTGTTCTTTCACTTTGGAGAATTAGAACATGTTGGAGACCTCAGATCCCCCTTGAGTCAATACTGTTACACACACACAAAAAAAAAAAAAAAAACTTGTCATACTGTTTGCAATGGTATTAAAATCACTATGGAGGGAGCTGAATTGTAGCTCAGTGGTAAAGCGCTTGCCTAGCACATGTGAGGCATGGGTTCGATCCTTAGCACCACATAAAGATATTGTGTCCATCTACAACTAAAAAAAAAAAAAAATATTTAGAAAATCACTGTGTTGGGTTTCATCTCTCAGCCAACACTAAAGACATCCAGTCTAGCTGTTGCCTTACCTAAGGTGCTGGACTTTTCCTGGTTTACCTAAGGTGCTAGACCTTTCCTGGTTCTTGTTTTTGTTGGGTGCTGTGGTATGAAGGTTTGTTTGGCCTGCCATGTGTTCTTCCTTCCTAACATAATTCTGCCATATTATCCTACAATATCATATATCATGAGTGAGGAAGGCTGGCCCAGAGCCCCATGAGACATAAGAGAGCAGAGGAGTAGGTGCAGAGCAAGTAACGGACATGTGTCCCAGTTTCACTCCTGTGAGCTTTTGTCTTACAGTGAGTTTATTCAGCACCAGCAGATCAGTCTGGAGGTGGAAAATGTTTGCTTGTGAAACAGAGATAAACCTAACCCATCAGCAGCATTCATAATTAGCAGCCTCAAATGAGAAATAAAACTGGGCACATGCAGTCGCCATTTGCTTATCCCCATCTTGTTCCCCTTCCTTCCTAACCATGAAGGTTCAACTGTGTTTCTTAGTTACCAGTGTGTGAACTGTACTGATCCACTTGGCATAGGGAGAGCCTGGTTGGGGTCGGGGCAGGGGTGAGGGGGCGACACCTGTATTCTGAAGGGAAGGGAGAGCCTGGGATGCTGCAGGCAGGAGGGAGAGATTTGGGAGACAAGTGTGTGGACCCACGTGGCTGTGGCTGAACCAGCAGGACTGATCTCAGAGGATGCCACTACTGGCTGGGGAGGTGTTCGCTGGTAGGAGCACTGCTAGCTGAAGAGGTGACTGGACTTCAAGTGCAAGGATGAATAACAAGAGATGGGCCCAGAGAGCCACAGCTGGGGAGAGAGCAAACATAAATAGAGTCTGATTCCCAGGCCTTGTCATGTCTCTGGGCATCAGCATCCCTTACGAGTCCCTGCTCTCTGGTACCTTGCCAAGGAGATGACAGGAAGACTCTAGCTGCTGTGACTGGAAGTGAGAAGCAGCGCCCAGATCTGCCTCCTAGCTCCTATAGGAGGACAGGGTAGCCCTGCCAGGAGGCAGCCACAGCAGACAGAGGGTGGTCCTATCACTTTTAGTCAAAGGCAGTTTTCTTATGTGGCCCTGAAGGTTTTCTAGAAAAAAAATTCAGGTGAAAGTGAATTTGTGACCATTTAAATCATGTCCTGCCAGGTGGTCCTCTGATGTGTTCGTGTGGATTATCTCCACGTTGTCAAAACTCCCATGTATGAAGGCTTCAGGTGTGCCTAGGTGGCAGGTGGAGGAAGACCTGGGCGGGCAAATAATGGCACCACCCCCCTCCTCCTGCCCTGAGCGTGTTGGCTTTGGCTTGGGGTAGTTGGGCTTGCACAGAGATTAATGGAGTAACATGCCTTTGTTCACTTCTCAAGTATACAAATCAAATAAAGGGACATGTTTTTGCTGAAGGGGAACACTCTGGACTGAGAGTGACTTCCTCATGTTCTTTCCTGGTAGAGCAGGTCCTCCTATCAGACTCAATTCCTCATAAATTCCTTGTATTTGACATGGTCTTCTTTCTCTGTATTTTTCTAGGCTATTCAGCTTGACCCTGAAGAAGCTTGTCATGCTAAAAGAAATGGACAAAGATCTTAACTCAGTGGTCATTGCGGTGAAGCTGCAGGTGAGTTGGACAGTATATGCTCGAGGCCCAGGGAAGCCGGATGGCCATCTGCCCACTACTGGGGCTTCAGAAAGCCTCTGGGGGCCACATCTCTCTCTTCCTCAGCTAAGCACACAACCTTCTGAGTCTCAGTTCTGCCTCTTAGCATGGCACTTACCTCCTTTCCTTTTACTTTCTCACACAAGTGCCCTTCCTGCCTGCCAGGGCCCCTGAGAGAGGCCAGAGTGTTTTATGAACTGCTCAGTGATGACTAGTGTGGCTGTTGCCAGTTTCTGTCTTAGTCCTAGGACATCAGGGTCAGGAGGCACATTGGAGGTTTTCCATAGGGTGGAAGAAACTGGCAGTATAACATGTGCTGGGATATTTATCCTCTGGACAATAACATTTAACTCCTTGTACTTAATAACACTTAATTCAGTATTCTCAAGGAACTCAGATACTTCACCAGTGTTCATACTCTAAGTATTCCTGAATTCAGGAAAAGAAGAAGGAGGAATAGCTGCAGCGGTGTGGAGGAGCTTCCCTGGGCCAGCTAATAACCATGTGGCAGAGCTGGGACTGGAAACCAGAGAGTGCAGTTTGTTTCATTAAACTCCATTGCACAGACCTTCCTCCACAAAGCCTTTCTAATGATGACTCCCTGGAGCTTAGTGAGATTCCAAAGTGCCTCTGCAGTCATTAAGTAAGGACTGAATTCTTCAGCTTGAGGATGGTGTACTTACTGAATCTTATTCATTGAAAAATGATGAGCTAAATATGGCAACTCCCGACTAACCAACTATTAGCTGGTGCAACTGTTGGCAGCAATTTATTGTGCTAATACTGGCTCCATTAAAATACCCATCCGAGGTCCTCACAGTGTGGGAATCATACATTGAGCTCCTCAGGTCCTTTTGGTCCTGTTTTGGGGAAAACTTGAACTGTTTCCAGCATTCTTTGTGGATTCCTGCATGTCCCACCTTATATTCTGATTCCCTATTATACGTCCTTCCAAATCTGTGAAGCATTCCCAGACACTGTGTGTTGGAAAAAACAAATGTGAGAGAGAAATGATGTGAAGGGGCAGCTTTTAGCATCTTGTCCTCCTTTCCTGGTTTTGTCCCCATTTCTAAGTCACAGGCAGTGTTCCACTTTTCAGGAGTTGTTTCCTTTGCTGAAAGCTGTTGTTTTCCCTCCATACACTGTTGGTATGGTTTTCAGCATTCCGTGGTTGCTTTTGCCTTTTCTGCAGTTAAATCCTTTTGCCAAAAAAATTTACTTATTTTATTTCCCAATTAGATGTTTAATATTCTATAAATTACACTAAAAACTCTTCTTTTATTATTTTACTTCCAAGCAACTGAAAGTAACTACAGATATTATCATATACATTTATTTAGTCACTTGATTATTCATTCATTTAATAATTACTTACTGAGCATCTCTTTATGTGCCAAATATTGTTCCAAGCACTAAGAATATAGGAGTGGGAGCCTGGGGGCAGTGGGTAGGCTCCTCAAAGTCAGGCAAAAATCCCTGACTTTGAGGAGCCTAGGGCTAGGGATGAAGCTCAGGGGGAGGAGCACCCACCTCTCAGTAGTGCCCCAGGGAACCAAGCCTTTAACACTGGAGCCTTTGGGGGGCGGGGGACAGTCATCCAAACAATCATATCACCACATGCAAAATTAAGAGAAAGCCAGCTTCACTTAGGAATGAATGTCCCTTAGGAAGGTGTAAAAACTGCCAAGTTACTGTCACCCAACCTTGATGCACATCTGTGTGCTACTGTGATGAAACAGGCAGTGTGCAGGGTACACTTGCAGGCCACAGGGAAGCACAGTGACACATGCCTATCAACTCTGCTGCTTTTTCACAGGATACTATTTTCTACTTGAAAAAAGTCTCAAACTGGTTGTTGAGACTCAAGTAATTGGAAGGGATCTCAATAACCAGCAAGGTGGGTCTGTGGCTTCAAGGAGGCACCCAGGGATCATTGCCAACAATAAAATTTGAGCTTTCAAGTGAAATTCATAATTTTGGAAAAAACCTGCCTCTGTCACTGTAAATCTAACAGCTTCCAGATTCTTAAAGGCTTTGTGAGGAGAAAAGAGGAGGTGTTAATGATCTTGATTATATAAGGCACTTGTCTCTCACAAAGGATTTGCATAACTGAATGAATCAGCATTTTCCAAATGACCAATGCATGAGGCTGTGAAACCAAGCTGGATAAAGATTCATTCAAAGAACAGATCGATTGATTGGAATTTACTATTAACTTTTTATTTTAAAATAATTCTCACTGTACAAAAGAAATGCAGGGCAGGGTTGGGATTATAGCTCAGCAGTAGAGCACTTGCCTTGCACTTGTGAGGTACTGGGTTCCATCTCGGCACCACATAAAAAATAAATAAACAAAATAAATAAAGATATTGTGTCCATCTTTAAAAAGGGGGGTGGCTAGTACAAAAAGTTTCTGTACCACTCATCCGGTTGCTCCCAATATTTATCTTTCTCTGTCATAGTACATTTATCAAAACTAAGAAATTGTCATAGCTGGGCATGGTGGCGCAAGCCTGTAATCACAGGGGCTTGGGAGGCTGAGGCAGGAGGATCACAAGTTTGAAACCAGCCTCAGCAACTTAGCAAAGCCCTAAGCAACTCACTGAGATCCTGTCTCTAAATAAAATATGAAAAAGAGCTGGGGATATAGCTCAATGGTCAAGTGCCACTAGACTCAATCCCTGGTACCAAAAAAAAAAAAAAAAAAAAGAAAAGAAAACAAATAAAGAAACTATCATTAATATAGTACTATTAATTAAGTCACTGAGTTTATTCAGATTTCCTACTTTTTCCATTGATGTCCTTTTTTCATTAATTGATTGGATTTTGATATATAAATGCAAAAGTCTTATTGATATAGTTTACAATTCTACTTTGCAACTAACCTTTAAGAGGCTACCTCATGGGGCTAGGGCTGTAGCTCAGGGGTAGAGCACTTGCCTTGCATGTAGGAGTTACTGAGTTTGATCCTCAGCACCACATAAAAAAATAAATAGGGAGCTGTGGTTGTGGCTCAGTGGTAGAGCACTTACCTAGCATGTGTAATGCACTGGGTTCTATTCTCAGCACCATATTAAATAAATAAATAAGCAAAATAAAGGTATCGTGTCCATATATAAAATAAATAAAGATAAAGCAGAAAAATATTTTAAAATAAAAGAAATAAAGGGATTGAGTCCAACTACAACTAAAAAATGTTTTTAAAGATTTGCAGAAATGTAACTTCATATCCTCTCCTTCATACATTTCTACTGGGAATGTTAAGTAGTGCAACCAATTGGGAAAACAGTCTGGTAGTTCCTCAAAATATTACCATGTTACCTAGAATTCCACTTCCAGGTCATACCCAAGACATATGCCTATGTCCATAGCAGCACTATTCACAGTACTAAAAAGTGGAAACAACCTAAGTCCATCAACTGGTGAGTAGATAGGTAACATAGGGTCTCTTCATACAGTGGAATATTATTTAGCAATAAAAAGAATGAGATACATCCATTTGATTCAACAAATATGCGCCTTCAAAACATTATGCTAGCTGGGCTGGCTGCAGTGGCACACACCTGTAATCCCAGAAACCCGGAGGCTATCAGGAGGAACACAAGTTCAAAGCCAGTCTCAGCAACTTAGCAAGACCTTATTTCAAAATAAATAAATAAGGCTGGGGGTGTGGCTCAGTGGTAGAGAACTTGCCTAGCATGTATCAGGCCCTGAGTTTGAACCCCCTACACTACAAAAAAATGAAAATAAAATAAAAAAACATTATGCTAAGTGAATGAAGCCAGTTACAAATGACCACATATTATATGATTCTATTTATATGAAATGTCTAGAATGAGAAAGTACATATAGAATGTATGAAAAGCCCTACAACCAGAAAGTAGAAAAATGGCAGCACAGGGCAAGGGAGAGAGGTGGGTGGCTGGGGAATGCCTCTGTGAAGTGGTGAGAATGTTCTGATTCAGTGCTGATGGTTAATTATGTGCTTTAAATGGGTGAATTTTATGGTATTTGAATTATATCCAAATAAAAATGTAATTTAAAAGTCTGTGCCATCTCACAAAATTATTTTGGTTTTGGAAAATATATTTTTATTAAATACATGTTGGTAAATATGCAGTCTGTTCATTGTGTTATTTTTAATTTTTTAATATTTATTTTTTAGTTGTAGTTGGACACAATACCTTTATTTTATTTTATTTATTTTATGTGGTGCTAAGGATTGAACCCAGGGCCTCGTGCGTGCTAGGCAAGCGCTCTACCCCTGAGCCACAACCCCAAGCCCTCATTATGTTATTTTTAAATGAACTAATACATATTTTAAAATATCTGCTTTAATTCATACTATAGTAAATATTGACATGTAAACAAAGCTGTTTGGACCCTAAGTAATTTTTGAAGCATGTAAAAAGTTCCAGAGACCAGCTGGGCACAGTGGCTCATGCCTTAAGTCCAGTAGCTCGGAAGGCTGAGGCAGGAATATTACTAATTCAAAGCCAGCCTCAGTAAAATCAAGGCACTAGGCAACTTGTTGAGCCCCTGTCTCTAAATAAAATACAAAATAGGGCTGGGGATGTGGCTTAGTGGATGAGTGCCCTGAGTTCAATCCCTGGTACTCCCACCCCCCAAAAAAGAAATGTTTGCAGATGTGTATAGCACATGTTGGATGGTGAAAGTCCAGTAACAAGGGCTGCTGCTATTGGAAGGTGAAATGTCCTGTGAGTAAATAAATAATGTAAGATAAGGGGTGAGGAGTGCTGGATGGAGGAAATTAGCAAATTACACATGGTGGTCAGGGAGCTCCAATGGACAAGATGCACAGATTTAGAGGGAGAGAGCTGTGTGTATGCTTAGAAGAAGAACATTCCAGGTGCAGGGAAAGCCAGTGGAAAGCCCTGCACAGGTATGGCTTGCGTGTGTCAGGCTTGATTCAAATAAGTACAGCTAAAACTGGTGAAATGTTTGGAGTGAGAATGTTGTAGCCTTTAGAAGTTGTTTTTTGTGGCTTCAGGGGTCAAAAAGAATACTTCGCTCCAACGAGATCATCCTGCCAGCTAGTGGCCTGGTGGAGACAGAGCTCCAGTTAACCTTCTCTCTTCAGGTAAGAATCTTCTAGCTCTTTAGTCTAACATGCCACTGCCAGTCTAGTTCCCAAACAGTGCTCAAACCTGGAAACTGCTTTCCCCAACAGGAGCAGAGCAGTCCCTCAGTCTGCCACAGTGGTGTGCTCAGACAGGCTATGCTGCTGAGACGTGTGCTGCAGCTCAGGCTTCCTTCCCTTGCCTTAGATACGGCCATAGCCACCTACTGTGCCTTGCCACCCACTCACCCCTCTCCTTAGTGACCCATAGCACATAGCCCAGCAGTCTTCTGTTGCCCCTTGTGATCCACATCCTCCCCTTCCTCATCCCCCTGGCACATCTCTCACCGTAATCCCAGTAGCCCACATTGAAAAGCATGGAGAAAACACCTGACCAGATGGCAAGGGAAGAGGCAGTTCTGAAACTGTGTGGAGCCTAGAACTGTTGGGGAGCCAGGCACCAGGCAGAGCCAGCCCTCCAGCACTTCTTTCTCCCCTGACCACCCCCTGCACAGATGGTAGAAACCACACACATGAGGGCTGTGTCCTGTAGCGGGACTCCAACCCCCCGCACCCCCCAAGACACGGTGGCTTAGCAACTGTCTGGATTCTGTTTGTGCTCCTAGTACCCTCATTTCCTTAAGCGAGATGCCAACAAGCTGCAGATCATGTTGCAAAGGAGGAAGCGGTACAAGAACCGGACCATCTTGGGCTATAAGACCTTGGCTGTGGGACTCATCAACATGGCAGAGGTGAGCAGAGAGTAGTCTTAAACTGCTGGCCTGTAGGTCAGAGAGCCAGGACATGCGCAGGGCCCAGCTGCTCATGCCCAGCATGTGATTTCCCCAGTCTGCGGGCAGGTGTTCAATTTTACTTTGTAAGTTATTTTGTTGGAAATTCAGGGTATACCTCTTTTTATCACTTTCTTCTTCACAAGTTTTTTCTCTCTTTTGTTGTGGTGGTGGTGGTGGTGGTGGTTGGTGGTGATTGTGGCTGTTGTTGTTTGAGATGGGGTCTTACTAGGTTACCCAAGCTGGCCCCAAACTCCTGGGCTCAAGTGATCCTCCTGCCTCAGACTCCAAAGTAGCTGGGACTCCAGGCTTATTCCACCTTGTCCAGTTCTAACTTTAAAAAAATAAAGAATAATATGAAGAATTCTCCTGTGCCAAATTCACCCAGATTCTTAATTTGTTAGCTTATTACCACCATTGCCTTATTATCCTGTGTCCCTTTGTGTGTATCACTTTCTTTTCTGAACCATTTGAGAGTAAGTTGCAGGCGTGGCCACCCCATTGCACATTACCAGTGCACTAGGTTAATTTCCTAAGAACAAGATGCTCTCCTTCCCAAGCTCCGTGCCGCCATAACAGTCAGGACACTGACACTGTCTCACCCCAGCCCCCAGTCAGATGGTGCTGAATGTCTAAGTAACCTGAGATCTGATCTAGGAGTCCAGATTGTGTTTTGTCACTGTGTCTCTTTGCCCTCCTTCAGCATGTGGAGTCCCCCAGTATTCCTTGTCTTTCATGACCTCCTGGGTTTGAGAGTCCAGGTTCCTCAGTCAGGTTTATCTTACCATTGTCTCAAGATTAGGTTCTGTTTGTGCAGTTTTGACAGAATTACCTACCTAAGTAGGGTTGCTGCATGGTGTTGATTTGTGCCCTGACTGGTGGTAATAAATTTTATCACTTAGCAAAGATGGTATCTGCCAGGATTTTCCACTATAAAATTAATGAGTAAGTATTTTGTATTTATTAACAAAAAATATTCTATGTAGAGTTATTTTGAGGCTATGTAACTTATCTTTTTCACCAACTAGTTTGAGCATCTATTAATGATTCCTGCCTAAACTGGTTAGTACTTTGATGCCTGCTGAACTGTGAATATCTAATCCTACCCTTCCTCCTGTGTTACCAGTTAGCTTCTGTTATAAGATGGAGCATTCTCTTCTCCCCCTATTTACCAGTTGATTAACTTATTTGTACCAGTTATGCAGGTGGGTTCCTAAAAGGACATTTATTTGATGGGAATTAATATGCTACTACATACTTACTTATTTTGATATTCCATTTGTCTCAGATCTGGCCAGTGGGAACCCCTAAAAGCTGCCTTTCATGCCCTTTTTGATATGGCCCTTCATTTTTCACATACTTTTCTCTCTGGCACAAAATATTCCAAGCTCATCTTCTTCTTTCCCTAATCCAACCCCTGGAATGAACTCATCCTCTGAGAAGTCCTGGGTTTTTTGTAGTGGAGAATGTTATTTAAAAACCAAGATGTGCTGGCTTCCATGCATGGGCCTTGTTGCTCCCGCTGCCTCTGCACACGTGCATGCACATGTGTGTGTACACGTGTGCTCGAAGACACTCCTGCACCATGTCCCTTCCACATCTGGCCTCTCACCATGAGCACAATGGTAGCTTCGGTTCCAGCACAGCCGTGGGTTTTTCCAGCTATCCCCTTCCACATTTCTAATTCCCTTCTCCAACAGGGAGAAGGAGGCTCCCATTTTTTTTTTTTCAGCATTTTGCTGCTTGTGCAATTCTCCTGTGTGCCAGGTGTATCCCCTCAGCCCTAACAAAATCTAAGGAGAAAGGAGCTGCAAGTCAGGTTTTTCTTTGTTGTTGTTGTTACCAGGGGTTGAACCACTTAGGGATACTTAATTACTGAGCCACATCCCCAGGCCCCCCCTTTTTTTTTAAACATTTTATTTAGAGACAGAGTTTCGCTGAGTTGCTTAGGCTGAGTTGCTTAAGCTAGCTTTGAACTCAAGATCCTCTTGCCTCAGCCTCATGAACCATTGCTGCACATTAGTTTTAAAAATTATTTTGGTACTTTAATAAATTAAATAGGGAAAAGTTTGTGTCCTAGTAGAATATGTGAGATAGTCCTAACCCATCTTTCTGTCCTCTTCAGGTTTTATAACAAAGTGAGAGATTTGAGGGTCAGTGGATTAATGCCAACACCCCATTTTCCCCACTTTGTCAAATCCTGCCATTTCCCTGTTCTCTGACCCTTATTCCTCATTGCCAGAGTCAGATGACCACCACCTGTAGGATGAGCCCCCACCAGCCTTGAGAACTAGTTTGTCTGTGAAGTACTTAAGCTAACATGCAGTCCCTAAGGATTAACAACCATTTTCAGTCTCAGGCTTGGATTACCAGCTATAAGTACATGGCCCTGACCAGTGGCTGGCACTTCTGGAGATAGCTGTTTGGTTTGGGTGTTTTGTTTTGTTTGAGATGGGACCTCACTACATTACCTAGGCTAGCCTCAAATTCCTGAGCTCAAGACCTTCTTCCTTAGCC
Organism: Urocitellus parryii; assembly: GCF_045843805.1. Taxonomy (NCBI): domain Eukaryota; kingdom Metazoa; phylum Chordata; class Mammalia; order Rodentia; family Sciuridae; genus Urocitellus; species Urocitellus parryii. The sequence continues at coordinate 7,039,450 of NC_135534.1, read as the reverse complement.
TCCCATGTAGCTGGGGCAATAGGCATGCGCTACTTTGCCCGGCTTGGCAATAGTTTTAAAGTAAAAGCTTGAAGGCAGTAGGAGTACAGTAGGTGTTGACTTAGAAATGAGAAGGAAAATGTGTCAGCAGAATGCCCTTGTCACTGGCTTGCTCGCTCATTTGTATTAATAAAAATAACAGCCCTGTGACCTGCATGAAGGAGCTTCCACTGCCACTCTGCTCGCAGGTGATGCAGCACCCTCACGAAGGCGCTCTGGTGCTGGGCCTGCACAGCAATGTGAAGGACGTCTCAGTGCCAGTGGCAGAAATAAAGATCTATTCACTGTCCAGCCAGCCCATTGACCATGAAGGAATCAAGTCCAAGCTGTCTGGTGAGATATATGCAGTGTCTGGGGACGCATGGGAAACAAGGGTGCCTGTCCCCTGATCTCTGTCCTGGGAAAGCTTAGCAAGGCCTTCCTGAGATGTGTCCAGGCAAGAGAAGCTTGGAGATCCCTGGAAATAGTGTGGCCATGGCCATGGGCCTCCCCTCCTCTTCTCTGCAGCCCATGTGTGCTGCCTTCTGATCATCAAAGTCTCTTAGGCAGATGTTCCAGGGCAAGTCTGTCTCACTCATGTGTCTGTTCCAGATCGTTCTCCTGATATTGACAACTATTCTGAGGAAGAGGAGGAAAGCTTCTCATCAGAGCAGGAAGGCAGTGATGATCCCTTGCATGGGCAGGTAGCTTCCCACGGCCTTTTCTATGAAGTGCCCGAGAAGCTTCCGGGATTTCGTGGCCTCATTCCATCCCCTGTCCACTTAGGACCTGTTCTATGAAGATGAAGATCTACGGAAAGTAAAGAAGACCCGAAGGAAACTGACTTCAACCTCAGCCATCACGAGGGTGAGCCACCCAGGTCGTGCAGCCAAGGCTCTCATCTTGGGTGGGAGGGGAGTGGTACATTTAGATCTAGTGGGGCTTTTGAAAATCTGTCAGCTCATAGCTATCTCATCAAGATTTCCATTCAGCCCCAAGTCCCTACCCCACTGCCCACTAAGAAGCAGCATGGTAGGAAGCCACTTTGGCAGACAGGGCAGTGCGAGCTTCAGGTTCTGCAGTCTAGAAGAAAGGCGGAGTACACTTCTTTCAGAGTTGGAAAACAGGTGCTTGGGGGAGTGGGGAGCGGGCAAAATACTCAGACCCCTCACCTCCCCTCTCCAGGCAGGTGCTACAGAGAGAAGACCAGCTATCTCTAGGGAGTGCAGCTAGGTTGTCCTTTACTGAACTTACCCAGAAATAATAGACAACTGCCTGCAAACTCCAGAGCTGGGTTCATTAAGGTTTGATTACATTAGAAATAGATATAAATATATAGTTCTGCTTCATGGATCCATAACCTTGGAAAACAAATGCCTTTGGATTATGTTTCCTGCAGAAGGTTTCCTCAAGAGTCCCTAATTTTTGTAAAATTCAAGTCCTAGACAGAGAAGCTAAGATCCAAAATTTCCAGGGACCTCTGATTGATCCTGAAGGCCCTGTGCCAGCATCAGGAGTCAGGAGTACCAGGGGGTTTTAGGAGAGAAATTCCCAGTTTCATTTCCCCCAAAGGCATTCTGATTCTCTTGAGTGCAGAGCCAGCCTAGGGACTGACACCCTGAGAGTGAGGGGCCCTTTCCCTTTGGAGTAGAGCATAGGTTAGCCCTTCCAGAGGTGTATCCAAGCCTGGCAACCCACTGTGAAACAAGGCCATCACCTCTGCAGGCCTGCAGCCTCAGGAGCCCCGGGGCCTGTGTTTCCATACAAACCCTCAACACAGTGACCTTGATTTCCCCTCCACATCAATGACTGGGGAACTGGAGAACTGCTCCCTTATCCCATTGTACTTAAGTACCTCAGGCACCCAGAGCCCCAACCCAGCCCCTCCCTCCATAGCACTCTGAGAAGACGGAGTGGCTGAATCTCCTTAGGCTGGGCTTTTCTCTTTCCTATTCGGTAGCCACCAGGAGGCCCACAAAGGGTGCCCCTGGGCTTTCTGAGTCATCTCTTCCTATGTTTCCTGCCATAGTGTCCCCCGGTGTACAACCAGAGATCAGTTTCCCTGTCAACATCCTCCCCCAGGGATGGCTCTGGATGTGGCAGGCACTCTCCAGTTGTGTTTCTGGACTCTCAGCGATTGCCCTTGGCTTGCTTTCCTCAATGTACCTTCTCTCTCCACCAAGAGCACATTCCAGATGTTAATCTGTATACTGTGCTGATAGTCAAGCTTCTCCTGTCATTGTGAACTCAAGGGCACAGGCCCTTTCTGCCCTCTTTGAAGGCCTTTCAGTTTTATTTGCAAATCAGTTGCGTCCATCCCCAGTTTGAGTCTCATTCAGGCAAGAAATACTTATGTCCACAAACTAAGTCTGGATCTCCAAGCAGGGGACAGAGATCAGTGAGGCTGTTCAGTGCTGTCAGAGAGCTCCAATGTCTGCTCACACTCATCTCTGCAAGTAGCTACAACACAGCAGGATGGTACTGTGAGGCTGAACTCACATAAGAGACAGTCGTGACACTAAGGGGAAGGCAACCACATCTGATAGTGTCTCAGATGAGATGCCAAGAGATGGGCACATACACCATCACCAGGTGGATTTGGGGACTACTTGTGTTCAAGGCAGAAGACTCTGTGCACAGAGGCAGTATGGGGCTGAACGGTATTCTCCAGGCATCAGCAGCAAGTTGCCACTGGGCCAGGGATGAGGAGTGGGTGAGGCTAGAGACAGGCAAGACTGCCCTTGGACACTGACAGACCTGACTCCTAGGCCTTGTTCCAGAGAACAGGCCAGCCAGAGTTGGGTAGCATGATCAGATTTGCCTCTGGAAGGACGAAGGCCGATACAGTGGCCCTAGGGAAATGCTAGGAAAGGCTTGGGTGAAGGCAGTGGTGTCACAGGTGCTGACCAGACAGCCAGAGTGGGCCAGCGTGGGCTTGGAGGGCACTCCAGGTTTGGACTCAATGACTGGCAGGTTGGGATGTTACTGACTGGGGTTGCACATGCAAGAAGAGGACAAATGTCATTCTAGGGACTGAGTATATGACAGGACTCTCACCAGAGCAAGGGATGAGCTGGCGCTGCACACCTGGGAGTTGTCAGGATGCCGTGGAAACCTGGGAACAGACAGAACCTCCTCTCAAAGCTGCGCATAGGGCTCTAGGACCTGTGCTATGATTGGCTGTGCTTGGGCCTGTCTTCCCTGGGAGGATTCAGTGCTGAGGCCAGGAGACGTCTCTTCCTGTCCTCTCGCCATTCCATGCAAGGATGGGCTCTGTTGCCTTGGACTGACCACCAGTGAATGTCATTTGAAAATTACTGTGCAATTTGTCTCCACAGCAACCTAACATCAAACAGAAGTTTGTGGCCCTCCTAAAGCGGTTCAAAGTTTCCGATGAGGTATGGCCCCTTGCCCCTGAGGTTGATGGTGAGTAGAATTCCTGGAGCTCCCCACCTTGTTCCTGCGTAGCACTGGGAGTCTGCCTCCTGGCATGCCTAGTAAAGCACTGAGGGAGAGGGAGGCTAAGCAAGACATTCCACTCCTGGAAAGAGGGAGGAGCTTCACACCTCATGTGCAGCTTCGCAGTGTCTGGAGACAGCACAGTGGTGTCCAGCCACTAATTAATACAGGGCATCTGGCTTGGGATGTCAGCAACAAATCTAGCTGCTGCTGTTGATTTTTTCTCATCCCCTAATGGAAACGTCAGTGAGCACCAGCCTGCAAGATCAAAAGTCCTTGATGGTTAGCTCTTGAGCCACCAGGAGTGGACCACTGATAGAAAAGCCATCTCTTCTGGGTTACAGATGTTCTAGGGCTCTGCATTTGAGCCAAAGCTCAAGTGAGGCCAGAGCTCCTCCATAGCTGCTTTCTAACACCTTTCCTCCCTCAGCCATAATGCCCCCAGCACCCACCTTCACTCTTCCCGTCCAGAGGATCTTAGTTCTTCGTCCTTTCTGAACCTCCAAGTCCCAGGCAGAGATTCATTTTTTGCCTCGGTGGACTGAAAAGGGGATAATGGTGAAAGTTGTTCTGAGAGTAGGTCTTTGTCCTTCTGTGGACCACAGAGGAAGGCAGAACTAGTCGCCCACATGAACCTGGCTTCTGGGTTTTCTTGGCCCGTTTCTTGGGAGAGGCATATTAGCACTCAGTTTTCCTCCTGGTGCAGGGTCCTGTTATTGATGACAGGGAGACCTGAGAGGGGAAGGTGGCCTTACTACATCCCTGCTCTCAGGGTTGGACCACAAGAGGACATCAGGACTATTCTACCAAGTGTGACTCTGTGGCATGTCCCTTTAGAGGGCATATTACGCAGACCAGATGACATGTGGCCCAGAAAAAAGGAATTGCTACCATAATTGTTAACAGGAAGAACCCCTCAAAGATCCTTTTTCTACACACAGGTGGGCTTTGGGCTGGAGCATGTGTCCCGGGAGCAGATTCGGGAGGTGGAGGAGGACTTGGATGAGCTGTATGACAGCCTGGAAATGTACAACCCCAGCGACAGCGGCCCTGAGATGGAGGAGACGGAGAGCATCCTCAGCACCCCAAAGCCAAAGCTCAAGTGAGGCCAGATCTCCTCCATAGCTGCTTCCTGACACCTTTCCTCCCTCAGCCATAATGCCCCCTGCATTCACCCTCACTGTTCCCATCCAGGGGATCTTAGTTGTTCATCCTTTCTGAACCTCCAAATCCCAGGCAGAGATCACTTTTTGCCTCTAATTGAAAAAATTCTGATTGGATTCTTAGGAAGTCCCTCCACCCAGGTGCCATTCTCCGCCCCCACAGCATCCTTCCTCATTGGGTGGGCTTCCTAGAAGCCCAGGCTGTTGATCTGCCTTGAGCACTGGCTCTGCTTGGCTCTGGTGAGCTGCTGTTCTGAGCCACGATGGCTACTGACCCCGGCTGTGCTTCTTCGCTGCAGGCCCTTCTTTGAGGGGATGTCGCAGTCCAGCTCACAGACGGAGATTGGCAGCCTCAACAGCAAGGGTAGCCTCGGAAAAGACACCACCAGCCCTGTGAGCAGACCAATGGCAATGAGGGGTGGGGAGAGGGACCTGGCGTGTTGGCTTCACACTCTGGCCCTCTGCTTCTCTGAGCATGGCTCCTCTGAGACCACAGGAAAGTGGCTTTAGTTTTCCTCTTGTCAGCCTTGGCTGGGAGCATAGCACTCTGATGGCATTGCTGTCTCTGATCAGATGTTCTTTTTGATCTGTTTCTGCTGTGACATGGAGCCTTCCCTCCTGTCTCCAGAACTCTCCCTCCATGTCCTTTATGCAGTGTTTGAGAGCATGTGGCATTTGGCCAAAGGGAAGTGATTGTGCCTTCCAGGTAGGGGAAAACCAGTTTCGAGGGGCACATGGTCTGTCCAGAATATAGTACCTCGACTCTGCTGGGTGGAGAACTTAGAGAAGCAGTGCCCTGAAGGATGTAGAATGTAGTAAGAGGACAGAGCCACCCTGCTGTGGTGTCCAGTGCCCAGCAGCAGGTCACGCAGGATCCCAGGGTAACACTGCCACCTCAGGCCTGGAGAAGCTGCTCTGCCCTGGGTTCACACCTAAAGGCTTGCAGAGCAGAGCTGTGTTTGCTGTGTCAGAGCTGTCTTTTCTGTAGACGCCGAGAGGAGCCAAATCCGCCAGTTGTTGCTGCTTTGGCAGAAGATGAGGGATATGGTCCCCCGTCCACAGAGGGAATACACAGCTCAACCTGCAAGTAGTAGGTGTTAACCATGAGGAGATGATCCAAAGCTGCCAGGCACACCATCTCCTGAAAGCATAGTCTGGTAGGGCTGTGTCCTCCTGCATGCACAAACCACCAGTGTCTCCTGGGGCTTCCGTGGCTGCTGTTCTGCCTGCGGTCACCAGGTGGCACCATCTCCTAGCTTATTCCTCTTCCCAGTTAAGGCGCAGCCTGACCGATCAAGAATGGCCTGGCAGTGTGTTAGGAGACAGAGGAAGGAAAACTGGGGTCCACACCAAGAATCCTCCCACCGACAAGCCTCAGGCCTGCCTGGCCACCAGTGACCCAGTGCCTCCCCAGCTCTGGTCCATGGTGATCTGGGCCTGAGGGTCCTCACTTACTGTAGTGCTAGCATTTAGGATGTGGATCAGAGTTCCTTTTCCTCATAGGGGGCTGCTGAATGGCCCTGCTGAATTGTCACTGTCCCTGTGGACAGACCATTGGCCACAAGAGCCAGATTCCATCTTAAACAGAAGTTGTAGTTCTTCTAGAAAGAAGCCCAGGGCCTGCTGAGGGAAGGCTGCTACCCCGTGCTCTGGAATGTGGGACAAGTGCTGGCCAAGCTGATGCCATGGGGCACTGATCACAGCACTGGCATGCTCTGTGGGTGCTAGTGCTCCCTGTCACTTGGTCATTAAGAAGAACTAATTTATAACAAAAGAATTGTTTCTGGATTGATAGAATTTTACTATAGGTTCTGCTTTAGTCTCACTTACATAGTTTACAACATTTTGAGGAAAAAATTACTTTGACAGTCTAAGCCTCAGGTGTCTTATTTGTAGTGTAAGGGTATAGGCACAGGAGCCCATTGCCTCAGAAGGCAATGGAATATCATTCTCTACAATGTGACGGCCTGTGAAGGCAAAGAATGCATTTGTGCAGGGCAGAATTTCTAAGTATGAATCGTGACTCCACTGACTATAATCTTGGTCAGATTCCCAAGCCTCCATTTTCTCATCTACAAAGTACTTGTCAAGAAACATGCTTCACCAGGCCCCGTGGAGACACAGTGAGATCATGCAGGTCAGACCTCCAGCAGGAGCTGCTTACTGATTGCTTGCTGGGGACCTACCTGCAGCAAGTGTCAGCTGCTGTTGCTTTTATTATCATAATTCCTTAAAGCCATTTCAGTTTTGGACTCCTAAAATTGATAGAATTTAGATGTCTTTTATACAAGTCCTTCAGATTCTGGTTCTTTGGCTAGACCTCAGACTTGCTTTGCTGCTCCTCTGCTGAGAGTTCTATTTTGAAGAGCCCCATATGTCTTGATGTGGGTGTGGAACTGTGGAATCTTCTGGTAAGAAGGCACTTTGGGAACAGCAGAACAAGCCTGTGCTCTTATATGGAGAACTTCCTGGTGGATTAGGAGTAACATACAGTTGTGCGTGTCTAGGGACTATCTGGGTAGCTGCTGCCTCACATTGGTGGCTTCTTGTCCCTACTGCTGAGCATTGTCACTGTTATATTTTTGCTTCTTTGTTTTTTGGTGGGGTTTTTTGTTTGTTTGTTTTGTTTTGAGGTGCAGGAATCAAACGCAAGACCTTATGTATACTAAGCAAGTTCTCTACCACTGAGCTACATTTCGGCCCCATATGTTCATTTTTTTAAATTCACCTTTTGTTTTATTTTGTTTTGTTTCCCAGCTTCTCAGAAGATTTGGTCTATCACTAGAACCAGAAGAAATTCCTGATACAAATTATTGCAGTTGTTGAGTTTTCTGAAAGCTCCAGCACACAGTAGCAACATAATTTGGCTCTTTATGCTGATAACAATAGGCCCAGACAGTGCTTCAGGAAGTTGACCCAAGACACTGCCTGCTGCTAGGAGCTGCTATTTCCATAGCACTGTCAGTAATGGTGTTAGAGACTAGAGTTTTATCCCCCGCACCACACACACTTCCTCAACAGCCACCATTACCTGTGGGCACATGCTACAGACTGGGAGCCCTCTCCAGTGCCAGTTAGGCAGACACAGCTGGAGCACTGCTGGGCTGGAACAGAAGTTTGGAGAAATTAGGAGCTAATTCCAATTTTTATTGACACTTATGCCTTAATAAAGCTAGTTGGGGGTTCTTGCCCTGTGATCACCCTCACTTGAGTGCAGACTTTCCCTTTATAATAGATCTCTCACCCTGATAACCTTAAAAAAGACAACAACAGAAAGCTAATGTGGGGGACTGGGGTTGTGGCTTAGAGGTAGAGCACTCACCTAATATGCATGAGGCACTGGGTTCAATCCTCAGCACCACATAAAAATAAAATAAAGGTGTTATGTCCACCTATAACTAAAAAAAAAAATTAAAAAAATACAATAACATTAAACAAAAAAGCTAATGGGGGTTACATCTCAATAAATGTTGCCCCCTTTGCCATGGAAACATAGTAAGAAAACAACAAGGTTACTTTAAAACCCCCAGTGGAGCTGCATTCCCTCTCTGGTCTATGCTGATCTGAAAGTGAATGAGAACCATCATCAGCAGTGCTGTTATGGGATTCTAAACTCTGTTAGCAATGGCTAGTCACGTAGTTAATGTGTAGATAAACTACCTGCATGGCTGTTCTGCATGGCTGTGAGCTGTTACCCAAGCTACTCCACCTTCAGCACTGAGGTCATGGGGTCTAGCAAGTGAGCATGGGATTCTCCTTGCAGATGGCTCTGAACAGCAGTTCTCCACTAGGTGACCTTGCCTGCCAGGGGACATTTGGCAGTGACTGGAGATATTTTGGGTTGTCCCCAGTTGGGGGCTGCTACTGACATCTGTGAACAGAAGCCAAGAATGCTTCTAAACATCCTGTGATGCCCTGGACAGCTGGTCCACCAAGACTGTCAGCAGAGCTGAAGTGGAGAAACCCAGGTTTAGAGTGTGACACAGGAAGCCTGCTCTTGTGGTCTTTGGTCATTAGCTGATCTGGTGACCCCCTGAATGTGTTAGCCTGATGTTCCCAATTTTATGACATTTACTCAGAGAAAGGACTTTGAGTAATTGAGAGGAAGCAGAATAGCCTTTATATTTTCTTCCTCCTTTGGTTCCTTAGAAGAAACAAAGAAATTCACTGAGGCCAGTGCCTGACCAACATCCAAGACCCATAGCACATGCTGCTCCTGGCTGTGGTGTTGCTGTTTGAATAGCTAGAAGCCATATTACCTAATACTAAATATTTGGTTATTTATCTTTATCTGCAAAATAAACCTTCATTATTTATGAGCCACCATGTGGCTTCACATTAGGCATCTTTTTGCTTAACATATATTCTGTTAAGAGAGTTTTCTGGGTGTTTCTACCAATCAAAAAGCATTGGGCACCAGTTGCAGTGGCCACTCCTGTAATCCCAGCCACTTGGGAGACTAAGGCTGGAGGATCAAAAGTTCAAGGCCAACCTCAGCAATTTAGCTAGATCCTGTCTCAAAATTTTAAAAAATAATGGAGCTGGGGTTGTGGCTTAGTGGTAGAACACTTGCCTAGCATGTTTGAGGCACTGGGTTTGATCTCCAGCACCACATAAAAATAAAAATAAATAAATAAAGTATTGTGTCCATCCACAACTAAAAAACATCTTAAAAAAATTTTTTTAAATAAAAAGAACTGGTAATGTAGCTTAGTGGAAGAGCACCCTGGGTTCAGCCCCCAGTGTCCAGGGAGGGAAAGCATTTGGCTACCATGAGTATCTTCAGTCTAAAAATCATAGACCCATGGGGCTGGGGTTGTGGCTCAATGTTAGGGTGCTCACCTAGCATGCATGAGGCACTGGGTTTAATCCTCAGCACCACATATAAATAAATAAAGTCCATTGACAACTAAAAAAAAATATTTAAAAAAATAAAATAAAGATATTGTGTCCACCTAAAACTAAAAAATAAATATATATTTTTTTAAATCACAGACCCAAACTATAAGATTCTCCCTTCTCTGTTATGCAGAGGAAGCCTCCATATTTCCCTTTAGGGCAAAAGTGTCCACTGAATTCAGGGTCAGAGACTGTATGGATCCAATTACAAAGTCATCTAACTTTGAGCCTCTCTTCCCTAGTGACATCTTGTGGGAGTCAGAATTTCTGAGTCCCACATCTCTGTGTCGTTCACTTAATGATTAATAAAATAACTGACCTCTCTGAAATTTTTCACAAAAATACAGCCCTCATAAGAGCCCTAAAGATGTTCTGAGGTTGAATACACTAAGAGTATTTTAAGCATCTAGGGACCTAGTAAAACATGTTAAGAGTTATAATCCTTTAGATCAAGGATAACCAATTATTATAAACTTTGCAGATGGAATTGGCTGCTCTAGAAAAAGTCAAATCTACTTGGATTAAAAACCAAGATGACAGCTTGACCGAAACAGACACTCTGGTACGTATGATTCCGTTTCCTCTTCTAGCCATTTTGAATATCCTCCGCACCTTTGGAAATAAAGGCAGAAAGATTCTTGTGGGCTGGTGCACATCTGTGTTCTTTTCCTCTTGAAGTCCTTACGCGTGGGGTAGAGCTGACCCTAAGATCAGCTCATTGCCCACATTAACAAACCAGAAATGTCCCCATTCTGCCCTTTAATCAGAGCTCATCTTAGGGTTGAATAGTTTGGATAATTTCTGTCATTTACTTCCAAAAGATGATGACCAGTGTCTTCCCTTGAAAAGCTGTCCTTTTCCCCTTTCATTGGGGAGTTTAAATCAGGAAGTAACCTGACTAGAATTTCATCTGAAAAGATCACTTGTAGTAGTCACATGGCCAAGCAGTGAGCATTAAATCTCTTGAGTGGCTACTGATCACTCCTGCTCCAGGAGTGGGGCTGCCCAGGGTGCAAGCCAAAGCCTAGTGAGGCAGAGTGGAGTCAGCTGGGGTGGCCCCCAAGTGAGCCTTGAATTGCACATGCATTCACCATGCACCTCTGGTGCTAAGCACAGAGGATGCAAAGATGCCTGAACCATGGTCTCTGCCACCAAGTCCCCCTTTGCAGGGGTAGCCACCTGTGCACACCTGGGACAAGACTGTTGGAGGCCCAGGGAAGTGCAGGGGGATGCACTCTGGAGAGGGGTCATCTGAGCTGGCCTTGCAAGACACCCTGCAGTTCATCTAGTGGGATGGGAGGCTGGACACTAGGTGGGAAGGAGAATGCCATCTGATGTGCTGTATCTGAGCCTCAAATCGAGACCTTCTGGTGGTTGAATGGAGTCCATGGAAGTTATTTTAGACTTTTGTTTTGTTTAATTTTTTTTTTTTTGGTTGTAGTTAGACATAATACCTTTATTTTATTTATTTATTTTTATGTGGTGCTGAGGATCAACCCCAGGGCCTCACAACACGTGCTAGATGAGCACTCTACTAATGAGCCACAACCCCAGCCCCTAGACTTATGTTTAATATAGTAAATAATACTACATTGAGCATCTCATGCACGATGGAGCATTAGGCTTGATTCAAGATTTAAAATGTACTGTATTAACCTGTCCTTGTTCGTTCACCAGCTTCCACTCTTGCCCATTGTGGTCCACACTACATGCGACTACTACAAGTGATCTTTTCAGATGAAATTCTAGTCAGGTTACTTCTTGATTTAAACTCCCCAATGAATGATTATATCTCAAATGGAATTTTAACTTAGCATTGAGAGGAAAAAAGCCAAATGTCAGAAGCATGCCATAGGATTTCATTTCTGTGGAATTCATAAAGAGGCAGAACTAACCTATGATGGCAGAAGTCAGGGTACTGGATGGGAATGGGAACAGGCATTTGGGACCTTTCAAGTGTACTGGAATGTTCTGTCTTGGTCTAGTTAATGGCCTCTGATGCTATCCTTGCATAAAAATCAAAGTTTATGCTAGGGAGCAGAACACTTATCTAGTATGGGCCAAGCCCTAGGATCTGATCCCCACCACTGCTAAATAAATAGATTATAAATAGACTTTATACTTCACATCTAAACATTTTACTCCATGGAAGTTATTCCTTAGTAGACATTTTTAAAACATAAAGGATGGCAAATGCAGGGAGGTAAGCAGGCACACGGCTCACGTGTGGAAAGCAGTCTTTCAAAAGGCTAGGGCATCAGGGAAGTTGTCATCCTGGGGGCTTATGGGAGATTGACTTGATACCTCGAAGGCCCACTGGAACAGTGCAGAGCTGTTTGAGCTGTTTGCAGTGTCCCAATAGAAACACCTTGATCTTAGGAGAACACTCTGGAGTGAGCAGACAGGATGGGTTCTAAGGGGAGGAGGTAAGACTCTTGAAGATTGTCAAAATGATCCAGGAAAGACAGAAGCCTAGACTCAGGGTGGGAGGAGGTCGCTGGGTGGAGAAGGAAGTGACTGACTGCCGGGCAGATGCAGGTTGGCTTTGACCAATGTAAGGAGGCTGCAGACAGACATCACAAGGTCCCTAAGCCACAGGTCCTGCCCTGACAAGGTGTGAGATCCTGCCTCCCCATCTGGGAGCAGGAGTCCCCAACCCCTCTGAGGAAGGCCCATCGTTGGCACCCGTTCATGTGCTAAACATCTTTGTAGTCATAGAGGGCAGAATTGGGAGGGAGCAGATGAAACCCAGCATTGTGGGAGGATGAAGTTAAATTGAACAGTAGTAGCTTCTCCATTGGTGAAGGAATAGTTTTAGAGCCATGCTTCCAGGAAGAGAGTGATTGGGTGGCTCTGGTGGTGGTAATGGGCCCTGCAGGCTCTACGGAACTCCTTAGTGGTCAAGTGAGAAGTAACCTTCTTTTTTTTTTTAAATATTTTTATTTTTTAGTTCTTGGCGGACACACATCTTTGTTGGTATGTGGTGCTGAGGATCGAACCCGGGCCGCACGCATGCCAGGCAAGCGCGCTACCGCTTGAGCCACATCCCCAGCCCCAGAAGTAACCTTCTTTGTTCCCTTCCTCCATGGCAGGAAATCACCGACCAGGACATGTTTGGAGATACTGGCACAAGTCTGGTTGTGCCAGAGAAAGTCAAAACTCCTATGAAGTCCAGCAAAACAGAACTGCAAGGCTCTGCCTCCCCCAGGTACACCAAATTGGAGGGAAGCAGATGACACAGACCCTCAACCAAACTTGGCACAGACTCGGGGACCTAGGGAGGGTGAGAGCTGGTGCAGCTTTGGGGTTGGAAGGGCTACTTGACCCCTCCCCTCCCCTCCCATCTCATCCCCTTTCCCTCAGCAAAGTAGAAGGGACACACACACCTCGGCAGAAGAGGAGCACACCCCTGAAGGAGCGGCAGCTCTCCAAGCCCCTGAGTGAGAGGACCAACAGCTCTGACAGCGAGCGCTCGCCTGACCTGGGCCACAGCACACAGGTATTGTAGTCCCCCAGCAAGACCAGGCCCTCCGAGGTTGCCTGGATGTTAATCTCCTCCTTCGACAGCTAGATGGTGAGGAAAGAACACTTGAAATGCCGTGAGTAGAAGACTGTAATGAAAGACCTAAGTGAGAGGAAGCAGACATGTTTGTCATCCACTAGTGGGAGAGAGTTGGGATTTGTGCTGATATGTGGGGAGCAGCCATCAGCTGCTCAGCGTGTGCCACCTGAAGCAGCACACAGGTCTTGCAGCAATTCTGTAGCCTAAAAACTCATATTGAGGTGGGGGCTGGGGTTGTGGCTCTGCTGGAGAGTGCTTGCCTAGCACGTGCGAGGCCCTGGGTTTGATCCTGAGCACCACATAAAAATAAATGAACAAAATAAAGGTATTGTGTAAACTAAAAAATATATATATATATATTAAAAAAAAAACTTACATGGGCCAGAATGTTGCACTTTATCAGTGGCTATGTGAAGGTCCAAGGTGCCAAGGTTAGACATCAACTTCTTAAGGCAGACTTGCAATTTATCAGAATCTGCATGAGCAAGTAAAATGTCATCCATATAATGTATGACCAGACAAAGCTGTGTAAGAGGCCTGATCGAATGAGAGACAAAGAGCTGGCATATTGGAGGGCTATTCTTCATCCCTTGGAGGAGGACTATCCAGTGATATCTCTGGGTGGGTGTCATGGTGTTAGGTTCCCACAGCGTAAAGGCAAAAAAGGGTCTGTCCTGATGTGCTGTAGGTATAGAAAAGAAGCAATTCTTGAGGTCTATAGCAACAATAAAATAGATGCTCGGGATGCTGGCGGGATGAGGAATACCTGAATGAAATGAACCTATCTTTTTCATATATTTATTGGTCTTAAATCTTTTTTTAAAATTTATAGTTATAGGTGGACACAATATCTTTATTTTATTTTTTTATGTGGTGCTGAGGATCGAACCCAGTGCCTCATGCATGCTAGGTGAGTACTCTACCTCTTGAGCCACAACCCCAGCCCCTTAAATCTTGAAGTAACCTATGTTTCCCATTTTTCTTGGGGATTACAAAAATAGGTGTCTTGTGAAGGCTGGTGGAGGGTTCATTGTGCCCAAGATCTAATTGCTCCTGAACTAGTTGCTTAAGAATTGTTAATTTGGGTGGGGCTGGGGTTGTGGCTCAGTGGTAGAGTGCTCCCCTCACATGTGCGAGACCCTGGGTTCGATCCTCAGCACCACATAGAAATGAATGAGTGAAGTAAAGGTATTGTATCCAACTAAAAATAAATAAATATTTAAAAAAGAATTGTTAATTTGGGTTCTAGGATAGGCCACTGTTCCACCCAGATGTGATCTGTGGTGTCCCATTCCAAGGGGATGGGCTCTGGCTTAGTGGTCAGCGGAACAGTGGCCCTTAGAATTGGGGAGGCACCGGTCTCCCCGACAGTCCTATTTTGTCATGTATCATTATCTCATCACACAGAGCTTTATCATCAGTAGTTATAACACACAGGGAAGCAGGGCAGCGACCCCACTCTCAGCCACCATCTGGAGCAAAGCCTAAAGCTCTGGATTCTCGCCCTGCTTCTGTCCTCTCCTACCTGTGGGATCTTCAGTCACTGACTTTTCTGTACCTCAGCTTCCTCATGCAAGGGGCCATGCAAGCCTGAGGAGAAATGAGAAGAAACCAGACCTCGGGGCATGTGTCCTCTCTGAAGCAGTGGCTTCAGAGCTGGGGGCTGGCATACCTCACAATCTCGCTGTTGTGGAGTTAGGCAGTCAGCCTGTTCATTTCCCTGATAAATATGAAAAGTTTGTGTCCATGTGACTTCCTGAGTTTGACACTATTACATAGCAACAAATGAACCTGAGACCAGAACAGCCCAGTCCCTGGGGTGAGGTATCATCCTTCTGGTTCATCGTCACCCCTGAAACGCCTTTGTTCCTGGGACAGTGGGTCCCTGTGCAGAGCCAGCTGCCACTGTCATTATTTCTCTCCCCACGGCCCTCCTTGTCATTCCCCCACATACCCACTCTCCACACTCACTCCTCTGCTCCCGGTACGGAAACTGCCACTGTTCCTGCCACCCCTTCACAGGAAGCTCATGTGTCCCTAGCCTGCAGGCCTCCCTGGCAGAACCCCACCGTGCGTGGCTCCTTGCCTGCTGTGTTGCACGTGTGCCCTCCAAGGACTTTCTGCTTGTCCTTCCTTCTCTCCATTTTGGTCAGGCCAATGGGAGTCTGTATCTTTCACAAATTCCTAGTATCCACACTCTGAATATGCCAGTGCCAAGGGTTCTCCCCACTTCCGGCACAGCTGCCTCTGGCTCCCTGGCTGTGCCTAACAAACGTTTATCCCTGCAGATTCCAAGAAAGGTGGTTTACGACCAGCTGAATCAAATCCTGGTGTCAGATGCTGCCCTCCCAGAAAATGTAATCCTGGTGAATACCACTGACTGGCAGGGCCAGGTAAAGCATTCAGGACCTCACGGGGCTCAGCATGTGCCACCTGAAGCAGCACACAGGGAAGCAGGAAAGTGACCCCACTCTCAGCCCCCACCTGGAGCAAAACCTAAAGCTCTGGATTCTCGCCCTACTTCTGTCCTATCCAACCTATGGGATCTTCAGTCACTGACTTTTCTGTACTTCAGCTTCCTCATATGTTTAGGGGGGGAAAAAAAAAAAGGCAGCAAGCATTGGGTCTGGCCCGCCTCCCAGGTGCCAGCTGTGTTGGGCAGCCTTTTAGGAACACCAAGGGCTATAAGATGGCCAGAGCTGCCCTGGATTTCATGAAAGCAATTTGGCAGGAACAGAGCAGCCCTGCCTGCCCCCTCCCTTCTGTCTGCCCTGTGAGACACTGGTGCCAGGAATGTCTGGGGTGTGGTCTCTGCTTAAAGCCCCCTATGTCCTCCCATCTTCCACCATCAGCCTATCTCAGGGTATCTGTCCCACCCTCTAAGCCAGAAAACCTCACTGCCTCTGTTCAGCCTAGGCCAGAATAACAAAGGATAGGGGCCCTGCAGCTCCTCCTGGGTCTCATTTGCCCTCTCAGCCCCTGTGGGGAGAGATGTGGCCTGACCTGCCTCCCTGTCCCTTCCTTCCCCCAGTATGTGGCTGAGCTGCTCCAGGACCAGCGGAAGCCTGTCGTGTGCACCTGCTCCACCGTGGAGGTCCAGGCTGTGCTGTCCGCCCTGCTCACCCGGATTCAACGCTAGTAAGGACTCCAGCTTCTTTGCTCCTGCCCTTTTGGAGCTCCTCCACCTCATTCTCCCACCCTGACTCACACAATGGAAGGACCTCCTGGCCTGCAGTGCAGGTCTACGTGTTTGGGGCAGTGGCAGCAAGCTGTAGGGCCTGATGTCCTGGTAGAGTATCAGCTCCTGAGCCCCCTGACTCCCTGCCCAGATTCCTCCCACACCTTGACTTGCCCCAGCAAGAGGCAAGAAGAGAGAACCCAAGGTTTTAAAAAGAGCTTTTACTCTGTTCCCGTAGCCACATCATCTGCTTGACAACCAAGAGTCGGTGCTTTCCCCTTCTAGGGCCTTCTTAGAAAGGCCTGTAGTCCCCTCCCATGTATCAGAGAATGAGGCTACCCCTCATTGGATGTTGGGCTTGGGCCCATGTAGGGTTCCCAGGTGGCAATGCTGGCTTGTCCCTGTTAGCTCCAGCTCTCCTGTTTCCTTCATTGGCAGATGCTGCCTCTAGACCAGTGCTGTGGCTTGTTGCCTCCCTGTATTGCTTTGCTTATTGGCTTTCTTCTCCCCGTGGCTTGTTGAAATGATTGCAGTCAGAGCTTGGGACCTGCCCTGAGTATGGCTTGCGAAGATCCCCTTTCTCCCCAGCTGCAACTGCAACTCCTCCATGCCGAGGCCAGTCAAGGTGGCAGCTGTGGGAGGCCAGAGTTACCTGAGTTCCATCCTTCGGTTCTTTGTCAAGTCCCTGGCCAGCAAGACCTCTGACTGGCTGAGCTACATGCGCTTCCTCATCATCCCCCTCGGTAAAGTGGGGCAGCACCCAGAAGGGGTGTTAGCCACCAGCAGCTCCAATTCTGGCAGCAGGGTGGGGGTTGGTCCTAGGACAAGAGCATCAGGGAGACCAAAGGCCCAAGCCATGGCTGGGGACAACTGCTGCCCACCTTTTCATTTGCTAACCCATTTTACCTTCTCTGGTTTTCCATCCACCAGGTTCTCACCCTGTGGCCAAATACTTGGGCTCAGTCGACAGCAGATATAGCAGCACCTTCCTAGATTCTGGCTGGAGAGATCTGTTCAGCCGCTCAGAGCCCCCAGTGTCAGGTAAGGGAATCTCCACCCGAGCCGGTACCGGGGTCACAAGACAGTGCAGCTGAAGGGGGCTTTTCCTCCTCAGGGCCCCCGTTCCCTGTCACTGTGCCCATACTTCCCTGGTGAGTATTCATTAAGTGCAGCTCTTCCACTTGGGGCCTTCTCCAGCTGCTGTGCACCCTACTGCTGCTTAGCCCCTTGTAGGAACGAAATATAAGAAGCAAGAAATCACTGAGCAGTCTCTTGATAAGTGAGTGATGCTGTACCAGCTGGTGTTTCCCTGCCACCCAGTGAAGTTAGTGGTATCAGAGTGAGTTTGCCATAGACAGGACTGTCCTTTGGCTCACAGTCCCTTTGATTCAAAGGGGTAGCCAGGCATGGTGGCACACTCCTGTAATCCCAACAGCTTGGGAGGCTGAGGCAGGAGGATCACAAATTTGAGGCCCTAAGCAACTTAGTGAGATCCTGTCTCTAAATAAAATATAGAAAGGGCTGGAGATGTGGCACAGTGGTTTAATCCCTGTGCAAAAAAAAAAAAAAAAAAGATGGTGGATAGATAAGCAAAACTCAGGGGATTTTAGAGCCCCTCCATCCCAGATCCATGGTCCTTTCCTGGGTCTCAGGAGGGCACTCTCCCAGGGTTTGTGGGTTGCCAGCTGAAATGAACAGGCCAATCCCTCCTGGCTTTTCTGCAGAGCAATTGGACGTGGTGGGGCGCGTGATGCAGTATGTCAATGGGGCAGCCGCTACACACCAGCTGCCTGTAGCTGAAGCCATGCTGACCTGCAGGCATAAGTTGTAAGTCTGACTTGGGGGTTTCTTACAGTTGAGGTGGGCTCTGGAAGTCTGGAGAGCTCCTGTTGTTCACATTCTCCTTCTCCACACCCCTTTTCCTGTCACAGGAGCCCAAGAGCATTTGCAGGTCTTTTACTTCCTCTCTTGCAGGCACCCCCCTCCTCACCCCGGGCCTCCCAGCTCACGAGGTCCTGGGCCTGAATTAGTTAACTCCTCTCCCGTCCCCTCAGTACTGAAGCAGCCCATCCTAGGGCTGAAGTCACCTGTGCGGAGCAGGCAGTATAGTTTGCACAGTTGGGTCCTTTGCCCTAATTTTGTGTGCTCCACATGTACAGTGAGTAACAGACCCTCCTCCTGACACTGAGATGTCTCGTGAAGATGTAGCACAGTGTTCTGGACTCCTGTACACCACTGTGAAATATGAAGGGCTTATTTCCCCACTGCTCTGCTCAGTCACATCTGCTAACTGTAAAGCTTGTCTGTCTCCCAACAGCCCTGACGAAGACTCCTATCAGAAGTTTATCCCCTTCATTGGCGTGAGTATTGACTCCCATTCTCTGCACCCCATTCTCATGGGGACAGATTTTGCCCCCTGGGAAACATTTTTGGTTATCACAGCTGGGAGCATGGTGCTCCTGGCATCTAGTGGGGAGAGGCCAGGGATCCTGCTGAACCTCCTCTAGGATGCAGGACACAGTAGACACAGTGTGGCCCCAGAGGTCAGTAGTGCCAAGGTAGAGAAGCCCTGGGCCAGGACACATACTGGGCTGTCGATTTGATTTTTATTTTTATTTTTTTTTCTATTTTATTTATTTATTTGCAGTACTGGGGATGGAACCCAGGGCCTTGTGCATGCTAGGCCAGCATTCTACCACTGAGCTGCCCCAGCCTTCGGCTGTCCCTTTTAGGGTTATCCTTTCCCCACATCATGAACTATCCCTGGATTCATCACTGGTATCTCCTGCTTATTAGACCAGGCCCTGAATTTGGAGCCTGTAGATCCTGGAATGAAATCCAGAGCATGGCTTCTACAGGCTCAGGGAAGGGAAATAGTGAAGTGTGGTCTTCTGGGCAGAGGTCCATGAATCAGAAACTTCTATCTCCAGGCTCAGATGGACCACTTCCTCTGCTTAGTCAGGAAGAACCTTTATTAGTGAATTATACAGTAAAGGAAGAATTCTTAGATGCCTTTGGTGTCAGGTATACCAACTGTTGCTCTGTTTGTTGGTGAGAGCTGGGCCCAAGCTCAGACTGACCTAACTAGTTAGGGGCCCAGACAGAGCACCCCACAGAAAAGGACCAAAAACTTGTGTTTCTGCTTCTGAGGTGTTCTGATTTCTCTTTCCAACCAGTTTGTATCTTTTTCTGTAATCTCCTTGAGGATCCTGCATAGCTTTGGGGGAGAAGGGGCAGTGAAGTGCAGATAGACATGCTCAATTCCTCACTATCCCTGATCACTGAATGTTCAAATCTCTGGGTATCCTGAGTAATCTTAGTTGGGGGAATGACAGCCCTCCTCAGGCTTCTGGGATGTTCATATAGTTATACCGCTGCAGGCCATGGGACCCTGGTCACAGCCCAAGCTGTCAGTTTGACTCATGTCTTCATGGAACTGGGGATCGACGCTTACTCTGGTCTCCCA
The DNA here is from genome assembly GCF_045843805.1 of Urocitellus parryii. Taxonomy (NCBI): domain Eukaryota; kingdom Metazoa; phylum Chordata; class Mammalia; order Rodentia; family Sciuridae; genus Urocitellus; species Urocitellus parryii. The sequence goes on along the minus strand of NC_135534.1, from coordinate 7,019,705 downwards.
GCCAAACAAGAGTTAAAATATGAAAAATGTCATAGGGACATAGCTCAGTAGTAGAGCACTTGCCTAGGATATGCAGGGCCATGAGTTCCATCCTGAATTTTGTTCCTCTCAGTGAGTGAATGGCAGCAGTGCTCTCAGCAGCCTGACGAAAACTGCTGCCACCTGCGGTCCCCTTCACTCCAGCAGCCCAAACCCAGCTGCGTTTCTGACCCCACCTGTCACTCAGACCACAGGAGATAGTCACCAAGTTTGCCTCTAGCCTCTAGCATCCTTTTGTGACCACTGGAGGGCTCCCTCTGTCCTTTCCATAATAGTCTATGGGGAATCTAAAATTCCTGAGATGGCCCCCTTATGGGCACTCCGGATTCCAGGAAGGTAGAAAGAGGAGGGCTGGTGTCTGCACTGATTCAGTATGTTCAGTTGAGCTGGCTCACACAGAGCATGGCTGCCATGAGACATGCCTGTCCCGACAGAGATGGAGCTGGCTTCCTGGGACCCTACCTATGTGGTCTTAGAAGAATTGAGATCACTACACTAACTGGTTCCTGCCTTCATATGTGCCTTGCCCATTTCCCCAGAGAAGAGCTGCAAATTCCCATGGGCCCTCCTTGTGTTGCTTGGACTGGGCTTCCTTTCTTTTTGTGGTATTGGGGTTGGAACCCAGGGCCTGCACAGGCTATGCCCATGCTCCACCATTGAGCTACAGCCCTATCCCTTAAGCTCTGGGCTGTTCCAGGCTTATAAAGATTTTCTGAGCCTATGATAAAATTGTGTGTATGATGGCTATTGTGCTGGCCCTGTTTCCTGTTGGATCATACTTGCCTAAAGGACTTACTGAGCATGTCTTCCCTCCTCCAGGTGGTGAAGGTGGGCCTAGTTGAAGATTCACCCTCCACTGCAGGTGAGCCT